>NC_134575.1:155780561-156093743 GCF_050947875.1 Dermacentor variabilis | reverse complement strand
TAGCACGTGGTTTGGCAGAAATCCACGTGCGCGCTCTGCCAAAAGCAGCATGTGCATGCTTAACTTGTGGTTTGGCAGAAAACAACGTGCGGGCGCCACCAAAAGCTGCATGTTCATGCTTAACAAGTGGTTTGAAACAAATCCAAGCGAGTGTGCTGAAAAAAGCAGCATGGGCCTGCTTAGCATGTGGTTTTGCAGAAATCCACACGCGAGCTCTGCAAAAAGCAGCATGTGCATGGCTAACTTGTGGTTTGGCCGAAAAAAACGTGCGCGTCTACGAAAAGATGTATGTGCATGCTTAACAAGTATTTTACCACAAATCGATGAGCGTGCGCTGAAAAGAACAGCATGGTCGTGCTTCGCACGTCGTTGGGCAGAAATCCACGTGCGCGCTCTGCCAAAAGCAGCACGTGCATGCATAACTTGTCGTTTTGCAGAAAACAATGTGCGCGTCTACCAAAAGATGCTTGTGCAGGCTTAGCAAGTGGTTTGGCACAAATCCATGGCGTGCGCTGAAAAGAGCAGCATGGGGAGGTTGGCACGTCATTTGGCAGAAATTCACGTGCGGACTCTGCCAAAAGCAGCTTGTCCATGCTTAACTTGTGGTTTGGCAGAAAACAACGTGTGCGTCAACCAAAAGATGCATGTGAATGCTCAACAAGTTGTTTGGCACAAATCCATGCGCGTGTCCTGAAAAGAGCATCATGGCCGTGCTTAGCACGTGGTTTGGCAGAAATCCACGTGCGCGCTCTGCCAAAAGCAGCATGTGCATGCTTAACTTGTGGTTTGGCAGAAAACAACGTGCGCGTCTACCAAAAGATGCATGTGCATGCTTAACAAGTAGTTTGGCACAAATCCATAGGCTTGTGCTGAAAAGAGCAGCATGGGCGTGCTTAGCAAGTGGTTTGGCCGAAATCCACGTGCGCGCTCTGGCAAAAGCAGCATGTGCATGCTTAGGTTGTGGTTTGGCAGAAAACAACGTTTACGTCTTCCAAAAGATGCATGTGCATGCTTAACAAGTGGTTTGGCACAAAACCATGCGCGTGCGCTCAATAGAGCAGCATGGGCGTGCTTACCACTTGGTTTGGCAGAAATCCACGCGCGCGCTGGGCCAAAACCAGCATCTGCATGCTTAACTTGTGGTTTGGCAGAAAACAACTAACCGCCTACCAAAAGATGCATGTGCATGCTTAACAAGTGGTTTGAAACAAATCCAAGCGAGTGTGCTGAAAAGAGCAGCATGGGTGTGCTTGGCACGTCGTTTGGTGGAAATCCACGCTCGCGCTCTGCCTAAAGCTGCATGTGCATGTTTAGCTTGTGGTTTGGCAGAAAACAACGTGCACGTCTACCAAAAGATGCATGTGCATGCTTAACAAGTGGTTTAGCACAATTCCATACGCGTGCACTGAAAAGAGCAGCATGGGGAGGTTCGCACGTCGTTTGGCAGAAAAACACAAGCGCGCTCTGCCAAAAGCAGCATGTGCATGCTTAACTTGTGGTGTGGCAGAAAAAAACGTGCGCGTCTACCAAAAGATGCATGTGAATGCTTAACAAGTGGTTTACCATAAATCGATGCGCGTGCGCTGAAAAGAGCAGCATGAGCGTGCTTGGCGCGACGTTTGGCTGAAATCTATGTGCGCGCTCTGCCAAAAGCAGCATGTGCATGCATAACTTGTGGTTTGGCAGAAAACAACGTGCGCGTCTGCCAAAACATGCGTGTGCATGCTTAGCAAGTGGTTTGGCACAAATCCATTCGCGTGTGCTAAAAGGAGCAGCATGGCCATGATTAGCCTGTGGTTTGGCAGCAATCCACGTGCGCGCTCTGCCAAAAGCAGCATGTGCATGCTTAACTTCTGGTTCGGCAGAAAACAACGTGCGAGTCTACCAAAAGATGCACGTGCATGCTTAACAAGTGGTTTGGCCCTAATCCATGCACGTGCGCTGAAAAGAGCAGCATGGGTGTGCTTGGCACGTTGTTTGGTAGAAATGCAGGTGCGCGCTCTGCCAAAAGCTGCATGTGCATGCTTAACTTGTGGATTGGCATAAAACAACGTGCGCCTCTACCAAAAGATGCATGTGCATGCTCACCAAGTGGTCTGGCACAAATCCATGCGCGTGCACTGCAAAGAGCGGCATGGGCTAGCTTCGCACGTCGTTTGGCAGAAATCCACGTGCGCGTCTACCAAACGATGCATGTGCATGCTTAACACGTGGTTTGGCACAAATCCATAGGCTTGTGCTGAAAAGTGCAGCATGGGCGTGCTTAGCACGTGGTTTGGCAGAAATCCACGCGCGCGCTCTGCCAAAAGCAGCATGTGCATGGCTAACTTGTGGTTTGGCAGAAAACAACGTGCGCGTCTAACAAAAGATGCATTTGCATGCTTAACAAGTAGTTTACCACAAAGCGATGCGCGTGCTCTGAAAAGATTAGCATGGGCGAGCTTGGCACGTCGTTTGGCTGAAATGCACGTGCGCGCTCTGCCAAAAGCAGCATGTGCATGGATAACTGTTGGTTTGGCAGAAAACAGCCTGCGCATCTACCAAAAGATGCATGTGCATGCTTAACAAGTGGTTTGGCACAAATCCATGGCGTGCGCTAAAAGGAGCAGCATGGGCGTGCTTAGCACGTGGTTTGGCAGAAATCCACGCGCGCGCTCTGCCAAAAGCAGCACGTACATGCATAACTTGTCGTTTTGCAGAAAACAATGTGCGCGTCTACCAAAAGATGCTTGTGCATGCTTAGCAAGTGGTTTGGCACAAATCCAGGGCGTGCGCTGAAAAGAGCAGCATGGGGAGGTTGGCACGTCGTTTGGCAGAAATTCATGTGCGGACTCTGCCAAAAGCAGCATGCCCATGCTTAACTTGTGGTTTGGCAGAAAACAACGTGCGCGTCAACCAAAAGATGCATGTGAATGCTCAACAAGTTGTTTGGCACAAATCCATGCGCGTGTCCTGAAAAGAGCATCATGGGCGTGCTTAGCACGTGGTTTGACAGAAATCCGCGTGCGCGCTCTGGCAAAAGCAGGATGTGCATGCTTAGCTTGTGGTTTGGCAGAAAACAACGTGCGCGTCTACCAAAAGATGCATGTGCATGCTTAACAAGTAGTTTACCACAAATCGATGCGCGTGCTCTGAAAGGAGCAGCATGGGCGTGCTTGGCACGTCGTTTGGCTGAAATGCACGGGCGCGCTCTGCCAAAAGCAGCATGTGCATGCATAACTGTTGGTTTGGCAGAAAACAACCTGCGCGTCTTCCAAAAAATGCATGTGCGTGCTTAACAAGTGGTTTGGCACAAATCCATGCGCATGCGCTGAAAAGAGCAGCATGAGCGTGCTTAGCACTTGGTTTGGCAGAAATCCACGTGCGCGCTGGCCAAAAGCAGCATGTTTAACTTGTGGTTTGGCAGAAAACAACTAACCGCCTACCAAAAGATGCATGTGCATGCTTAACTAGATGTTTGGCACAAATCGATGCGCGTGTGCTGAAAAGAGCAGCATGGGCGTGCTTAGCACGTGTTTTGGCAGAAATCCACGTGCGCGCTCTGCCAAAAGCAGCATGTGCATACTTAACAAGTACTCTGGCACAAATCCACGCGCGTGCACTGAAAAGAGCAGCATGGGTGTGTTTGGCCCGTCGTTTGGTGGATATCCACGTGCGCGCTCTGCCAAAAGCTTCTTTTGCATGCTTAGCTTGTGGTTTGGCAGAAAACAACGTGCACGTCTACCAAAAGATGCATGTGCATGCTTCACAAGTGGGTTAGCACAAATCCATACGCGTGAACTGAAAAGAGCAGCATGGGGAGGTTGGCACGTCGTTTGGCAGAAATCCACGTGCGCGCTCTGCCAAAAGCAGCATGTGTATACTTAACAAGTACTTTGGCACAAATCCATGCGCGTGCGCTGAAAAGAGCAGCATGGGTGTGCTTGGCACGTCGTTTGGTAGAAATCCACGCGCGCGCTCTGCCAAAAGCTGCATGTGCATGCTTAGCTTGTGGTTTGGCAGAAAACAACGTGCGCGTCAACCAAAAGATGCATGTGAATGCTCAACAAGTTGTTTGGCACAAATCCATGCGCGTGTCCTGAAAAGAGCATCATGGCCGTGCTTAGCACGTGGTTTGGCAGAAATCCACGTGCGCGCTCTGCCAAAAGCAGCATGTGCATGCTTAACTTGTGGTTTGGCAGAAAACAACGTGCGGGCGCCACCAAAAGCTGCATGTTCATGCTTAACAAGTGGTTTGAAACAAATCCAAGCGAGTGTGCTGAAAAAAGCAGCATGGGCCTGCTTAGCATGTGGTTTTGCAGAAATCCACACGCGCGCTCTGCAAAAAGCAGCATGTGCATGGCTAACTTGTGGTTTGGCCGAAAAAAACGTGCGCGTCTACGAAAAGATGTATGTGCATGCTTAACAAGTATTTTACCACAAATCGATGAGCGTGCGCTGAAAAGAACAGCATGGTCGTGCTTCGCACGTCGTTGGGCAGAAATCCACGTGCGCGCTCTGACAAAAGCAGCACGTGCATGCATAACTTGTCGTTTTGCAGAAAACAATGTGCGCGCCTACCAAAAGATGCTTGTGCAGGCTTAGCAAGTGGTTTGGCACAAATCCATGGCGTGCGCTGAAAAGAGCAGCATGGGGAGGTTGGCACGTCATTTGGCAGAAATTCACGTGCGGACTCTGCCAAAAGCAGCATGTCCATGCTTAACTTGTGGTTTGGCAGAAAACAACGTGCGCGTCAACCAAAAGATGCATGTGAATGCTCAACAAGTTGTTTGGCACAAATCCATGCGCGTGTCCTGAAAAGAGCATCATGGCCGTGCTTAGCACGTGATTTGGCAGAAATCCACGTGCGCGCTCTGCCAAAAGCAGCATGTGCATGCTTAACTTGTGGTTTGGCAGAAAACAACGTGCGCGTCTACCAAAAGATGCATGTGCATGCTTAACAAGTAGTTTGGCACAAATCCATAGGCTTGTGCTGAAAAGAGCAGCGTGGGCGTGCTTAGCAAGTGGTTTGGCCGAAATCCACGTGCGCGCTCTGGCAAAAGCAGCATGTGCATGCTTAGGTTGTGGTTTGGCAGAAAACAACGTTTACGTCTTCCAAAAGATGCATGTGCATGCTTAACAAGTGGTTTGGCACAAAACCATGCGCGTGCGCTCAATAGAGCAGCATGGGCGTGCTTACCACTTGGTTTGGCAGAAATCCACGCGCGCGCTGGGCCAAAACCAGCATCTGCATGCTTAACTTGTGGTTTGGCAGAAAACAACTAACCGCCTACCAAAAGATGCATGTGCATGCTTAACAAGTGGTTTGAAACAAATCCAAGCGAGTGTGCTGAAAAGAGCAGCATGGGTGTGCTTGGCACGTCGTTTGGTAGAAATCCACGCTCGCGCTCTGCCTAAAGCTGCATGTGCATGTTTAGCTTGTGGTTTCGCAGAAAACAACGTGCACGTCTACCAAAAGATGCATGTGCATGCTTAACAAGTGGTTTAGCACAATTCCATACGCGTGCACTGAAAAGAGCAGCATGGGGAGGTTCGCACGTCGTTTGGCAGAAAAACACAAGCGCGCTCTGCCAAAAGCAGCATGTGCATGCTTAACTTGTGGTGTGGCAGAAAAAAACGTGCGCGTCTACCAAAAGATGCATGTGAATGCTTAACAAGTGGTTTACCATAAATCGATGCGCGTGCGCTGAAAAGAGCAGCATGAGCGTGCTTGGCGCGACGTTTGGCTGAAATCTATGTGCGCGCTCTGCCAAAAGCAGCATGTGCATGCATAACTTGTGGTTTGGCAGAAAACAACGTGCGCGTCTGCCAAAACATGCGTGTGCATGCTTAGCAAGTGGTTTGGCACAAATCCATTCGCGTGTGCTAAAAGGAGCAGCATGGCCATGATTAGCCTGTGGTTTGGCAGCAATCCACGTGCGCGCTCTGCCAAAAGCAGCATGTGCATGCTTAACTTCTGGTTCGGCAGAAAACAACGTGCGAGTCTACCAAAAGATGGACGTGCATGCTTAACAAGTGGTTTGGCCCTAATCCATGCACGTGCGCTGAAAAGAGCAGCATGGGTGTGCTTGGCACGTTGTTTGGTAGAAATCCAGGTGCGCGCTCTGCCAAAAGCTGCATGTGCATGCTTAACTTGCGGATTGGCATAAAACAACGTGCGCCTCTACCAAAAGATGCATGTGCATGCTCACCAAGTGGTCTGGCACAAATCCATGCGCGTGCGCTGCAAAGAGCGGCATGGGCTTGCTTCGCACGTCGTTTGGCAGAAATCCACGTGCGCGTCTACCAAACGATGCATGTGCATGCTTAACACGTGGTTTGGCACAAATCCATAGGCTTGTGCTGAAAAGTGCAGCATGGGCGTGCTTAGCACGTGGTTTGGCAGAAATCCACGCGCGCGCTCTGCCAAAAGCAGCATGTGCATGGCTAACTTGTGGTTTGGCAGAAAACAACGTGCGCGTCTAACAAAAGATGCATTTGCATGCTTAACAAGTGGTTTGGCACAAATCCATGGCGTGCGCTAAAAGGAGCAGCATGGGCGTGCTTAGCACGTGGTTTGGCAGAAATCCACGCGCGCGCTCTGCCAAAAGCAGCACGTACATGCATAACTTGTCGTTTTGCAGAAAACAATGTGCGCGTCTACCAAAAGATGCTTGTGCATGCTTAGCAAGTGGTTTGGCACAAATCCAGGGCGTGCGCTGAAAAGAGCAGCATGGGGAGGTTGGCACGTCGTTTGGCAGAAATTCATGTGCGGACTCTGCCAAAAGCAGCATGCCCATGCTTAACTTGTGGTTTGGCAGAAAACAACGTGCGCGTCAACCAAAAGATGCATGTGAATGCTCAACAAGTTGTTTGGCACAAATCCATGCGCGTGTCCTGAAAAGAGCATCATGGGCGTGCATAGCACGTGGTTTGACAGAAATCCACGTGCGCGCTCTGCAAAAAGCAGCATGTGCATTCTTAACTTGTGGTTTGGCAGAAAACAACGTGCGTGTCTACCAAAAGATGCATGTGGATTAACAAGTAGTTTGGCACAAATCCATAGGCTTGTGCTGAAAAGAGCAGCATGGGCGTGCTTAGCACGCGGTTTGGCAGAAATCCACGTGCGCGCTCTGGCAAAAGCAGGATGTGCATGCTTAGCTTGTGGTTTGGCAGAAAACAACGTGCGCGTCTACCAAAAGATGCATGTGCATGCTTAACAAGTAGTTTACCACAAATCGATGCGCGTGCTCTGAAAGGAGCAGCATGGGCGTGCTTGGCACGTCGTTTGGCTGAAATGCACGTGCGCGCTCTGCCAAAAGCAGCATGTGCATGCATAACTCTTGGTTTGGCAGAAAACAACCTGCGCGTCTTCCAAAAAATGCATGTGCGTGCTTAACAAGTGGTTTGGCACAAATCCATGCGCATGCGCTGAATAGAGCAGCATGAGCGTGCTTAGCACTTGGTTTGGCAGAAATCCACGTGCGCGCTGGCCAAAAGCAGCATGCTTAACTTGTGGTTTGGCAGAAAACAACTAACCGCCTACCAAAAGATGCATGTGCATGCTTAACTAGATGTTTGGCACAAATCGATGCGCGTGTGCTGAAAAGAGCAGCATGGGCGTGCTTAGCACGTGTTTTGGCAGAAATCCACGTGCGCGCTCTGCCAAAAGCAGCATGTGCATGCATAACTTGTGGTTTGGCAGAAAACAACGTGCGCGTCTGCCAAAACATGCGTGTGCATGCTTAGCAAGTGGTTTGGCACAAATCCATTCGCGTGTGCTAAAAGGAGCAGCATGGCCATGATTAGCCTGTGGTTTGGCAGCAATCCACGTGCGCGCTCTGCCAAAAGCAGCATGTGCATGCTTAACTTCTGGTTCGGCAGAAAACAACGTGCGAGTCTACCAAAAGATGCACGTGCATGCTTAACAAGTGGTTTGGCCCTAATCCATGCACGTGCGCTGAAAAGAGCAGCATGGGTGTGCTTGGCACGTTGTTTGGTAGAAATCCAGGTGCGCGCTCTGCCAAAAGCTGCATGTGCATGCTTAACTTGCGGATTGGCATAAAACAACGTGCGCCTCTACCAAAAGATGCATGTGCATGCTCACCAAGTGGTCTGGCACAAATCCATGCGCGTGCGCTGCAAAGAGCGGCATGGGCTTGCTTCGCACGTCGTTTGGCAGAAATCCACGTGCGCGTCTACCAAACGATGCATGTGCATGCTTAACACGTGGTTTGGCACAAATCCATAGGCTTGTGCTGAAAAGTGCAGCATGGGCGTGCTTAGCACGTGGTTTGGCAGAAATCCACGCGCGCGCTCTGCCAAAAGCAGCATGTGCATGGCTAACTTGTGGTTCGGCAGAAAACAACGTGCGCGTCTAACAAAAGATGCATTTGCATGCTTAACAAGTAGTTTACCACAAAGCGATGCGCGTGCTCTGAAAAGATTAGCATGGGCGAGCTTGGCACGTCGTTTGGCTGAAATGCACGTGCGCGCTCTGCCAAAAGCAGCATGTGCATGCATAACTGTTGGTTTGGCAGAAAACAGCCTGCGCATCTACCAAAAGATGCATGTGCATGCTTAACAAGTGGTTTGGCACAAATCCATGGCCTGCGCTAAAAGGAGCAGCATGGGCGTGCTTAGCACGTGGTTTGGCAGAAATCCACGCGCGCGCTCTGCCAAAAGCAGCACGTACATGCATAACTTGTCGTTTTGCAGAAAACAATGTGCGCGTCTACCAAAAGATGCTTGTGCATGCTTAGCAAGTGGTTTGGCACAAAAAAGGGCGTGCGCTGAAAAGAGCAGCATGGGGAGGTTGGCACGTGGTTTGACAGAAATCCACGTGCGCGCTCTGCAAAAAGCAGCATGTGCATTCTTAACTTGTGGTTTGGCAGAAAACAACGTGCGCGTCTACCAAAAGATGCATGTGGCTTAACAAGTAGTTTGGCACAAATCCATAGGCTTGTGCTGAAAAGAGCAGCATGGGCGTGCTTAGCACGCGGTTTGGCAGAAATCCACGTGCGCGCTCTGGCAAAAGCAGGATGTGCATGCTTAGCTTGTGGTTTGGCAGAAAACAACGTGCGCGTCTACCAAAAGATGCATGTGCATGCTTAACAAGTAGTTTACCACAAATCGATGCGCGTGCTCTGAAAGGAGCAGCATGGGCGTGCTTGGCACGTCGTTTGGCTGAAATGCACGTGCGCGCTCTGCCAAAAGCAGCATGTGCATGCATAACTGTTGGTTTGGCAGAAAACAACCTGCGCGTCTTCCAAAAAATGCATGTCCGTGCTTAACAAGTGGTTTGGCACAAATCCATGCGCATGGGCTGAAAAGAGCAGCATCAGCGTGCTTAGCACTTGGTTTGGCAGAAATCCACGTGCGCGCTGGCCAAAAGCAGCATGCTTAACTTGTGGTTTGGCAGAAAACAACTAACCGCCTACCAAAAGATGCATGTGCATGCTTAACTAGATGTTTGGCACAAATCGATGCGCGTGTGCTGAAAAGAGCAGCATGGGCGTGCTTAGCACGTGTTTTGGCAGAAATCCACGTGCGCGCTCTGCCAAAAGCAGCATGTGCATACTTAACAAGTACTCTGGCACAAATCCATGCGCGTGCACTGAAAAGAGCAGCATGGGTGTGCTTGGCCCGTCGTTTGGTGGATATCCACGTGCGCGCTCTGCCAAAAGCTTCTTGTGCATGCTTAGCTTGTGGTTTGGCAGAAAACAACGTGCACGTCTACCAAAAGATGCATGTGCATGCTTCACAAGTGGGTTAGCACAAATCCATACGCGTGAACTGAAAAGAGCAGCATGGGGAGGTTGGCACGTCGTTTGGCAGAAAACCACGTGCGCGCTCTGCCAAAGGCAGCATGTGCATGCTCATCTTGTGGTTTGGCATAAAACAAAGTGCGCATCTACCAAAAGATGCATGTGTATGCTTACCAAGTGGTTGGCACAAATCGATGCGCGTGCGCTGCAAAGCGCAGCATGGGCATGCTTCGCACGTCGTTTGGCGCAAATCCCCGTGCACGCTCTCGTAAAAGCTGCATGTGCATGCTTAGCTTGTTTGGCAGAAAACAACGTGCGCGTCTACCAAAAGATGCATGTGCATGCTTAACAAGTAGTTTACCACAAAGCGATACGCGTGCTCTGAAAAGATTAGCATGGGCGTGCTTCGCACGTCGTTTGGCTGAAATGCACGTGCGCGCTCTGTCAAAAGCAGCATGTGCATGCATAACTGCTGGTTTGGCAGAAAATAACCTGCGCGTCTACCAAAAGATGCATGTGCATGGTTAACAGGTGGTTTGGCACAAATCCATGGCGTGCGCTGACAAGAGCATCATGGGCGTGCTTAGCACGTGGTTTGGCAGAAGTCTACGTGCGCGCTCTGCCAAAAGCAGCATGTGCATGCTTAACTTCTGGTTTGGCAGAAAACAACATGCGCGCGCCACCAAAAGCTGCATGTTCATGCTTAACAAGTGGTTTGAAACAAATCCAAGCGAGTGTGCTGAAAAAAGCAGCATGGGCGTGCTTAGCACGTGGTTTGGCAGAAATCCACGCGCGCGCTCTGCCAAAAGCACCATGTCCATGGCGAACTTGTGGTTTGGCAGGAAAAAACGTGCGCGCCTACGAAAAGATGCATGTGCATGCTTAACAAGTATTTCACCACAAATCGATGAGCGTGCGCTGAAAAGAGCAGCATGGGCGTGCTTAGCATGTGCTTTGGTAGAAACCCACGTTCGCGCTCTGCCAAAAGCAGCATATGCATGGCTAACTTGTGGTTTGGCAGAAAAAAACGTGCGCATCTACCAAAAGATGCATTTGCATGCTTATCAAGTTGTTAACCACAAATCAATGCGCGTGCGCTGAAAAGAGCAGCATGGGCGTGCTTCGCACGTCGTTTGGCAGAAATCCACGTGCGCGCTCTGCTAAAAGCAGCATGTAGATGCATAACTTGTGGTTTGACCGAAAACAAGGTGCGCGTCTATCAAAAGATGCATGCGCATGCATAACAAGTGGTTTGGCACAAATCCATGGGCGTGCTCTGAAAAGAGCTGCAAGGGGAGGTTGGCACGTCGTTTGGCAGAAAACCACATGCGCGCTCTGCCAAAAGCAGCAAGTGCATGCTTAACTTGTGGTTTGGCTGAAAACAACGTACGCGTCTACCAAAAGATGCATGTGCAGGCTTAACGTGTGGTTTAGCACAAATCCGTGCGCGTGTGCTAAAAGAGCAGCATGGGCATGCTTAGCTCGTGGTTTGGCAGAAATCCACGTGCGCGCTCTGCCAAAAGCAGCATGTGCATGCATAACTTGAGGTTTGGCAGAAAACAACGTGAGCGTCTACCAAAAGATGCATGTGAATGCTCGACAAGTTGTTTGGCACAAATTCATGCTCGAGTCCTAAAAAAAGCAGCATGGGCGTGCTTAGCACTTGGTTTGGCAGAAATCCACGTGCGCACTGTACCAAAAGCACCATGTGCATGGCTAGCTCTTGGTTTGGCAGAACACAACGTGCGCGTCTACCAAAAGATGCATGTGCATGCTTAACAAGTAGTTTACCACAAATCCATAGGCTTGTGCTGAAAAGAGCAGCATGGGCGTGCTTAGCACGCGGTTTGGCAGAAATCCACGTGCGCGCTCTGGCAAAAGCAGGATGTGCATTCTTAAGTTGTGGTTTGGCAGAAAACAACGTGCGCGTCTGCCAAAAAATTCATGTGCAAGCTTAACAAGAGCTTTAGCACAAATCCATGCGCGTGCGCTGTAAAAGAGCAGCATGGGCGTGCTTGGCACATCGTTTGGCAAAAATCCACGTGCACGCTCTGCCAAGAGCACCACGGGCGTGCTTAGCACGTGGTTTGGCAGAAATCCACGTGCGGGCTGTGCCAAAAGCAGCATGTGCATGGCTATCTTGTGGTTTGGGAGAAAACAACGTGCGCCTCTACCAAAACATGCATTTGCATGCTTCTCAAGTTGTTTACCACAAATCAATGCGCGTGCGCTTAAAATAGCAGCTTGGGCGTGCTTCGCACGTCGTTTGGCAGAAATCCATGTGCGCGCTCTGCTAAAAGCAGCATGTAGATGCATAACTTGTGGTTTGACCGAAAACAACGTGCGCGTCTATCAAAAGATGCATGCGCATGCTTAACAAGTGGTTTCGCACAAATGCATGGGCGTGTGCTGAAAAGAGCTGCAAGGGGAAGTTGGCACGTCGTTTGGCAGAAAACCACATGCGATCTCTGCCAAAAGCAGCAAGTGCATGCTTACCTTGTGGTTTGGCAGAAAACAACGTGCGCTTCTACCAAAAGATGCATATGAATGCTTCACAAGTGGTTTGCCACAATGCGATGCGCGTGCGCTGAAAAGAGCAGCATGGGCGTGCTTGGCGCGTCGTTTGGCTGTAATCTACGAGCGCGCTCTGCCAAAAGCAGCATTTCCATGCATAACTTGTGGTTTGGCAGAAAACAACGTGCGCGTCTGCCAAAACATGCTTGTGCATGCTTAGCAAGTGGTTTGGCACAAATCCATAGGCTTGTGTTGAAAAAGAGCAGCATGGGCGTGGTTAGCACGTGGTTTGGCAGAAATCCATGTGCGCGCTCTGCCAAAAGCAGCATGTGGATGCTTAACTTGTGGTTTGGCAGAAAACAACGCGCGCGCGCCACCAAAAGCGGCATGTTCATGCTTAACAAGTGGTTTGGCCAAAATCCATGCGCGTGCGCTGAAAAGACCAGCATGGGCGTGCTTGGCACATCATTTGGCAGAAATCCACTTGACTTTCTGCCAAAAGCAGCATGTGCATGCTCAGCTTGTGGTTTGGTAGAAAACAACGTGCACGTCTACCAAAAGATGCATGTGCATGCTTAACAAGTGGTTTAGCACAAATCCATGCGCGTTTGCTAAAAGAGCAGCATGGGCGTGCTTAGCACGTGGTTTGCCAGAAATCCCCGTGCGTGCTCTGCCAAAAGCAGCATGGGCGTGCTTAGCACGTGGTTTGGCAGAATTCCACGTGCTCGCTCTGCCAAAAGCAGCATGTGCATGTCTAGCTTGTGGTTTGGCAGAAAACAACGTGCGCGTCTACCAAAAGACGCATGTGCATGCTTAACAAGTATTTTGGCACAAATCCATGCGCGTGCGCTGAAAAGAGCAGTATGGCTGTGCTTGGCAGGTCGTTTGGCTCAAATGTACGCGCGCGCTCTGCCAAAAGCAGCATGTGCATGCATAACTGTTGGTTTTGCAGAAAACAACCTGCGCGTCTTCCGAAAGATGCATGTGAATGCTTAACAAGGGGTTTACCACAAATCGATGCGCGTGCGCTGAAAAGAGCAGCATGGGCGTGCTTAGCACGTGGTTTGGCAGAAATCCACGTGCGCGCTCGGCCAAAACCAGCATCTGCATGCTTAACTTGTGGTTTGGCAGAAAACAACTAACCGTCTACAAAAACATGCATGTGCATGCTTAACAAGTGGTTTTGCACAAATCCATAGGCTTGTGCTGAAAAGAGCAGCATGGGCGTGCTAAGCACGTGGTTTGGCAGAAATCCACGTGCGCGCTTTGCCAAACGCAGCATGTGGATGCTTAACTTGTGGTTTGGCAGAAAAAAAACGTGCGCGTCTACGAAAAGATCCATGTGCATGCTTAACAAGTATTTTACAACAAATCGATCAGCGTGCGCTGAAAAGAGCAGCATGGGCCTGCTTAGCACGGGGTTTGGTATAAACCCACGTTCGCGCTCTGCCGAAAGCAGCATATGCATGGCAAACTTGTGGTTTGCCAGAAAAAAACGTGCGCATCTACCAAAAGATGCATTTGCATGCTTAACAAGTTGTTTACCACAAATCAATGCGCGTGCGCTGAAAAGAGCAGCATGGGCGTGCTTGGCGCGTCGTTTGGCTGAAATCTACGAGCGCGCTCTGCCAAAAGCAGCATGTCCATGCATAACTTGTGGTTTGGCAGAAAACAACGTGCGCGTCTGCCAAAACATGCATGTGCATGCTTAGCAAGTGGTTTGGCACAAATCCATAGGCTTGTGCTGAAAAGAGCAGCATGGGCGTGGTTAGCACGTGGTTTGGCAGAAATCCATGTGCGCGCTCTGCCAGAAGCAGCATGTGGATGCTTAACTTGTGGTTTGGCAGAAAACAACGCGCGCGCGCCACCAAAAGCTGCATGTTTATGCTTAACAAGTGGTTTGAAACAAATCCAAGCGCGTGTGCTGAAAAGAGCAGCATGGGTGTGCTTAGCACTTGGTTTGACAGAAATCCACGTGCGCGCTCTGCCAAAAGCAGCATGTGCACGCTTAAGTTGTGGTTTGGCAGAAAACAACGTGCGCGTCTACAAAAAGATGTATGTGCATGCTTAACAAGTATTTTGGCACAAATCCTTGCGCGTGCGCTAAAAAGAGCAGCATGGCTGCGCTTGGCACGTCGTTTGGTAGAAATCCACGTGCGCGCTGTGCCACAAGCTGCATGTGCATGCTTAGCTTGTGGTTTGGCAGAAAACAACGTGCGCGTCTACCAAAAGATGCATGTGCATGCTTAACAAGTGGTTTGGTACAAATCCATGGCGTGCGCTGAAAAGAGCAGCATGGGCGTGCATGTCACGTCGTTTGGCAGAAATCCACGTGCGCGCTCTGCCAAAAGCAGCAAGTGCATGCTTAACTTGTGGTTTCGCAGAAAACAACGTGCCCGTGCTAGCAAAAGCTGCTTGTTCATGCTTAACAAGTGGCTTGGCACAAATCCTTGCGCGTGGGCTGAAAAGAGCAGCATGGGCGTGCTTGGCACATCGTTTGGCAGAAATACACGTGCGCGCTCTGCTAAAAGCAGCATGTAGATGCATAACTTGTGCTTTGACCGAAAACAACGTGCGCGTCTATCAAAAGATGCATGCGCATGCTTAACAAGTGGTTTGGCACAAATCCATGGGCGTGCGCTGAAAAGAGCTGCAAGGGGAGGTTGGCACGTCGTTTGGCAGAAAACCACATGCGCGCTCTGCCAAAAGCAGCATGCGCATGCTTAACTTTTGGTTTGGCAGAAAACAACGTGCGCGTCTACCAGCAGATGCATGTGAATGCTTAACAAGTGGTTTACCACAAATCGATGCGCGTGCGCTGAAAAGAGCAGCATGGGCGTGCTTAGCACGTGGTTTGGCAGAAATCCAAGTGCGCGCTCGGCCTAAACCAGCATCTGCATGCTTAACTTGTGGTTTGGCAGAAAACAACTAACCGTCTACAAAAACATGCATGTGCATGCTTAACAAGTGGTTTTGCACAAATCCATTGTCTTGTGCTGAAAAGAGCAGCATGGGCGTGCTAAGCACGTGGTTTGGCAGAAATCCACGTGCGCGCTTTGCTAAACGCAGCATGTGGATGCTTAACTTGTAGTTTGGCAGAAAACAACTTGCGCGTCTACCAAAAGATCAATGTGCATGCTTAACAAGTATTTTGGCACAAATTCATGCGCGTGCGCTGAAAATAGCAGCATCGCTGTGTTTGGCACGTCGTTTGGCAGACATCCACGTGCGCGCTCTGCCAAAAGCTGCATGTGCATGCTTAGCTTGTGCTTTGGCTGAAAACAACGTGCGCGTCTACCAGAAGATGCATATGAATGCTTAACAAGTGGTTTACCACAAATCGATGCGCGTGCGCTGAAAAGAGCAGCATGGGCGTGCTTAGCACGTGCTTTGGCAGAAATCCACGTGCGCGCTCGGCCAAAACCAGCATGTGCGTGCTTAACTTGTGGTTTGGCAGAAAACAAGTCATCATCATCATCATCAGCCTGGTTACGCCCACTGCAGGGCAAAGGCCTCTCCCATACTTCTCCAACAACCCCGGTCATGTACTAATCGTGGCCATGCCGTCCCTGCAAACTTCTTAATCTCATCCGCCCACCTAACTTTCTGCCGCCCCCTGCTACGCTTCCCTTCCCTTGGGATCCAGTCCGTAACCCTTAATGACCATCGGTTATCTTCCCTCCTCATTACATGTCCTGCCCATGCCCATTTCTTTTTCTTGATTTCAACTAAGATGTCATTAACTCGCGTTTGTTCCCTCACCCAATCTGCTCTTTTCTTATCCCTTAACGTTACACCTATCATTCTTCTTTCCATAGCTCGTTGTGTCGTCCTCAATTTGAGTAGAACCCTTTTAGTAAGCCTCCAGGTTTCTGCCCCGTAGGTGAGTACTGGTAAGACACAGCTATTATATACTTTTCCCTTGAGGGATAATGGCAACCTGCTGTTCATGATTTGGGAATGCCTGCCAAACGCACCCCAGCCCATTCTTATTCTTCGGATTATTTCCGTCTCATGATCCGGATCCGCCGCCACTACCTGCCCTGAGTAGATGTATTCCCTTACGACTTCCAGTGCCTCGCTGCCTATTGTAAATTGCTGTTCTCTCCCGAGACTGTTAAGCATTACTTTAGTTTTCTGCAGATTAATTTTGAGACCCATTCTTCTGCTTTGCCTCTCCAGGTCAGTGAGCATGCATTGCAATTGGTCCCCTGAGTTACTAAGCAAGGCAATATCATCAGCGAATCGCAAGTTACTAAGGTATTCTCCATTAACTTTTATCCCCAATTCTTCCCAATCCAGGTCTCTGAATACCTCCTGTAAACACGCTGTGAATAGCATTGGAGATATCGTATCTCCCTGCCTGACGCCTTTCTTTATAGGGATTTTGTTGCTTGCTTTATGGAGGACTACGGTGGCTGTGGAGCCGCTATAGATATCTTCCAGTGTGTTTACATATGGTTCATCTACAGCCTGATTCCGTAATGCCTCCATGACTGCTGAGGTTTCGACTGAATCAAACGCTTTCTCGTAATCAATGAAAGCTATATATAAGGGTTGGTTATATTCTGAACATTTCTCTATCACTTGATTGATAGTGTGAATATGGTCTATTGTTGAGTAGCCTTTACGGAATCCTGCCTGGTCCTTTGGTTGACAGAAGTCTAAGGTGTTCCTGATTCTATTTGCAATTACCTTAGTAAATACTTTGTAGGCAACGGACAGTAAGCTGATCGGTCTATAATTTTTCAAGTCTTTGGCGTCCCCTTTCTTATGGATTAGGATTATGTTAGCGTTCTTCCAAGATTCCGGTACGCTCGAGGTCATGAGGCATTGCGTATACATGGTGGCCAGTTTCTCTAGAACAATCTGTCCACCATCCTTCAACAAATCTGCTGTTACCTGATCCTCCCCAGCTGCCTTCCCCCTTTGCATATCTCCTAAGGCTTTTTTTACTTCTTCCGGCGTTACCTTCGGGATTTCGAATTCCTCTAGACTATTTTCTCTTCCGTTATCGTCGTGGATGCCACTGGTACTGTATAAATCTCTATAGAACTCCTCAGCCACTTGAACTATCTCATCCATATTAGTAATGATATTGCCGGCTTTGTCTCTTAACGCATACATCTGATTCTTGCCAATTCCTAGTTTCTTCTTCACTGTTTTTAGGCTTCCTCCGTTCCTGAGAGCATGTTCAATTCTATCCATATTATACTTCCTTATGTCAGCTGTCTTACGCTTGTTGATTAACTTCGAAAGTTCTGCAAGTTCTATTCTAGCTGTAGGGTTAGATGCTTTCATACATTGGCGTTTCTTGATCAGATCTTTCGTCTCCTGCGATAGTTTGCAGGTATCCTGCCTAACGGTGTTACCACCGACTTCCATTGCACACTCCTTAATGATGCCCACAAGATTGTCGTTTATTGCTTCAACACTAAGGTCCTCTTCCTGAGTTAAAGCTGAATACCTGTTCTCTAGCCTGATCTGGAATTCCTCTAATTTCTCTCTTACCGCTAACTCATTGATCGGCTTCTTACGTACCAGTTTCTTCCGTTCCCTCCTCAGGTCTAGGCTAATTCGAGTTCTTACCATCCTGTGGTCACTGCAGCGCACCTTGCCGAGCACGTCCACATCTTGTATGATGCCAGGGTTAGCGCAGAGTATGAGGTCTATTTCATTTCTAGTCTCGCCGTTCGGGCTCCTCCACGTCCACTTTCGACAATCCCGCTTGCGGAAGAAGGTATTCATTATCCTCATATTATTCTGTTCCGCAAACTCTACTAATAACTCTCCCCTGCTATTCCTAGTGCCTATGCCATATTCAAACACTGCCTTGTCTCCAGCCTGCTTCTTGCCTACCTTGGCATTAAAGTCGCCCATTTGTATAGTGTATTTAGTTTTCACTCTGCCCATCGCCGATTCCACGTCTTCATAGAAGCTTTCGACTTCCTGGTCATCATGACTGGATGTAGGGGCGTAGACCTGTACAATCTTCATTTTGTACCTCTTATTAAGTTTCACAACAAGACCTGCCACCCTCTCGTTAATGCTATAAAATTCCTGTATGTTACCAGCTATATTCTTATTAACCAGGAATCCGACTCCTAGTTCTCTTCTCTCCGCTAAGCCCCGGTAGCACAGGACGTGCCCGCTATTTAGCACTGTGTATGCTTCTTATACGCATATACAGTGCTAAAACAAGTATCCGTCTACAAAAACATGCATGTGCATGCTTAACAAGTGGTTTGCCACAAATCCATGCGGGTGCGCTAAAAGGAGCGCCATGGGCGTGCTTAGCACGTTGTTTGGCAGAAATCCACGTGCGCGCTCTGCTAAAAGCAGCATGTGCATGCATAACTTGTGGTTTGGCAGAAAACAAAGTGCGCGTCTAGCAAAAGATGCATGTGCATGCTTAAGTATTTTGGCACAAATCAATGCGCGTGCGCTGAAAAGAGCAGCATGGCTGTGTTTGGCACGTCGTTTGGCAGACATCCACGTGCGCGCTCTGCCAAAAGCTGCATGTTCATGCTTAGCTTGTGCTTTGGCTGAAAACAACGTACGCGTCTACCAAAAGATGCATGTGAATGCTCAACAAGTTGTTTGGCACAAATCCATGCGCGTGTCCTGAAAAGAGCAGCATGGGCGTTCTTAGCACGTGGTTTGGCAGAAATACACGTGCGCGCTCTGCCAAAAGCAGCATGTGCATTCTTAAGTTGTGGTTTGGCAGAAAACAACGCGCGTCTGCGAAGAAATCCATGTGCATGCTTAACAAGTGCTTTAGCACAAATCCATGCGCGTGCGCTGTAAAAGAGCAGCATGGGCGTGCTTGGCACGTCGTTTGGCAAAAATCCACGTGTACGCTATGCCAAAAGCAGCATGGGCGTGCTTAGCACGTGGTTTGGCAGAAATCTACGTGCGGGCTGTGCCAAAAGCAGCATGTCCATGGCTATCTAGTGGTTTGGGAGAAAACAACGTGCGCCTCTACCAAAAGATGTATGTGCATGCTTAACAAGTGCTTTGGCATAAATCCATGCGCGTGCTCTGAAAAGAGCAGCATCGGCGTGCTTGGCATGTCGTTTGGCTGAAATGCACGTGCGCGCTCAGCCAAGAGCAGCATGTGCATGCATAATTGTTGGTTTGACAGAAAACAGCCTGCGCGTCTATCAAAAGATGCATGTGCGTGCTTAACAAGTGGTTTGACACAAATCCATGCGCGTGCGCTGAAAAGAGCAGCATGGGCGTGCTTAGCACTTGCTTTGGCAGAAAACCACGCGCGCGCTGGGCCAAAACCATCTGCATGCTTAACCTTTGGTTTGGCAGAAAACAACTAACCGTCTACCAAAAGATGCATGTGCATGCTTAACAAGATGTTTGAAACAAATCCAAGCGCGTGTGCTGAAAAGAGAAGCATGGTCGTGCTTAGCACGTGCTTTGGCAGAAATCCACGCTCGCGCTCTGCCTAAAGCTGCATGTGCATGTTTAGCTTGTGGTTTGGCAGAAAACAACGTGCACGTCTACCAAAAGATGCATGTGCATGCTTAACAAGTGGTTTAGCACAATTCCATACGCGTGCACTGAAAAGAGCAGCATGGGGAGGTTCGCACGTCGTTTGGCAGAAAAACACAAGCGCGCTCTGCCAAAAGCAGCATGTGCATGCTTAACTTGTGGTGTGGCAGAAAAAAACGTGCGCGTCTACCAAAAGATGCATGTGAATGCTTAACAAGTGGTTTGGCCCTAATCCATGCACGTGCGCTGAAAAGAGCAGCATGGGTGTGCTTGGCACGTTGTTTGGTAGAAATCCAGGTGCGCGCTCTGCCAAAAGCTGCATGTGCATGCTTAACTTGTGGATTGGCATAAAACAACGTGCGCCTCTACCAAAAGATGCATGTGCATGCTCACCAAGTGGTCTGGCACAAATCCATGCGCGTGCGCTGCAAAGAGCGGCATGGGCTTGCTTCGCACGTCGTTTGGCAGAAATCCACGTGCGCGTCTACCAAACGATGCATGTGCATGCTTAACACGTGGTTTGGCACAAATCCATAGGCTTGTGCTGAAAAGTGCAGCATGGGCGTGCTTAGCACGTGGTTTGGCAGAAATCCACGCGCGCGCTCTGCCAAAAGCAGCATGTGCATGGCTAACTTGTGGTTTGGCAGAAAACAACGTGCGCGTCTAACAAAAGATGCATTTGCATGCTTAACAAGTAGTTTACCACAAAGCGATGCGCGTGCTCTGAAAAGATTAGCATGGGCGAGCTTGGCACGTCGTTTGGCTGAAATGCACGTGCGCGCTCTGCCAAAAGCAGCATGTGCATGCATAACTGTTGGTTTGGCAGAAAACAGCCTGCGCATCTACCAAAAGATGCATGTGCATGCTTAACAAGTGGTTTGGCACAAATCCATGGCGTGCGCTAAAAGGAGCAGCATGGGCGTGCTTAGCACGTGGTTTGGCAGAAATCCACGCGCGCGCTCTGCCAAAAGCAGCACGTACATGCATAACTTGTCGTTTTGCAGAAAACAATGTGCGCGTCTACCAAAAGATGCTTGTGCATGCTTAGCAAGTGGTTTGGCACAAATCCAGGGCATGCGCTGAAAAGAGCAGCATGGGGAGGTTGGCACGTCGTTTGGCAGAAATTCATGTGCGGACTCTGCCAAAAGCAGCATGCCCATGCTTAACTTGTGGTTTGGCAGAAAACAACGTGCGCGTCAACCAAAAGATGCATGTGCATGCTTAACAAGTAGTTTACCACAAATCGATGCGCGTGCTCTGAAAGGAGCAGCATGGGCGTGCTTGGCACGTCGTTTGGCTGAAATGCACGGGCGCGCTCTGCCAAAAGCAGCATGTGCATGCATAACTGTTGGTTTGGCAGAAAACAACCTGCGCGTCTTCCAAAAAATGCATGTGCGTGCTTAACAAGTGGTTTGGCACAAATCCATGCGCATGCGCTGAAAAGAGCAGCATGAGCGTGCTTAGCACTTGGTTTGGCAGAAATCCACGTGCGCGCTGGCCAAAAGCAGCATGCTTAACTTGTGGTTTGGCAGAAAACAACTAACCGCCTACCAAAAGATGCATGTGCATGCTTAACTAGATGTTTGGCACAAATCGATGCGCGTGTGCTGAAAAGAGCAGCATGGGCGTGCTTAGCACGTGTTTTGGCAGAAATCCACGTGCGCGCTCTGCCAAAAGCAGCATGTGCATACTTAACAAGTACTCTGGCACAAATCCATGCGCGTGCACTGAAAAGAGCAGCATGGGTGTGCTTGGCCCGCCGTTTGGTGGATATCCACGTGCGCGCTCTGCCAAAAGCTTCTTGTGCATGCTTAGCTTGTGGTTTGGCAGAAAACAACGTGCACGTCTACCAAAAGATGCATGTGCATGCTTCACAAGTGGGTTAGCACAAATCCATACGCGTGAACTGAAAAGAGCAGCATGGGGAGGTTGGCACGTCGTTTGGCACAAAACCACGTGCGCGCTCTGCCAAAGGCAGCATGTGCATGCTCATCTTGTGGTTTGGCATAAAACAACGTGCGCATCTACCAAAAGATGCATGTGTATGCTTACCAAGTGGTTGGCACAAATCGATGCGCGTGCGCTGCAAAGCGCAGCATGGGCATGCTTCGCACGTCGTTTGGCACAAATCCCCGTGCACGCTCTCGGAAAAGCTGCATGTGCATG
Organism: Dermacentor variabilis; assembly: GCF_050947875.1. Taxonomy (NCBI): domain Eukaryota; kingdom Metazoa; phylum Arthropoda; class Arachnida; order Ixodida; family Ixodidae; genus Dermacentor; species Dermacentor variabilis. Next base: position 156,071,811 of record NC_134575.1, on the reverse strand, counting down.
CTTAGCTTGTTTGGCAGAAAACAACGTGCGCGTCTACCAAAAGATGCATGTGCATGCTTAACAAGTAGTTTACCACAAAGCGATGCGCGTGCTCTGAAAAGATCAGCATGGGCGTGCTTCGCACGTCGTTTGGCTGAAATGCACGTGCGCGCTCTGCCAAAAGCAGCATGTGCATGCATAACTGTTGGTTTGGCAGAAAATAACCTGCGCGTCTACCAAAAGATGCATGTGCATGCTTAACAAGTGGTTTGGCACAAATCCATGGCGTGCGCTGACAAGAGCATCATGGGCGTGCTTAGCACGTGGTTTGGCAGAAATCTACGTGCGCGCTCTGCCAAAAGCAGCATGTGCATGCTTAACTTCTGGTTTGGCAGAAAACAACATGCGCGCGCCACCAAAAGCTGCATGTTCATGCTTAACAAGTGGTTTGAAACAAATCCAAGCGAGTGTGCTGAAAAAAGCAGCATGGGCGTGCTTAGCACGTGGTTTGGCAGAAATCCACGCGCGCGCTCTGCCAAAAGCACCATGTCCATGGCGAACTTGTGGTTTGGCAGAAAAAAACTTGCGCGCCTACGAAAAGATGCATGTGCATGCTTAACAAGTATTTCACCACAAATCGATGAGCGTGCGCTGAAAAGAGCAGCATGGGCGTGCTTAACATGTGCTTTGGTAGAAACCCACGTTCGCGCTCTGCCAAAAGCAGCACATGCATGGCTAACTTGTGGTTTGGCAGAAAAAAACGTGCGCATCTACCAAAAGATGCATTTGCATGCTTATCAAGTTGTTAACCACAAATCAATGCGCGTGCGCTGAAAAGAGCAGCATGGGCGTGCTTCGCACGTCGTTTGGCAGAAATCCACGTGCGCGCTCTGCTAAAAGCAGCATGTAGATGCATAACTTGTGGTTTGACCGAAAACAAGGTGCGCGTCTATCAAAAGATGCATGCGCATGCTTAACAAGTGGTTTGGCACAAATCCATGGGCGTGCTCTGAAAAGAGCTGCAAGGGGAGGTTGGCACGTCGTTTGGCAGAAAACCACATGCGCGCTCTGCCAAAAGCAGCAAGTGCATGCTTAACTTGTGGTTTGGCTGAAAACAACGTACGCGTCTACCAAAAGATGCATGTGAATGCTCAACAAGTTGTTTGGCACAAATCCATGCGCGTGTCCTGAAAAGAGCAGCATGGGCGTGCTTAGCACGTGGTTTGGCAGAAATACACGTGCGCGCTCTGCCAAAAGCAGCATGTGCATTCTTAAGTTGTGGTTTGGCAGAAAACAACGTGCGCGTCTGCCAAAAAATTCATGTGCAAGCTTAACAAGAGCTTTAGCACAAATCCATGCGCGTGCGCTGTAAAAGAGCAGCATGGGCGTGCTTGGCACATCGTTTGGCAAAAATCCACGTGCACGCTCTGCCAAGAGTAGCACGGGCGTGCTTAGCACGTGGTTTGGCAGAAATCCACGTGCGGGCTGTGCCAAAAGCAGCATGTGCATGGCTATCTTGTGGTTTGGGAGAAAACAACGTGCGCCTCTACCAAAAGATGCATTTGCATGCTTATCAAGTTGTTTACCACAAATCAATGCGCGTGCGCTTAAAAGAGCAGCATGGGCGTGCTTCGCACGTCGTTTGGCAGAAATCCACGTGCGCGCTCTGCTAAAAGCAGCATGTAGATGCATATCTTGTGGTTTGACCGAAAACAACGTGCGCGTCTATCAAAAGGTGCATGCTCATGCGTAACAAGTGGTTTCGCACAAATCCATGGGCGTGTGCTGAAAAGAGCTGCAAGGGGAAGTTGGCACGTCGTTTGGCAGAAAACCACATGCGATCTCTGCCAAAAGCAGCAAGTGCATGCTTAACTTGTGGTTTGGCAGAAAACAACGTGCGCTTCTACCAAAAGATGCATATGAATGCTTCACAAGTGGTTTGCCACAATGCGATGCGCGTGCGCTGAAAAGAGCAGCATGGGCGTGCTTGGCGCGTCGTTTGGCTGTAATCTACGAGCGCGCTCTGCCAAAAGCAGCATTTCCATGCATAACTTGTGGTTTGGCAGAAAACAACGTGCGCGTCTGCCAAAACATGCTTGTGCATGCTTAGCAAGTGGTTTGGCACAAATCCATAGGCTTGTGTTGAAAAAGAGCAGCATGGGCGTGGTTAGCACGTGGTTTGGCAGAAATCCATGTGCGCGCTCTGCCAAAAGCAGCATGTGGATGCTTAACTTGTGGTTTGGCAGAAAACAACGCGCGCGCGCCACCAAAAGCGGCATATTCATGCTTAACAAGTGGTTTGGCACAAATCCATGCGCGTGCGCTGAAAAGAGCAGCATGGGCGTGCTTACCACTTGGTTTGACAGAAATCCACGTGCGCGCTCTGCCAAAAGCGGCATGTGGATGCTTAACTTGTTGTTTGGCAGAAAACAACGTGCGCGTCTATCAAAAGATGCATGTGCATGCTTAACAAGTGGTTTGGCCAAAATCCATGCGCGTGCGCTGAAAAGAGCAGCATGGGCGTGCTTGGCACATCATTTGGCCGAAATCCACTTGACTTTCTGCCAAAAGCAGCATGTGCATGCTCAGCTTGTGGTTTGGTAGAAAACAACGTGCACGTCTACCAAATGATGCATGTGCATGCTTAACAAGTGGTTTAGCACAAATCCATGCGCGTTTGCTAAAAGAGCAGCATGGGCGTGCTTAGCACGTGGTTGGCCAGAAATCCCCGTGCGCGCTCTGCCAAAAGCAGCATGGGCGTGCTTAGCACGTGGTTTGGCAGAATTCCACGTGCTCGCTCTGCCAAAAGCAGCATGTGCATGTCTAGCTTGTGGTTTGGCAGAAAACAACGTGCGCGTCTACCAAAAGACGCATGTGCATGCTTAACAAGTATTTTGGCACAAATCCATGCGCGTGCGCTGAAAAGAGCAGTATGGCTGTGCTTGGCAGGTCGTTTGGCTCAAATGTACGCGCGCGCTCTGCCAAAAGCAGCATGTGCATGCATAACTGTTGGTTTTGCAGAAAACAACGTGCGCGTCTACCAGCAGATGCATGTGAATGCTTAACAAGTGGTTTACCACAAATCGATGCGCGTGCGCTGAAAAGAGCAGCATGGGCGTGCTTAGCACGTGGTTTGGCAGAAATCCACGTGCGCGCTCGGCCAAAACCAGCATCTGCATGCTTAACTTGTGGTTTGGCAGAAAACAACTAACCGTCTACAAAAACATGCATGTGCATGCTTAACAAGTGGTTTTGCACAAATCCATAGGCTTGTGCTCAAAAGAGCAGCATGGGCGTGCTAAGCACGTCGTTTGGCAGAAATCCACGTGCGCGCTTTGCCAAACGCAGCATGTGGATGCTTAACTTGTGGTTTGGCAGAAAAAAAACGTGCGCGTCTACGAAAAGATCCATGTGCATGCTTAACAAGTATTTTACAACAAATCGATCAGCGTGCGCTGAAAAGAGCAGCATGGGCCTGCTTAGCACCGGGTTTGGTATAAACCCACGTTCGCGCTCTGCCGAAAGCAGCATATGCATGGCAAACATGTGGTTTGCCAGAAAAAAACGTGCGCATCTACCAAAAGATGCATTTGCATGCTTAACAAGTTGTTTACCACAAATCAATGCGCGTGCGCTGAAAAGAGCAGCATGGGCGTGCTTGGCGCGTCGTTTGGCTGAAATCTACGAGCGCGCTCTGCCAAAAGCAGCATGTCCATGCATAACTTGTGGTTTGGCAGAAAACAACGTGCGCGTCTGCCAAAACATGCACGTGCATGCTTAGCAAGTGGTTTGGCACAAATCCATAGGCTTGTGCTGAAAAGAGCAGCATGGGTGTGCTTAGCACTTGGTTTGACAGAAATGCACGTGCGCGCTCTGCCAAAAGCAGCATGTGCACGCTTAACTTGTGGTTTGGCAGAAAACAACGTGCGCGTCTACAAAAAGATGTATGTGCATGCTTAACAAGTATTTTGGCACAAATCCTTGCGCGTGCGCTAAAAAGAGCAGCATGGCTGCGCTTGGCACGTCGTTTGGTAGAAATCCACGTGCGCGCTGTGCCACAAGCTGCATGTGCATGCTTAGCATGTGGTTTGGCAGAAAACAACGTGCGCGTCTACCAAAAGATGCATGTGCATGCTTAACAAGTGGTTTGGTACAAATCCATGGCGTGCGCTGAAAAGAGCAGCATGGGCGTGAATGTCACGTCGTTTGGCAGAAATCCACGTGCGCGCTCTGCCAAAAGCAGCAAGTGCATGCTTAACTTGTGGTTTCGCAGAAAACAACGTGCCCGTGCTAGCAAAAGCTGCTTGTTCATGCTTAACAAGTGGCTTGGCACAAATCCTTGCGCGTGGGCTGAAAAGAGCAGCATGGGCGTGCTTGGCACATCGTTTGGCAGAAATACACGTGCGCGCTCTGCTAAAAGCAGCATGTAGATGCGTAACTTGTGCTTTGACCGAAAACAACGTGCGCGTCTATCAAAAGATGCATGCGCATGCCTAACAAGTGGTTTGGCACAAATCCATGGGCGTGCGCTGAAAAGAGCTGCAAGGGGAGGTTGGCACGTCGTTTGGCAGAAAACCACATGCGCGCTCTGCCAAAAGCAGCATGCGCATGCTTAACTTTTGGTTTGGCAGAAAACAACGTGCGCGTCTACCAGCAGATGCATGTGAATGCTTAACAAGTGGTTTACCACAAATCGATGCGCGTGCGCTGAAAAGAGCAGCATGGGCGTGCTTAGCACGTGGTTTGGCAGAAATCCACGTGCGCGCTCGGCCTAAACCAGCATCTGCATGCTTAACTTGTGGTTTGGCAGAAAACAACTAACCGTCTACAAAAACATGCATGTGCATGCTTAACAAGTGGTTTTGCACAAATCCATTGTCTTGTGTTTAAAAGAGCAGCATGGGCGTGCTAAGCACGTGGTTTGGCAGAAATCCACGTGCGCGCTTTGCTAAACGCAGCATGTGGATGCTTAACTTGTAGTTTGGCAGAAAACAACTTGCGCGTCTACCAAAAGATGCATGTGCATGCTTAACAAGTATTTTGGCACAAATTCATGCGCGTGCGCTAAAAATAGCAGCATCGCTGTGTTTGGCACGTCGTTTGGCAGACATCCACGTGCGCGCTCTGCCAAAAGCTGCATGTGCATGCTTAGCTTGTGCTTTGGCTGAAAACAACGTGCGCGTCTACCAGAAGATGCATATGAATGCTTAACAAGTGGTTTACCACAAATCGATGCGCGTGCGCTGAAAAGAGCAGCATGGGCGTGATTAGCACGTGCTTTGGCAGAAATCCACGTGCGCGCTCGGCCAAAACCAGCATGTGCGTGCTTAACTTGTGGTTTGGCAGAAAACAACTCATCATCATCATCATCAGCCTGGTTACGCCCACTGCAGGGCAAAGGCCTCTCCCATACTTCTCCAACAACCCCGGTCATGTACTAATCGTGGCCATGCCGTCCCTGCAAACTTCTTAATCTCATCCGCCCACCTAACTTTCTGCCGCCCCCTGCTACGCTTCCTATCCCTTGGGATCCAGTCCGTAACCCTTAATGACCATCGGTTATCTTCCCTCCTCATTACATGTCCTGCCCATGCCCATTTCTTTTTCTTGATTTCAACTAAGATGTCATTAACTCACGTTTGTTCCCTCACCCAATCTGCTCTTTTCTTATCCCTTAACGTTACACCTATCATTCTTCTTTCCATAGCTCGTTGTGTCGTCCTCAATTTGAGTAGAACCCTTTTAGTAAGCCTCCAGGTTTCTGCCCCGTAGGTGAGTACTGGTAAGACGCAGCTATTATATACTTTTCCCTTGAGGGATAATGGCAACCTGCTTTTCATGATTTGGGAATGCCTGCCAAACGCACCCCAGCCCATTCTTATTCTTCGGATTATTTCCGTCTCATGATCCGGATCCGCCGCCACTACCTGCCCTAAGTAGATGTATTCCCTTACGACTTCCAGTGCCTCGCTGCCTATTGTAAATTGCGGTTCTCTCCCGAGACTGTTAAGCATTACTTTAGTTTTCTGCAGATTAATTTTGAGACCCATGCTTCTGCTTTGCCTCTCCAGGTCAGTGAGCATGCATTGCAATTGGTCCCCTGAGTTACTAAACAAGGCAATATCATCAGCGAATCGCAAGTTACTAAGGTATTCTCCATTAACTTTTATCCCCAATTCTTCCCAATCCAGGTCTCTGAATACCTCCTGTAAACACGCTGTGAATAGCATTGGAGATATCGTATCTCCCTGCCTGACGCCTTTCTTTATAGGGATTTTGTTGCTTGCTTTATGGAGGACTACGGTGGCTGTGGAGCCGCTATAGATATCTTCCAGTATTTTTACATATGGTTCATCTACACCCTGATTCCGTAATGCCTCCATGACTGCTGAGGTTTCGACTGAATCAAACGCTTTCTCGTAATCAATGAAAGCTATATATAAGGGTTGGTTATATTCTGAACATTTCTCTATCACTTGATTGATAGTGTGAATATGGTCTATTGTTGAGTAGCCTTTACGGAATCCTGCCTGGTCCTTTGGTTGACAGAAGTCTAAGGTGTTCATGATTCTATTTGCAATTACCTTAGTAAATACTTTGTAGGCAACGGACAGTAAGCTGATCGGTCTATAATTTTTCAAGTCTTTGGCGTCCCCTTTCTTATGGATTAGGATTATGTTAGCGTTCTTCCAAGATTCCGGTACGCTCGAGGTCATGAGGCATTGCGTATACATGGTGGCCAGTTTCTCTAGAACAATCTGTCCACCATCCTTCAACAAATCTGCTGTTACCTGATCCTCCCCAGCTGCCTTCCCCCTTTGCATATCTCCTAAGGCTTTTTTTACTTCTTCCGGCGTTACCTTCGGGATTTCGAATTCCTCTAGACTATTTTCTCTTCCGTTATCGTCGTGGATGCCACTGGTACTGTATAAATCTCTATAGAACTCCTCAGCCACTTGAACTATCTCATCCATATTAGTAATGATATTGCCGGCTTTGTCTCTTAACGCATACATCTGATTCTTGCCAATTCCTAGTTTTTTCTTCACTGTTTTTAGGCTTCCTCCGTTCCTGAGAGCATGTTCAATTCTATCCATATTATACTTCCTTATGTCAGCTGTCTTACGCTTGTTGATTAACTTCGAAAGTTCTGCAAGTTCTATTCTAGCTGTAGGGTTAGATGCTTTCATACATTGGCGTTTCTTGATCAGATCTTTCGTCTCCTGCGATAGTTTGCAGGTATCCTGCCTAACGGTGTTACCACCGACTTCCATTGCACACTCCTTAATGATGCCCACAAGATTGTCGTTTATTGCTTCAACACTAAGGTACTCTTCCTGAGTTAAAGCTGAATACCTGTTCTCTAGCCTGATCTGGAATTCCTCTAATTTCCCTCTTACCGCTAACTCATTGATCGGCTTCTTACGTACCAGTTTCTTCCGTTCCCTCCTCAGGTCTAGGCTAATTCGAGTTCTTACCATCCTGTGGTCACTGCAGCGCACCTTGCCGAGCACGTCCACATCTTGTATGATGCCAGGGTTAGCGCAGAGTATGAGGTCTATTTCATTTCTTGTCTCGCCGTTCGGGCTCCTCCACGTCCACTTTCGACTATCCCGCTTGCGGAAGGAGGTATTCATTATCCTCATATTATTCTGTTCCGCAAACTCTACTAATAACTCTCCCCTGCTCTTCCTAGTGCCTATGCCATATTCACCCACTGCCTTGTCTCCAGCCTGCTTCTTGCCTACCTTGGCATTAAAGTCGCCCATTTGTATAGTGTATTTAGTTTTCACTCTGCCCATCGCCGATTCCACGTCTTCATAGAAGCTTTCGACTTCCTGGTCATCATGACTGGATGTAGGGGCGTAGACCTGTACAATCTTCATTTTGTACCTCTTATTAAGTTTCACAACAAGACCTGCCACCCTCTCGTTAATGCTATAAAATTCCTGTATGTTACCAGCTATATTCTTATTAACCAGGAATCCGACTCCTAGTTCTCTTCTCTCCGCTAAGCCCCGGTAGCACAGGACGTGCCCACTATTTAGCACTGTATATGCTTCTTATACGCATATACAGTGCTAAAACAAGTATCCGTCTACAAAAACATGCATGTGCATGCTTAACAAGTGGTTTGCCACAAATCCATGCGGGTGCGCTAAAAGGAGCGCCATGGGCGTGCTTAGCACGTTGTTTGGCAGAAATCCACGTGCGCGCTCTGCTAAAAGCAGCATGTGCATGCATAACTTGTGGTTTGGCAGAAAACAAAGTGCGCGTCTACCAAAAGATGCATGTGCATGCTTAAGTATTTTGGCACAAATCAATGCGCGTGCGCTGAAAAGAGCAGCATGGCTGTGTGTGGCACGTCGTTTGGCAGGCATCCACGTGCGCGCTCTGCCAAAAGCTGCATGTTCATGCTTAGCTTGTGCTTTGGCTGAAAACAACGTACGCGTCTACCAAAAGATGCATGTGAATGCTCAACAAGTTGTTTGGCACAAATCCATGCGCGTGTCCTGAAAAGAGCAGCATGGGCGTTCTTAGCACGTGGTTTGGCAGAAATACACGTGCGCGCTCTGCCAAAAGCAGCATGTGCATTCTTAAGTTGTGGTTTGGCAGAAAACAACGTGCGCGTCTGCGAAGAAATCCATGTGCATGCTTAACAAGTGCTTTAGCACAAATCCTTGCGCGTGCGCTGTAAAAGAGCAGCATGGGCGTGCTTGGCACGTCGTTTGGCAAAAATCCACGTGCACGCTATGCCAAAAGCAGCATGGGCGTGCTTAGCACGTGGTTTGGCAGAAATCTACCTGCGGGCTGTGCCAAAAGCAGCATGTCCATGGCTATCTAGTGGTTTGGGAGAAAACAACGTTCGCCTCTACCAAAAGATGTATGTGCATGCTTAACAAGTGCTTTGGCATAAATCCATGCGCGTGCTCTGAAAAGAGCAGCATCGGCGTGCTTGGCATGTCGTTTGGCTGAAATGCACGTGCGCGCTCAGCCAAGAGCAGCATGTGCATGCATAATTGTTGGTTTGACAGAAAACAGCCTGCGCGTCTACCAAAAGATGCATGTGCGTGCTTAACAAGTGGTTTGACACAAATCCATGCGCGTGCGCTGAAAAGAGCAGCATGGGCGTGCTTAGCACTTGCTTTGGCAGAAAACCACGCGCGCGCTGGGCCAAAACCATCTGCATGCTTAACCTTTGGTTTGGCAGAAAACAACTAACCGTCTACCAAAAGATGCATGTGCATGCTTAACAAGATGTTTGAAACAAATCCAAGCGCGCGTGCTGAAAAGAGAAGCATGGTCGTGCTTAGCACGTGCTTTGGCAGAAATCCACGTGCGCGCTCTGCCAAAAGCAGCATGTGCATGCTTAACTTGTGGTTTGGCAGAAAACAACGTGCGCGTCTAGCAATAGATGTATGTGCATGCTTAAAAAATGGCTTGGCGCAAATCCATGCGCGTGCGCTGGAAAGAGCAGCGTGTGCACACTTGGGACGTCGTTTGGCAGAAATCAGCGTGCGCGCTCTCCCAAAAGCTGCATGTGCATGCTTAGCTTCTTTGGCAGAAAACAACGTGCGCGTCTACCAAACGATGCAAGTGCATGCTTAACAAGTAGTTTGGCACAAATCCATAGCCTTGTGCTGAAAAGAGCAGCATGGGCGTGCTTAGCTCGTGGTTTGGCAGAAATCCACGTGCGCGCTCTTCCAAAAGCAGCATGTGCATGCTTAACTTGTGGTTTGGCAGAAAACAACGTGCGCGTCTATCAACAGATGCATGTGCATGCTGAACAAGTGGTTTGGCACAAATCCATGCGCGTGCGCTGAAAAGAGCAGCATGGGTGTGCTTGGCACATCGTTTGGCAGAAATCCACTTGACTCTCTGCCACAAGCAGCATGTGCATGCTCATCTTGTGGTTTGGTAGAAAACAACGTGCACGTCTACCAAAAGATGCATGTGCATGCTTAACAAGTGGTTTAGCACAAATCCATGCGCGTTTGCTAAAAGAGCAGCATGGGCGTGCTTAGCACGTGGTTGGGCCGAAATCACCGTGCGGGCTCTGCCAAAAGCAGCATGGGCGTGCTTAGCACGTGGTTTCGCAGAATTCCGCGTGCTCGCTCTGCCAAAAGCAGCATGTGCATGTCTAGCTTGTGGTTTGGCAGAAAACAACGTGCGCGTCTACCAAAAGATGCATGTGCATGCATAACAAGTGATTTGGAACAAATCCATGCGCGTGTGATAAAAGAGGAGCATGGGCGTGCTTAGCGCGTGGTTTGGCAGAAATCCACGTGCACGCTCTGCGAAAAGCAGCACGTGCATACTTACCAAGTACTTTGGCACAAATCCATGCGCGTGCGCTGAAAAGAGCAACATGGGCGTGCTTGGCACGTCGTTTGGTAGAAATCCACGCGCGCGCTCTGCCAAAAGCTGCATGTGCATGCTTAGCTTGTGGTTTGGCAGAAAACAACGTGCACGTCTACCAAAAGATGCATGTGCATGCTTAACAAGTGGTTTAGCACAATTCCATACGCGTGCACTGAAAAGAGCAGCATGGGGAGGTTCGCACGTCGTTTGGCAGAAATACACGTGCGCGCTCTGCCAAAAGCAGCATGTGCATGCTTAACTTGTGGTTTGGCAGAAAACAACGTGCGCGTCTACCAAAAGGTGAATGTGAATGCTTAACAAGTGGTTTACCATAAATCGATGCGCGTGCGCTGAAAAGAGCAGCATGAGCGTGCTTGGCGCGTCGTTTGGCTGAAATCTATGTGCGCGCTCTGCTAAAAGCAGCATGTGCATGGCTAACTTGTGGTTTGGCAGAAAACAACGTCCGCGTCTACCAAAAGATGCATGTGCATGCTTAACAAGTAGTTTACCACAAAGCGATGCGCGTGCTCTGAAAAGATTAGCATGGGTGAGCTTGGCACGTCGTTTGGCTGAAATGCACGTGCGCGCTCTGCCAAAAGCAGCATGTGCATGCATAACTGTTGGTTTGGCAGAAAACAGCCTGTCGTTCTACCAAAAGATGCATGTGCATGCTTAACAAGTGGTTTGGCACAAATCCATGGCGTGTGCTGAAAAGAGCGTCATAGGCGTGCTTAGCACGTGGTTTGGCAGAAATCCACGTACGCGCTCTGCCAAAAGCAGCATGTGCATGCTTAACTTGTGGTTTGGCAGAAAACAACGTGCGCTTCTACCAAAAGATCCATGTGCATGCTTAACAAGCGGTTTACTACAAATCCCAGCGCGTGAACCGAAAAGAGCAGCATGGGCTTGCTTAGCACGTGGTTTGGCAGAAATCCACGTGCGCCCACGGCCAAAAGCAGCATGTGCATGCTTAACATGTGGTTTGGAAGAAAACAATGTGCACTTCTACGAAAGAGTCATGCGCACGCTTAACGAGTGGTTTGGCACAAATCCATGCGTGTGTGTTAAAAAGAGCAGCGTGGGCGTGCTTAGCACGTGGTTTGTAAAAAATCCACGTGCGCGCTCTACCAAAAACAGCTTGTGCTTGCTTAACTTGTAGTTTGGCAGAAAACAACGTGTGCTGTCTACCATAAGATGCATTCGCATGCTTAAGAAGTGGTTTGGCACAAATCCATGCGCGCCCGCTGAAAAGAGCAGCATGGGCGTGCTTGGCACTTCGTTTGGCAGAAATCCAAGTGCGCGCTCGGCCAAAAGCAGCATGTGCATGATTAACTTGTGGTTTGGCAGAAAACAACGTGCGCGTCAACGAAAAGATGCATGTGCATGCTTAACAAGTGGTTTGGCACAAATCCATGCGCGTGTTCTGATAAGAGCAGCACTGGCGTGCTTGGCACGTCGTTTGGAAGAAATCCACGTGCGCGCTCTGCCAAAAGCATCATGTGCATGCTGAACTTGTGGTTTGGTAGAAAACAACGTGCGCGTCTACCAAAACATCCATGTGCATGCTTAACAAGCGGTTTACCACAAATCGCATCGCGCGCGCTGAAAAGAGCAGCATGGGCGTGATTAGCCCGCGGTTTGGCAGAAATCCACGTGCGCGCTCGGCCAAAAGCAGCATGTGCATGCTTAACTTGTCATTTGGCAGAAAACAACGTGCGCGTCTACAAAAAGACGCATCTGCATGCTTAACAAGTGGTTTGGCCCAAATCAATTCGCCTGCGCTGAAAAGAGCAGCATGGGTGTGCATAGCACGTGGTTTGGCAGAACTCCACCAGCGCGCTCTGCCATAAGTTGCAAGTGCATGCTTAGCTTGTGGTTTGGCAGAAAACGACGTCCGCGTCAACCAAAAGATGCATGTGCATGCTTAACAAGAGCTTTGGCACAAATCCATGCGCCTATGCTAAAAAGAGCAGCATGGGCGTGCTGAACCCGTGTTTGGCAGATATCCACGTGCGTGCTCTGCCAAAAACAGCATGCGCATGCTTAACTTGTAGTTTGGCAGAAAACAACGTGCGCGTCTACCAAAAGATGCATGTGCACGCTCAACAACTGGTTTGGCAGAAATCCATGCGCGTGTTGAAACTGAGCAGCATCGGCGTGCTTAGCACGCGGTTTGGCAGAAACCCGAGTGCGCGCTCGGACAAAAGCAGCATGTGCATGCTTAACTTGTGGTTTGGCAGAAAACAACGTGCCCGTGAACCAAAAGATGCATGTGCACGCTCAACAACTGGTTTGGCTGAAATCCATGCGCGTGTAGAAACTGAGCAGCATCGGCGTGCTTAGCACGCGGTTTGGCAGAAACCCGAGTGCGCGCGCTGCCAAAATCTGCATGTGCATGCTTAACTTGTGGTTTGGCAGAAAACAACGTGCGCGTCTACCAAAAGATGCATATGCATGCTTAACTAGTGGTTTGGCACAAATCCATGCGCATACGCTGAAAAGAGCATCATGGGCGTGCTCAGCACGTGGTTTGGCAGAAATACACGTGTGCGCACGGCAAAAGCAGCATGTGCGTGCTTAACTTGTGGTTTCGCAGAAAACAACGTGCGCTTCTGCCAAAAGATGCATGTGCATGCTTAACAAGTGGTTAACCACAAATCCCGGCGCGTGTGCTAAAAAGAGCAGCGTGGGCGTGCTTAGCACGTGGTTTGGCAAAAATCTACGTGCGCGCTCTACCAAAAAGAGCTTGAGCGTGCTTAACTTGTAGTTTGGCAGAAAACAACGTGCGCGTCTACCATAAGGTGCATTCGCACGCTTAAGAAGTGGTTTGGCAGAAATCCATGCGCGCCCGCTGAAAAGAGAAGCATGGGCGTGCTTGGCACTTCGTTTGGCAGAAATCCACGTGCGCGCTCTGCCAACAGCTGTATGTGTACGCTTAGTTTGTGGTTTGGTAGAAAACAACGTGCGCGTCTACCAAAAGCTGCATGTGCATGTTTATCAAGTGCTTTGGCATAAATCCACGCGCGTGTGCTGATAAAGAGCAGCATGGGCGTGCTTAGCACGTTTTTCGGCCAAAATCCGCGTGCGCGCTCTGTCAAAAGCAGCATGTGCATGCTTAACTTGTGGTTTGGCAGAAAACAACGTGCGCATCTACCAAAAGATGTATGTGCATGTTTAACAAGTGGTTTGGCACAAATCCATGTGCGTGTGCTGAAAACAGCAGCATGGGCGTGCTGAGCACGTGGTTTGGCAGAAGTCCACGTGCGCGCTCTGACAAAAACAGCATGTGCATGCATAACTTGTATTTTGGCAGAAAACAACGTGCGCGTCTACCAAGAGATGCGTTCGCATGCTTAAGAAGTTATTTGGGACAAATTCATGCGCGCCCGCTGAGAAGAGCAGCATGGCCGTGCTTGGCAAGTCGCTTGGCAGAAATCCAAGTGCGCGCTCGGCCAAAAGCAGCATGTGCATGCTTAACTTGTGGTTTGGCAGAAAACAACGTGCGCGTCAACGAAAAGATGCATGTGCATGCTTAACAAGTGGTTTGGCACAAATCCATGGGCGTGTTCTGAAAAGTGCAGCACAGGCGTGCTAGGCACGTCGCATGGCATAAATCCACGTGCGCGCTCTGCCAAAAGCATCATGTGCATGCTTAACTTGTGGTTTGGTAGAAAACAACGTGCGCATCTACCAAAAGATCCATGTGCATGCTTAACAAGCGGTTTACCACAAATCGCTGCGCGCGCGCTGAAAAGAGCAGCATGGGCGTGATTAGCCCGCAGTTTGGCAGAAATCCACGTGCGCGCTCGGCCAAAAGCAGCATGTGCATGCTTAACTTGTCATTTGGCAGAAAACAACGTGCGCGTCTACCAAAAAATGCATGTGCACGTTCCACAACTGGTTTGGCACAAATCCATCCGCGTGTGCTGAAACTGAGCAGCATCGGCGTGCTTAGCCCACGGTTTGGCAGAAATCCAAGTGCGCGCTCGGGCAAAAGCAGCATGTGCATGCTTAACTTGTGGTTTGGCATAAAACAACGTGCGCGTCAACGAAAAGATGCATGTGCATGCATAACAAGTGCTTTGGCACAAATCCATGCGCCTATGCTAAAAAGAGCAGCATAGGCGTGCTGAGCCCGTCTTTGGCTGATATCTACGTGCGTGCTCTGCCAAAAACAGCATGTGCATGCTTAACTTGTAGTTTGGCAGAAAACAACGTGCGCGTCTACCAAAAAATGCATGTGCACGTTCCACAACTGGTTTGGCACAAATCCATCCGCGTGTGCTGAAACTGAGCAGCATCGGCGTGCTTAGCCAACGGTTTGGCAGAAATCCAAGTGCGCGCTCGGGCAAAAGCAGCATGTGCATGCTTAACTTGTGGTTTGGCAGAAAACAACGTGCACGTCAACCAAAAGATGCATGTGCATGCTGAACAAGTGGTTTGGCAAAAATTCATGCACGTGTGCTGATAAGAGCAGTACAGGCGTGCTTGGCACGTCGTTTGGCAGAAATCCACGTGGCGCTCTGCCAAAATCTGCATGTGCATGCTTAGCTTGTGGTTTGGCAGAAAACAACATGCGCGTCTACCAAAACATGCATGTGCATTCTTAACAAGTGGTTTGGCACAAATCCATGCGCGTGCGCTGAAAAGAGCAGCATGGGCGTGCTTGGCACATCGTTTGGCAGAAATCCACGTGCGCGCTCTGCAATAAGCAGCATGTGCATGCTTAACTTGTGGTTTGGTAGAAAACAACGTGCGCGTCTAGCAAAAGATCCATGTGCATGCTTAACAAGTGGTTTACCAAAAATCGATGCGCGTGCGCTGAAAAGCGCAGCATGGGCGTGCTTGGCACGTCGTTTGGCAAAAATCCACGTGCTCGCGCTGCCAAAAGTAGCATGTGCATGCATAACTTGTGGTTTGGCAGAAAACAACGTGCGCGTCTACCCAAAGTTGCATGTGCATTTTAAACAAGTGGTTTGGCACAAATCCATGCGCGTGTGCTCAAAAGAGCAGCATGTGCGTGCTGAGCACGTGGTTTGGCAGAAATCCGCGTGCGCACTCTGACAAAAACAATATGTGCATGCTTAACTTGTCGTTTGGCAGAAAACAACGTGCGCGTCTACGAAAAGATGCAGGTGCATGCTAAACTAGTGGTTTGGCACAAATCCCAGCGCGTGAACTGAAAAGAGCAGCATGGGCTTGCTTAGCACGTGGTTTGGCAGAAATCCACGTGCGCGCTCTGCCAAAAGCATCATGTGCATGCTTAACTTGTGGTTTGGTAGAAAACAACGTGCGCGTCTACCAAAAGATCCATGTGCATGCTTAACAAGAGGTTTACCACAAATCGCTGCACGCGCGCTGAAAAGAGCAGCATGGGCGTGATTAGCCCGCGCTTTGGCAGAAATCCACGTGCGCGCTCGGCCAAAAGCAGCATGTGCATGCTTAACTTGGCATTTGGCAGAAAACTACGTGCGCGTCTACCAAAAGACGCATGTGCATGCTTAACAAGTGGTTTGGCCCAAATCAGTATGCCTGCGCTGAAAAGAGCAGCATGGGTGTGCATAGCACGTGGTTTGGCAGAACTCCACCTACGCGCTCTGCCGAAAGTTGCATGTGCATGCTTAGCTTGTGGTTTGGCAGAAAACAACATCCGCGTCTACCAAAAGTTGCATGTGCATGCTTAACAAGTGCTTTGGCACAAATCCATGCGCGTATGTTAAAAAGAGCAGCATGGGCGTGCTGAGCCCGTGTTTGGCAGATATCCACGTGCGCGCTCTGCCAAAAACGGCATGGGCATGCTTAACTTGTAGATTGACAGAAAACAACGTGCGCTTCTACCAAAAGATCCATGTGCGCGTTCAACAACTAGTTTGGCACAAATCAATGCGCGTGTGCTGAAAAGAGCAGCATGGGCGCGCATAGCACGTGGTTTGGCAGAACACCACCAGCGCGCTCTGCCATAAGTTGCATGTGCATGCTTAGCTTGTGGTTTGGCAGAAAACAACGTCCGCGTCAACCAAAATATGCATGAGCATGCTTAACAAGTGCTTTGGCACAAATCCATGCGCCTATGCTAAAAAGAGCAGCATGGGCGTGCTGAGCCCGTGTTTGGCAGATATCCACGTGCGTGCTCTGCCAAAAACAGCATGTGCAAGCTTAACTTGTAGTTTGGCAGAAAACAACGTGCGCGTCTACCAAAAAAATGCACGTGCACGTTCAACAACTGGTTTGGCACAAATCCATTCGCGTGTGCTGAAACTTAGCAGCATCGGCGTGCTTAGCCCGCGGTTAGGCAGAAATCCAAGTGCGCGCTCGGACAAAAGCAGCATGTGCATTCTTAACTTGTGGTTTGGCAGAATACAACGTGCACGTCAACCAAAAGTGCATGTGCATGCTGAACAAGAGGTTTGGCACAAATCCATGCGCGTGTGCTGATAAGAGCAGTACAGGCGTGCTTGGCACGACGTTTGGCAGAAATCCACGTGCGCGCTCTGCCAAAATCTGCATGTGCATGCTTAGCTTGTGGTTCGGCAGAAAACAACATGCGCGTCTACCAAAACATGCATGTGCATACTTAACAAGTGGTTTGGCACAAATCCATGCGCGTGCGTTGAAAAGAGCAGCATGGGGAAGTTGGCGCGCCGTTTGGCAGAAATCCACGTGCGCGCTCTGCCAAAAGCAGCATGTGCATGCTTAACTTGTTGTTTGGCAGAAACAACGTGCGCGTCAACCAAAACATGCATGTCAATGCTAAACAAGTCTTTACCAAAAATCGATGCGCGTGCGCGGAAAAGAGCAGCATGGGCGTGCTTAGTACGGCGTTTCGCAGAGATCCACGTGCGCGCTCGACCAAAAGCAGCATCTGCACGCCTAACTTGTGGTTTGGCAGAAAACAACGTGCGCGTCTACCAAAAGTTGCATGTGCATGCTTAGCATGTGGTTTGGCACAAATTCATGCGCGTGCGCTGAAAAGAGCAGCATGGGCGTGCTAAGCACGTGGTTTGGCAGAAATCCACGTGCGGGCTCGGCCAAAGCCAGCATCTGCATGCTTAACTTCTGGTTTGGCAGAAAACAACTAACTGTCTACCAAACCATGCATGTGTATGCTTAACAAGTAGTTTGGCACAAATCCATAGGCTTGTGCTGAAAAGAGAAGCATGGGCGTGCTTAGCACGTGGTTTAGCAGAAATCAACGTGCGCGCTTTGCCAAAAGCAGCATGTGGATGCTTAACTTGTGGTTTGGCAGAGAACAACGTGCGCGCCCCACCATAGGCTGCATGTTCATGCTTAACAAGTAGTTTGGCACAAGTCCATGCGCGTGTGCTAAAAGTAGCAGCATGGGCGTGCTTAGCACGTTGTTTGGCAGAAATGCATGTGCGCTCTCTGCTAAAAGCAGCATGTGCATGCATAACTTGTGGTTTGGCCGAAAACAACGTGCGCGTCTATCAAAAGATACATGCGTATGCTTAACAAGTGGTTTGGCACAACTCCATGCGCGTGCGCTGGAAAGAGCAGCATGGGGAGGTAGGCACGTCGTTTGGGAGAAATCCACGTGCGCGTTCTGCCAAAAGCAGCATGTGCGTGCATAACTTGTGCTTTGGCAAAAAACAACGTGCGCGTCTACCAAAAGATGCATGCGAATGCTTAACAAGTGGTGTACCACAAATCGATGCGCGTGCGCTGAAAAGAGCAGCATGGGCGCGCTTAGCACGTGGTTTGGCAGAAATGCACGTGCACGCTCTGCCAAAAGCAGCATATGCATGGCTAACTTGTGGTTTGGCCGAAAACAACGTGCGCGTCTATCGAAAGATGCATGTGCATGGTTAAGAAGTGGTTTGGCACAACTACATGCGCGTACGCTGGAAAGAGCTGCATGGGGAGGTTGGCACGTCGTTTGGGAGAAATCCACGTGCGCGTTCTGCCAAAAGCAGCATGTGCATGCTCAACTTGTGGTTTGGCAGAAAACAACGTGCGCGTCTACCAAAAGATGCATGCGAATGCTTAACAAGTGGTGTACCACAAATCGATGCGCGTGCGCTGAAAAGAGCAGCATGGGCGCGCTTAGCACGTGGTTTGGCAGAAATGCACGTGCACGCTCTGCCAAAAGCAGCATGTGCATGGCTAACTTGTGGTTTGGCCGAAAACAACGTGCGCGTCTATCAAAAGATGCATGTGCATGCTTAAGAAGTGGTTTGGCACAAATCCATGCGCGTGCGCTGAAAAGAGCAGCATGGGGAAGTTGGCGCGTCGTTTGGCAGAAATCCACGTGCGCGCTCTGCCAAAAGGAGCATGTGCATGCTTAACTCGTTGTTTGGCAGAAAGCAACGTGCGTATCAACCAAAACATGCATGTGAATGCTCAACAAATCTTTACCAAAAATCGATGCCCGTGCGCGGAAAAGACCAGCATGGGCGTGCTTGGCGCGTCGTTTGGCAGAAATCTACGTGCGCGCTCTGCCAAAAGCAGCATGTGCATGCATAACTTATGGTTTGGCAGAAAACAACGTGCCCGTCTGCCAAAACATGCATGTGCATGCTTAGCAAGTGGTTTTACGCAAATCCATGCGCGTGCGCTGAAAAGAGCAGCATGGGCGTGCATAGTACGGCGTTTCGCAGAGATCCACGTGCGCGCTCGGCCAAAAGCAGCATGTACACGCCTAACTTGTGGTTTGGCAGAAAACAACGTGCGCGTCTACCAAAAGATGCATGTGTATGCATAACAAATGTTTTGGCACTTATCCATGCGCGTGTGCTGAAAAGAGCAGCATGGGAATGCTTACCATGTACTTTGGCAGAAATACACGTGCGCTCTGCCAAAACCAGCATGTGCACGCTTAACTTGTGGTTTGGCAGAAAACAACGTTCGCGTCTACAAAAAGATGCATGTGCATGCTTAACAAGTATTTTGGCACAAATCCTTGCGCGTGCGCTGAAAAGAGCAGCATGGCTGTGCTTGGCACGTCGTTTGGTAGAAATCTACGCGCGCGCTCTGCCAAAAGCTGCATGTGCATGCTTAGCTTGTGGTTTGGACGAAAACAACGTGCGCGTCTACCAAAAGATGCATGTGCATGCTTAACAAATGGTTTGGCACAAATCCATGCTCGTGCGCTGAAAAGAACCGCATGGGCGTGCTTCGCACGTCGTTAGGCAGAAATCCACGTGCGCGCTCAGCCAAAAATAGCACGTGCATGCATAACTTGTCATTTGGCAGAAAACAATGTGCGCCTCTACCAAAAGTTGCTGTTGCATGCTTAACAAGTGGTTTGGCTCAAATCCATGGCGTGCGCTGAAAAGAGCAGCATGGGCGTGCATGTCACGTCGTTTGGTAGAAATCCACGTGCGCGCTCTGCCAAAAGCAGCAAGTGCATGCTTAACTTGTGGTTTCTCAGAAAACAACGTGCCCGTGCTAGAAAAAGCTGCATGTTCATGCTTAACAAGTGGCTTGGCACAAATCTTTGCGCGTGGGCTGAAAAGAGCAGCAAGGGCATGCTTCCCAGGCAGCACACCAGCAATGGTCCAACAATGGCCCCATGTTGGCAGAAATTGGTACCAATATTGGACCAATGTTGGCATATTCGCGAAGTGCAACCCAATCCAATGCTGGCCCAGCGTTACAGCCAACATTGGACCAATGTTATGCCAATGCAGCAGCCATTGTGCTGCCAGCGTAGGACCAGCGTTAAAGCCAAGATTGGACCAATGTTATGCCAATGCAGCAGCCATCGTGCTGCCAGCGTAGGACCAGCGTTAAAGCCAAGATTGGACCAATGTTATGCCAATGCAGCAGCCAGCGCAGGACCAGTGTTGAGCCATATCGTTGCCATTATTAATGCCAGCTTCAAGCAAATGCCCTTTGCATGACGAATATTTTAGATACGCTGGCTCCAGAGCACGCAGCTATTCTTACCGCAAATCTTTTGCTAGCGGCATTTTTTATAGCAATTGTCTCCTTACCGTCTTCCTCAATAATAGCTAGGAAAGCTCGACAAAAAGATGTCAAGAAGCAGAAGTCATCTATACTTGCAAATAATAATAAAAGAATACTGAAATTTACTTTTATGACAGTTTATTCGCGAATAAATTTTCACATACAGGCATTTTCTATGGATCTAGATGGGTGACGCTCGGTTATCTTAGAAAAGTTTATTTACAGGCACTGCCCTCAGGATAGGAATTGGGCAAGGTGCCGGGGACGGTGGGCCGGCCAGGGGTTTCAGGGCAGGGAGCTGACGTCGGTAGACAGCTTTGTCAGTGCTTGGATGACGGCGGGCTGATCAGGCCCCCGATAACGCAGTGGTTTCGTTGAACTTGCTACCATTTCCCATAGCGACTTCACCATTACTTGGAGGAGATGCTTGCACTGTAAAATAAAAAGAAATATTATCTGAGATGTTGGTATGACAAATGTATATGGCACTGTTTTCATTTGAAAAATCGCCATACCGCAACAACATTATGTCTAAGCAGAGAGTTCGAAGGGGTGAATCAAGAAACTTTCTTGCAAGGTACAACTTTTTAATATTTCGACATATATGGCATATTTCGTAGAAGGTGTAACATAATATTTAGAACAAACATAAAATGCGCAGGATCCGTCCGCCTTGTTTACACCCCACACCTAGTCAGCGTAGCACTTTATAATTAAAGAATTTCAGCAAAACCTGCTACAGCACAAAAAGCCTATCAGACTGTCTAGACACAATGCGGCCTTCGTGCGAAATTTTTAATGTGGAAACCGAGAAGTTCCGTCAGGAAACACTAGCAAAAGAGGCATTTATTATACGAAAAGAAAGAAATACTGCCCGCTGGAAATGATGCTTGACCTAGAACAATGAGAAGAAGCGCGGTTTCTCGGTATCAGTAGCAGGATCAGGCCGCGCGCATGGCTTGATAAGATCATAGTCCTGGAATTTGGGTGAAATTCAGAGATTTTCACGTGTTCTACTCCGGGCACTATTCAAAGGCTGCGAATAAAAAAGAGTTATGTAATTACAGGCACTCTATTTTAGCCAGGCCTGTTTCAGTAATATATATACCGCGTGATATAGCTTGGGTAATATTGCTCCTTATGAAACTTATAACATGCGCAAAACAAATGCATTCACTATTGTAAGATCCATGCTTCTGTGTATCCGAGTTCATCCCACATCGAAGACGGTCGCCACAACCTCCGACTTTTTTTCTAGTTGTTTCGCCTATATTAATTCTAACACTCACAAGAATTCGTGGCCACTTTGCTGCGTATTTCAAGATGTAGGCTTCTCAGTAGGAATGACGATCGCAAGCGCGCATTTTTCACGATAGGAGTGTGCTGACAAGAACGGACAAGACGGCAAGCACTCAGGCGGTGTTGCACCGAGTCGGCGTGCTAGCGATACATAGACAACGGAAAGGGTGAATGAAGAAAACTGCGTAAACGGCACTCTCCCCCGCTGGACCTAGCCCGACCACGTTTTGGGGTGGTAGGAGGACAATAGGGGCCTTGTCGCTTTCCCCGGTGCTTCCGAGAGCCCCCAATTCGACACAGCAGCTTGTAGCTGTCTGGGCGCTTGACTGATAGCATTGACCAGGCTCACGTGGGTGCGTGGGGGAGACGCAAGGGGGCGCTGAAGTACGGAAAGGTAGGCTGAAAAAAAAATCCGGAATGCGCCGTGCTAACCACAGGTAAAGACAAGAGGTTGTTGACACGGAAGAGCCAAAACGTGCAATTAATCTTTTTTTCTGTCAGGGGCATTCATACAAGGAGCTTACTACACATGCACGAACAAACAAATATATTGGAATATGAGCATGACGATTATGTCACCGCAACATGCCATGCATGCTAAACAAACAAAAGTATCACTAATACATATGCGCTCCATCTCGATGCAATATAAAACGGTTCCATCAGCTCTGTGGCACTGTAATTCTCGATTCTCCTCAGAATCCTGATCCTCCAAAGCCGCGGAGCGTACATGCAAAATATAAAATGCGCAGGGAAATTCGCAATACCGTTGCTTCTTATGGAAAGCTCATTTTCCCATGCACGATCAATAAAGCAGCGGCTAACATTATGCAAATTCCCCTGCTTGCTACCTGGTGCACTGGCTTTTCTCTTTAGGGGGCGCGTTTCGGTGAAGGCGAAGTGCAAAAATGGTGGTGTACCATGCATGGAGTTAACATGGGAGAACATATTTCTGGTTCCTACGCAGTGTGCCTGTGATCAGTGCATGCGTTAGTTTTCAAAACACGTTGTTCAATCTCAGCAAGTCGCAGAGCACTAAAAACCGACAAGGCAACAATTTGCTTATTACGGGCGGATGTCCTCCAAAGAAAGCCAACTGTTAACCCATATTGGCAAATCAGTACGAAAGTCGGTCCATTAATTCCCGCCTTGTTGAACGGCAGTGCCAATATTGTTTACTGACTGTGTAACGTGGGCCAACATTGGATCTCTATAAGAATGGCACAGCCAATATAGTTTTCTGACTGTGTAATTTGGGCCAACGTTGGACCTCTATCAGAATCGCACAACACATATTCGCGGCACGCTGCTAACCTTGGGCCATCATTGGGCCAGGATTCAGAATGGCACTGCCAATATTGGAACCACGCTGTTAATCTTAGGCCGTCATTGCGCCAGGAAGTGCCAATATGTTTCCAACGTTGGCCCGACCTGACGTGCCGCCTGGGTTAGCACGTGGTTTGGTAGAAACCCACGTGCGCCCTCTGCCAAAAGCAGCATATGCATGGCTAACTTGTTGTTTGGCAGAAAACAACGTGCGCGTCTACCAATAGATGCATGTGCATGCTTAACAAGTGGTTTGTCACAAATACATGCGCGTGCGCTAGAAAGAGCAGCATGGGCATGCTTGGGACGTCGTTTGGCAGAAATCCACGTGCGCGCTCCGCCAAAAGCAGCATGTGGATGCTTAACTTGTCGTTTGGCAGAAAACAACGTGCGCGTCTACCAAAAGATGCATGTGCATGCTTAACGAGTGATTAGGCACAAATCCATGCGCGTGCGCTGAAAAGAGCAGCATGGGCATGCTTCGCACGTCGTTTGGCAGAAATCCACGTGCGCGCTCTCCCAAAAGCTGCATGTGCATGCTTAGCTTGTTTGGCATAAAACAACGTACGCGTCTACCGAACGATGCATGTGCATGCTTAGAAAGTGGTTTGGCACAAGTCCATAGGCTTGTGCTGAAAAGAGTAGCATGGGCGTGCTTAGCACGTGTTTTAGCAGAAATCCACGTTCGCGCTCAGCCAAAAGCAGCATGTGCATGCTTAACTTGTGGTTTGGCAGAAAACAACGTGCGCGTCTACCACACGATGCATGTGCATGCTAAACAAGTGGTTTGACACAAATCCGTGCGCGTGTGCTAAAAGAGCAGCATGGGCGTGCTTAGCACGTGGTTTGGCAGAAATCCACGTGCGCGCTCTGCCAAAAGCAGCATGTGCTCGCTTAACTTCTGGTTTGGCAGAAAACAACGTGCGCGTCTACCAATCGATGCATGTGCATGCTTAAAAACTGGTTTGGCACAAATCCATGCGCGTGCGCTGAAAAGAGCAGCCTGGGCGTGCTTAGCACGTCGTTTGGAAGAAATCCACGCGCGCTCTGCCAAAAGCAGCATGTGCATGCTTAACTTGTGGTTTGGCATAAAAGCACGTGCGCGTCTACCAATAGATGCAGGTGCATGCTTAACGAGTGGTTTGGCACAAATACATGCGCGTCCGCTGGAAAGAGCAGCATGGGCATGCTCGGGACGTCGTTTGGCAGAAATCCACGTGCCCGCTCTGCCAAAAGCAGCATGTGGATACTTAACTTGTCGTTTGGCAGAAAACAACGTGCGCGTCTACCAAAAGATGCATGTTCATGCTTAACAAGTGGTTTGGCAGAAAGCCATGCGCGTGCGCTGAAAACAGCAGCATTGGCGTGCTTGGCACATCGTTTGGCGGAAATCCACGTGCGCGCTCTCCCAAAAGCTGCATGTGCATGCATAGCTTGTTTGCCAGAAAACAACGTGTGCGTCTACCAAACGATGCATATGCATGCTTAAAAAGTGGTTTGGCACAAATCCATGCTCGTGCGCTGAAAAGAGCAGCATGGGCGTGCTTAGCACGTCGTTTGGAAGAAATCCACGTGCGCTCTGCCAAAAGCAGCATGTGCATGCTTAACTTATGGTTTGGCAGAAAACAACGTGCGCGCGCCACCATAAGCTGCATGTTCAAGCTTAACTAGTGGTTTGCAACAAATCCATGCGCGTGTGCTGAAAAGAGAAGCATGGGCGTGCTTAGCACGTGGTTTGGCAGAAATCCACGTGCGCGCTCTGCCAAAAGCAGCATCTGATCGCTTAACATCTGGTTTGGCAGAAAACAACGTGCACGTCTACCAAAAGATGCATGTGCATGCTTAGAAAGTGGTTTGGCGGAAGTCCATAGGGTTGTGCTGAAAAGAGCAGCATAGGCGTGCTTAGCACGTGTTTTAGCAGAAATCAATGTACGCGCTCTGCCAAAAGCAGCATGTGCATGCTTAACTAGTGGTTTGGCAGAAAACGTGCGCGCGCCACCAAAAGTTGCATGTTCGTGCTTAACAAGTGGTTTGGCACAAATCCATGCGCGTGGGCTGAAAAGAGCAGCAAGGGCGTCCTTAGCACGTGGTCTGGCAGAAATCCACGTGCGCGCTCTGACAAAAGCAGCATGTGCACGCTTAACTCATGGTTTGGCAGAAAACAACGTGCGCGTCTACCAAAAGATGCATGTGCATGCTTAACAAGTGTTTTGGCACAAATCCATGCGCGTGCGCTGAAAAGAGCAGCATGGCTGTGCTTGGCACGTGGTTTGGTAGAAATCCACGTGCGCTGTGCCAAAAGCAGCATGCGCGTGCTTAAATTGTGGTTTGGTAGAAAACAACGTGCGCGCGCCACCAAAAGCTCCATGTTCATGATTAACAAGTGGTTCGGCACAAATCCAAGCGAGTGTGCTGAAAAGAGCAGCATGGGTGTGCTTAACACGTGGTTTGGCAGAAATCCACGTGCGCGCTCTGCCAAAAGCAGCATGTGCATACTTAACAAGTACTTTGGCACAAATCCATGCGCGTGCGCTGAAAAGAGCAGCATGGGTGTGCTTGGCACGTCGTTTGGTAGAAATCCACGCGCGCGCTCTGCCAAAAGCTGCATGTGGATGCTTAGCTTGTGGTTTGGCAGAAAACAACGTGCACGTCTACCAAAAGATGCATGTGCATGCTTAACAAGTGGTTTAGCACAAATTTCCATACGCGTGCACTTAAAAGAGCAGCATGGGGAGGTTCGCACGTCGTTTGGCAGAAATACACGTGCGCGCTCTGCCAAAAGCAGCATGTGCATGCTTAACTTGTGGTTTGGCAGAAAACAACGTGCGCGTCTACCAAAAGGTGAATGTGAATGCTTAACAGGTGGTTTACCATAAATCGATGCGCGTGCGCTGAAAAGAGCAGCATGAGCGTGCTTGGCGCGTCATTTGGCTGAAATCTATGTGCGCGCTCTGCTAAAAGCAGCATGTGCATGGCTAATTTGTGGTTTGGCAGAAAACAACGTCCGCGTCTACCAAAAGATGCATGTGCATGCTTAACAAGTAGTTTACCACAAAGCGATGTGCGTGCTCTGAACATGGGTGAGCTTGGCACGTCGTTTGGCTGAAATG
Source organism: Dermacentor variabilis (assembly GCF_050947875.1). NCBI lineage: Eukaryota > Metazoa > Arthropoda > Arachnida > Ixodida > Ixodidae > Dermacentor > Dermacentor variabilis. Next base: position 156,045,808 of record NC_134575.1, on the reverse strand, counting down.
CACGTGCGCGCTCTGCCAAAAGCAGCATGTGCATGCATAACTGTTGGTTCCTGTGCGTCTACCAAAAGATGCATGTGCTTGCTTAACAAGTGGTTTGGCACAAATCCATGGCGTGCGCTGAAAAGAGCGTCATAGGCGTGCTTAGCACGTGGTTTGGCAGAAATCCACGTATGCGCTCTGCCAAAAGCAGCATGTGCATGCTTAACTTGTGGTTTGGCAGAAAACAACGTGCGCTTCTACCAAAAGATCCATGTGCATGCTTAACAAGCGGTTTGCTACAATTCCCAGCGCGTGAACCGAAAAGAGCAGCATCGGCTTGCTTAGTACGTGGCTTGGCAGAAATCCACGTGCGCCCTCGGCCAAAAGCAGCATGTGCATGCTTAACATGTGGTTTGGAAGAAAACAATGTGCACTTCTACCGAAAGAGTCATGTGCACGCTTAACGAGTGGTTTGGCACAAATCCATGCGCGTGTGTTAAAAAGAGCAGCGTGGGCGTGCTTAGCACGTGGTTTGGAAAAAATCCACGTGCGCGCACTACCAAAAACAGCTTGTGCTTGCTTAACTTGTAGTTTGGCAGAAAACAACGTGTGCTGTCTACCATAAGAAGCATTCGCGTGCTTAAGAAGTTATTTGGCACAAATTCATGCGCGCCGGCTGAAAAGAGCAGCATGGGCGTGCTTGGCACGTCGTTTGGCAGAAATCCAAGTGCGCGCTCGGCCAAAAGCAGCATGTGCATGATTAACTTGTGGTTTGGCAGAAAACAACGTGCGCGTCAACGAAAAGATGCATGTGCATGCTTAACAAGTGGTTTGGCACAAATCCATGCGCGTGTTCTGAAAAGAGAAGCACTGGCGTGCTTGGCACGTCGTTTGGAAGAAATCCACGTGCGCGCTCTGCCAAAAGCATCATGTGCATGCTTAACTTGTGGTTTGGTAGAAAACAACGTGCGCGTCTACCAAAACATCCATGTGCATGCTTAACTAGCGGTTTACCACAAATCGCATCGCGCGCGCTGAAAAGGGCAGCATGGGCGTGATTAGCCCGCGGTTTGGCAGAAATCCACGTGCGCGCTCGGCCAAAAGCAGCATGTGCATGCTTAACTTGTCATTTGGCAGAAAACAACGTGCGCGTCTACAAAAAGACGCATGTGCATGCTTAACAAGTGGTTTGGCCCAAATCAATTCGTCTGCGCTGAAAAGAGCAGCATGGGTGTGCATAGCACGTGGTTTGGCAGAACTCCACCAGCGCGCTCTGCCATAAGTTGCATGTGCATGCTTAGCTTGTGGTTTGGCAGAAAACGACGTCCGCGTCAACCAAAAGATGCATGTGCATGCTTAACAAGAGCTTTGGCACAAATCCATGAGCCTATGCTAAAAAGAGCAGCATGGGCGTGCTGAACCCTTGTTTGGCAGATATCCACGTGCGTGCTCTGCCAAAAACAGCATGTGCATGCTTAACTTGTAGTTTGGCAGAAAACAACGTGCGCGTCTACCAAAAGATGCACGTACACGCTCAACAACTGGTTTGGCAGAAATCCATGCGCGTGTGCTGAAACTGAGCAGCATCGGCGTGCTTAGCCCACGGTTTGGCAGAAATCCGAGTGCGCGCTCGGACAAAAGCAGCATGTGCATGCTTAACTTGTGGTTTGGCAGAAAACAACGTGCGCGTCTACCAAAAGATCCATGTGCATGCTTAACAAGTGGTTTACCACAAATCGATGCGCGTGCGCTGAAAAGCGCAGCATGGGCGTGCTTGGCACATCGTTTGGTAGAAATCCACGTGCGCGCGCTGCCAAAAGCAGCATGTGCATGCATAAATTGTGGTTTGGCAGAAAACAACGTGCGCGTCTACCAAAAGATGCATGTGCATGTTTAACAAGTGGTTGCGCACAAATCCATGCGCGTGTGCTGAAAAGAGCAGCATGGGCGTGCTGAGCACGTGGTTTGGCAGAAATCCACGAGCGCGCTCTGACAAAAACAGCAGGTGCATGCTTAACTTGTGGTTTGGCAGAAAACAACGTGCGCGTCTACCAAAAGATGCATGTGCATGCTTAACTAGTGGTTTGGCACAAATCCATGCGCATACGCTGAAAAGAGCAGCATGGGCGTGCTCAGCACGTGGTTTGGCAGAAATACACGTGTGCGCACGGCCAAACGCAGCATGTGCATGCTTAACTTGTGGTTTCGCAGAAAACAACGTGCGCTTCTGCCAAAAGATGCATGTGCATGCTTAACAAGTGGTTCACCACAAATCCCTGCGCGTGAACTGAAAAGAGCAGCATGGGCTTGCTTAGCACGTGGTTTGGCAGAAATCCACGTGCGCCCTCGGCCAAGAGCAGCATGTGCATGCTTAAATTGTGGTTTGGAAGAAAACAATGTGCGCTTCTACCGAAAGATGCATGCGCACGCTTAACGAGTGGTTTGGCAGAAATGCATGCGCGTGTGCTAAAAAGAGCAGCGTGGGCGTGCTTAGCACGTGGTTTGGCAAAAATCTACGTGCGCGCTCTACCAAAAAGAGCTTGTGCGTGCTTAACTTGTAGTTTGGCAGAAAACAACGTGCGCGTCTACCATAAGGTGCATTCGCATGCTTAAGAAGTGGTTTGGCAGAAATCCACGCGCGTGTGCTGATAAAGAGCAGCATGGGCGTGCTTAGCACGTTTTTCGGCCAAAATCCGCGTGCGCGCTCTGTCAAAAGCAGCATCTGCATGCTTAACTTGTGGTTTGGCAGAAAACAACGTGCGCGTCTACCAAAAGATGTATGTGCATGTTTAACAAGTGGTTTGGCACAAATCCATGTGCGTGTGCTGAAAACAGCAACATGGGCGTGCTGAGCACGTGGTTTGGCAGAAGTCCACGTGCGCGCTCTGACAAAAACAGCATGTGCATGCTTTACTTGTAGTTTGGCAGAAAACAACGCGCGCGTCTACCAAGAGATGCATTCGCATGCTTAAGAAGTTATTTGGGACAAATTCATGCGCGCCGGCTGAGAAGAGCAGCATGGGCGTGCTTGGCAAGTCGCTTGGCAGAAATCCAAGTGCGCGCTCGGCCAAAAGCAGCATGTGCATGCTTAACTTGTGGTTTGGCAGAAAACAACGTGCGCGTCAACGAAAAGATGCATGTGCATGCTTAACAAGTGGTTTGGCACAAATCCATGCGCGTGTTCTGAAAAGTGCAGCACAGGCGTGCTAGGCACGTCGCTTGGCATAAATCCACGTGCGCGCTCTGCCAAAAGCATCTTGTGCATGCTTAACTTGTGGTTTGGTAGAAAACAACGTGCGCGTCTACCAAAAGACGCATGTGCTCTTAACAAGCGGTTTGGCCCAAATCAGTTCGCCTGCGCTGAAAAGAGCAGCATGGGCGTGCATAGCACGTGGTTTGCAGAACACCACCTGTGCGCTCTGCCAAAAGTTGCATGTGCATGCTTAGCTTGTGGTTTGGCAGAAAACAACGTCCGCGTCTACCAAAAGATGCATGTGCATGCTTAACAAGTGCTTTGGCACAAGTCCATGCGCGTATTCTGAAAAGAGCAGCACAGGCGTGCTTGGCACGTCGCTTGGCAGAAATCCACGTGCGCGCTATGCCAAAAGCATCATGTGCATGCTTAACTTGTGGTTTGGTAGAAAACAACGTGCGCGTCTACCAAAAGATCCATGTGCATGCTTAACAAGCGGTTCACCACAAATCGCTGCACGCGCGCTGAAAAGAGCAGCATGGGCGTAATTAGCCCGCGGTATGGCAGAAATCCACGTGCGCGCTCGGCCAAAAGCAGCATGTGCATGCTTAACTTGTCATTTGGCAGAAAACAACGTGCGCGTCTACCAAAAGACGCATGTGCATGCTTAACAAGTGGTTTGGCCCAAATCAGTTTGCCTGCGCTGAAAAGAGCAGCATGGGTGTGCATAGCACGTGGTTTGGCAGAACTCCACCTGCGCGCTCTACCGAAAGTTGCATGTGCATGCTTAGCTTGTGGTTTGGCAGAAAACAACGTCCGCGTCTACCAAAAGATGCATGTGCATGCTTAACAAGTGCTTTGGCACAAATCCATGCGCGTATGTTAAAAAGAGCAGCATGGGCGTGCTGAGCCCGTGTTTGGCAGATATCCACGTGCGCGCTCTGCCAAAAACGGCATGTGCATGCTTAACTTGTAGATTGACAGAAAACAACGTGCGCGTCTACCAAAAGATGCATGTGCGCATTCGACAACTAGTTTGGCACAAATCAATGCGCGTGTGCTGAAAAGAGCAGCATGGGCGTGCATAGCACGTGGTTTGGCAGAACAGCACCAGCGCGCTTTGCCATAAGTTGCATGTGCATGCTTAGCTTGTGGTTTGGCAGAAAACAACGTCCGCGTCAACCAAAATATGCATGTGCATGCTTAACAAGTGCTTTGGCACAAATCCATGCGCCTATGCTAAAAAGAGCAGCATGGGCGTGCTGAGCCCGTGTTTGGCAGATATCCACGTGCGTGCTCTGCCAAAAACAGCATGTGCATGCTTAACTTGTAGTTTGGCAGAAGACAACGTGCGCGTCTACCAAAAAAATGCATGTGCACGTTCAACAACTGGTTTGGCACAAATCTATGCGCGTGTGCTGAAACTGAGCAGCATCGGCGTGCTTAGCCCGTGGTTTGGCAGAATTCCAAGTGCGCGCTCGGACAAAAGCAGCATGTGCATGCTTAACTTGTGGTTTGGCAGAAAACAACGTGCACGTCAACCAAAAGATGCATGTGCATGCTGAACAAGTGCTTTGGCACAAATCCATGCGCGTGTGCTGATAAGAGCAGTACAGGCGTGCTTGGCACGACGATTGGCAGAAATCCATGTGCGCGCTCTGCCAAAATCTGCATGTGCATGCTTAACTTGTGGTTTGGCAGAAAACAACGTGCGCGTCTACCAAAAGATGCATGTGCATGTTTAACAAGTGGTTTGGCACAAATCTATGCGCGTGTGCTGAAAAAAGCAGCATGGGCGTGCTGAGCACGTGGTTTGGCAGAAAACCACGTGCGCGCTCTGACAAAAACAGCATGTGCATGCTTTACTTGTAGTTTGGCAGAAAACAACGTGCGCGTCTACCAAAAGATGCATTCGCATGCTTAAGAAGTTATTCGGCAAAAATTCATGCGCGCCCGCTGAAAAGAGGAGCATGGGCGTGCTTGGCACGTCGCTTGGCAGAAATCCAAGTGCGTGCTCGGACAAAAGCAGCATGTGCATGCTTAACTTGTGGTTTGGGAGAAAACAACGTGCGCGTCAATGAAAAGATGCATGTGCATGCTTAACAAGTGGTTTGGCACAAATCCATGCGCGTGTTCTTAAAAGAGCAGCACAGGCATGCTTGGCACTCGCTACTTCTACTTAAGCAGCCTTCGTCTCGGGACAACTTGGGGTACGCCACCGCACCGAGCATGGTCATGACGCCGACTTTGTTTGCGCAGGTTAGTTACCTACCTTGTGCAAGATGTGTACGTTCTAGTGACTGAATGTGTATTGCGGTGTCGTGCCCCTATGACACATTTGATTCCACTCGTGACATTCCCACTCCGGTATCCCTTGAATCCATTGCTAGCGCCCTATCCCGTTTAGAAACCTCTCAGAACACCGTTCTGTCTGAGCTCACTCTAATTCGTGCTACACAGGCCACCATTGAAAACCAGGTCGGCCGTCTATCCACCCGTGTCGACGCCCTTGAGAAAATTGTAGACGCTCATAAATCAAGTCACTCGATACCTGCATCCAGTGACAATCCTGAAATAATTAAACTCGCTTCACAAATAAACAACCTCGTACAGAAATGCGATGACTCTGAAAACCGTCTTCGCCGGGACAACCTACTTTTTTTCGATTTTGAGGATGCGCATGATGAAACGTGGGAGCAATCAGAGTCTCGCGTTATTTCAATGTGTGCAGATAAGCTTATAATTTCCATCCCCAAAAATGACATAAAACGCGCACACAGGTTTGGCCGTTTCCAGGCCGGTAAACACCGACCAATTATAGTGAAACATGCGCGGTACAAAGATAAGTGTAGCATTCTGTCTGCCGGGCCAAAGCCTAAAGGTACGCCAATTTCTATCCAGGAAGATTTTTCATCGCGCGTCCGGTTTGCGAGGAAAATGTTGTACGCCTATGCGAAACGAAACAACGCCTGCACTTTCAAGATACGCTTCGATAAACTTCAGATGAATGATAGGCAGTTTTTTTTATGACGTCCAATCAGACTTAGTTTTACAAGTTAAATCCTAGCCATCACTTCAGGCATGCCCAGCATTCTCCTTTCCCTCCCAGCCGCTACTAAACCCTGTTGAGACATCACGCAATCACATACTATCTGTTATACTGGCTAATGTTCGCAGTTACATGTCAAAAAAGATACCATTGAAGCCCTTCTCGACGACAATAATACAGACATGGACATTTTCACTGAGTCTCGGTTAACCCCTGACATAGATAGCACTGAGCTACTGCATGCAGATTCCGCCTACACTGTTTACAGACGCGATAGGAGGGAACGAAGGGGTGGTGGCGTTCTTGTCTTCACGAAAAACAGCGTTCCTTGTTACCAGCTCCCGAACAATTGTACTCACGAAATTCTTTGTGTGCACATATACATGCCTACATGCACATGCATTCTCATATCTTGTTATCGCCCACCCGACTGTGATCCTTCCTTTATCGACGAACTTAACACTGTCATTTTAGATGCAACCTCTCAATTCCCACGCGCTAACTATATTATTTGTGGTGATTTTAACTTTCCGGATATAAACTGGGACAATCTAATAGCATCATCCCGCCAGTCAAAAGATTTCCTTGATTTAGTCTAGCCTAAACTTCAACCTTACACAAACAGTAAATTTACCTACCCGTGGCTCAAACACCCTTGACCTGGTCCTCACTTCTCAACCCGAATACATTCATTCGATAGCATGTGTCAATGGGCTCAGTGATCACAGTATTGTCCTTTTCAATTTGGAAATCCCAGTCCCAGTCAAACAGCGTTCAATAAAACTAATACGGGACTACAAAAAAGCCCACTTTTACAAAATTAACAGTGAACTGAATATCTTTTTGAATACCTCAAGGAAACTGCCTTCAGAAGGTCTGTTGATGCAAACTGGCTATTGTACAAGCAAAAGCTACTCAGCTTAATCAATAATCACGTACCCCTTGTGTGCATTCGTGGTGTCATGGGAAAGCCTTGGTACACAAACCAACTAAAAAAACTAGCACAAAAGAAAAAGCGCCTTTTCAGAGTGGCAAAAAAATGTGGTTCTGCCCCGAAATGGAAGAAGTACTTCACCTGCCTGCGCGAGTAAAACAGCCTTCTGAAACTCTCTAAGAAAAACTTTTATTACTAGGATCTTCTCAATATCATCCATGTAAACCCGAAAAATTTTTGGAAAGTACTCGCACAAAGTAGAAAATCAGTCGCATAACACTACCATAACTAATCCTATTGGGTCCCATGTTCCAGTTGAAAAGCGTTCTGACGTCTTCAATTCATACTTCTCTTCCGTCTTCATTTGTGAATCTTCCACCAACATTTCTGTTTTACCAAGATTTTACGGCACAGAAATGCCTCCCATTGATGTAACTGCTGAAGTTATCGCAAGCCTAATCAATCAACTTGAGATATCTAGCTCCCCCGGACCTGACAACATACCGGTAAAGATACTAAAGCCACTAACGTCTTTCTGGCCAGATATTAGAAATCATTTTTACCCAGTCTATAAGCGAGGGTACTATGCCCAAAGACTGGAAACTAAGCAAAGTAACCCCCGTTTTTAAATCTGGTAAGCGCTCCGACCCATCCAATTATCGCCCGATCTCTCTCACATGTATTGCCTGTAAACTTTTAGAACACGTCATATATTCCCAAATCGCGTCCCACCTCGAAAGAAATTCTTTTTTCTTTAGCAAATAGCATGGCTTTCGACCAGGCTTATCATGCGAAACACAACTTTATGAAATCACCACAGATGTCCACCTAAACTTAGATTCTTCATTTCAGACTTACGTAATTTCCTTGAATTTTTCAAAGGCTTTCGATCGCGTCCCTCATCACCGACTAGTGTCCAAACTTTCCTGCCTTCAAGTCGACCCACTAATCCTATCATGCATCATTTGCTTCCTGACAGATCGCCTCTAGTTCACCTGTGTTGGCGGTCGCGGTTCAGATACTACCAAAGTAATATCGGGTGTACCACAGGGATTCGTCCTCGGCCCACTCCTTTTTCTAATATACATTAACGACCTCCCAACAGACATATCATCCACAATACGTCTATTCGCCGATGACTGTGTTATTTACCGTCGTATCACTACTAACACTGACCAATCCATTCTGCAAAATGACCTAAATTCTATTGACAAGTGGTGCTCACGCTGGATGATGGAACTAAATGTCTCCAAATGCAACTTAATGCGTGTATCACGTAAACGCTCTACATCCGAATTGCTATATTCTTTGGGCTCTGTGAATTTATCTGAGGTCGACAGTTACCGCTACCTTGGCGTTATCATCACTAAAAAACTAAATTGGTCGAGCCACATTCAACAAATAACAGCCGATGCCTCAAGATCCCTTAACTATAATAAAAGATCCCTATCCTTCTCTGCTCCGTCGACTCGTAAACTAGCATTTGAAATTTTCATCCGTACAAAATTACAATATGCGTCTACAATTTGGAATTCGCATCAAAAGTACCTGATTGACACTTTAGAAGCTATTCAATATCGTGCCTCCCACTTTATCTTATCGAATTATGACAACACTATCAGCGTTACTAACTTAAAGTTATCTATTGGTCTACCCCTTTCAGCATCAAGACGCATAATTTAGCACGAGGTCGCGGGATCGAATCCCGGCCTCGGCGGCCGCATTTCGATGGGGGCGAAATGCGAAAACACCCGTGTACTTAGATTTATGTGCATGTTAAAGAATCCCAGGCGGTCGAAATTTCCGGAGTCCTCCACTACGGCGTGCCTCATAATCAGAAAGTGGTTTTGGCACGTAAAACCCCATAATTTAATTTTCAAGACGCATAATTTCGCAACTCGGCCTATTCCATAAATTGTACTATAATATTCCCGACCTTCGCTCCTCACTTTTATTTCCACCCGTGCGCTCATTACATCGTCTATTCAATTGTTTATGTATCCAACGCCTTCATGGTTCTACAAACGCTTTCAACAAATCCTTCCTTCCCTTAGCAATAAAACAAGGGAACTCGCTCCCGGAATCCATTGTTGTAGAGCGAAACCCTTCGAAATTTCGAGAGTTACTAACCACCCATATTTGCAACTAATTATGCAAAAACCTGTCCTTTTTAGTCTTTTCAGTTGTTGCCTTTTTTTGCTTTGTACATGACCATTCCTTCGATGTTTGTTTTATTGTTTTGCCCCCCCCTTATGTAATACCCCACATGGGGCCCTTAAGGGGATAATAAATGATGATGATGGTGGTAGACACCCTGCATGTGGAACCAGATTGATATAAAAAATTCAGTCCAGAAGTTTAATGTCAGTGTTCTGTTACATGTAAGCATGAGGGAAACATCTTTGAAGGCATCATCTAAATCCTGTGTAAGTATGTATTGGTGAATATCAAATGGCCCTACATGTAAGGAACTTATAGGGTGTTATGACAACAGGAAGGCCACAAGGTTTCTGTTGTGCACTCTTCTAAAAGAGACAGTATGGGGCAGTAACAATATAGTTGGGCCTAGTGAAGAATTCATTCAAGACCCTTGCCAATTTGGCAGGTTCACTATTACTAGAGATAATGAAGGCCAAGCACCTTGAAATGCATGCCCTAACCTCATCAGCATTGCATCACTTATAACCTTTATTTTGTCATTTTGCCAGATTAAAAGTTCTCGAAAACCTGCTTGGCTGGTTTCAAGAACTTTTCGAGAATGATTTGGTTCGATTCGAATGCAGCATAGTCAGTCTCTAGTGAACTAGACCCATCTTTACTGATATACAGTTAAGTAGATCAAAGCAGATGCTGTCAAGGTGCATGTGACAGAGCGTTTGGAGTGAGCATTCCTGGGTGATGTTGCCAAGAAGGCAGTTGTGAGCTTAATGCACACAGCAGCTACAGCATATGAAAACCAGCACTTTATTGATTTTTTTAGATACCGCAGACACTTAGCAGGGCTTGAGCTAATGCTGGTCATAATCTACTATAATTTCCACCATATATGGCCCTTGTCCTCACAAGATTCTTTTATAGTCCTACAAATCATTCCCGCTGTGCACAGTCAAAATCTATGCCAAAGACAACAGAAACAGTACGATCGGAAACTGCAGAATTCTCCTTCTGCGTAGGTGGCTGGCTGATTGCAGTATAAGATGCTATGTGAGCTGGCATTGACGTCTGAATCTCAACTGCTCTGCAAGCGTACAAAATAGGCTTTGGGATACTTTTACCTCAAGAAAAGAGACTAGAATGACTGTTTTCTGTGACGTATGGCAAATACCCATTACGACGGATTGGCTAAGATTCTCCATGAATACATCAAAAAGCTTGATATTCCAACTAACTTCGTAGTACATAATACGGATATGTAACCAACAAAAACAACAAGGTAACTGAAAAACGAACAGGTCTACTATGATTGAGCCACAAGGGGAAAGATGGAAACATTTGTGTTAATTGTATAACAAAAATGTGCTTAAGATGTCATCTTCCCAGCAGCAACAATATGATCATGCACAAACTAGCATTTCTCTTCAGGTACACCCCAGCTGCTCGCACCATTTTCTACAATATTAGTAGGCCAACAGGCAAAAGGGGTAGCTGCCAAAATTTTTTTTTCCGGCTGAATACCTTCAGCATAAAAGCAGAAAGTTATTCTATTCCATATCCTCGCATGAAACACAGCAATATTGTTACAAACCATTTTCGCACATTGAAAAAGGCATCAGCAATGGGATGAAGACAATTAAAGAAGCACTCGTGTTCTTATTTCCGTTGCAATACAAGCCTACACTTGCTCATATGAAGGTACATGTGCCAAATTCAACATTGTAGAATACTAAATCGCACCGTGTACTGTTATGAGGCACATGGAATAGACATTCCGAGGAAGTGAAATATTTGTATTCCAGTACAATCAGGAGGGATTCACTGTTGGTGTCCAAAGAATTTGGCCAGTCAGAAGGGCAATGCGCTAAATACAAAAACCTACAGGCTTACTATGCAATGCTTTTGTTAAACTATCCAAAACTTCAATGTGTGCAAGTCCACAATGACCTGGAAAAGGAGTAAACAAATTTCTTGAATATGGAATAAAAAAGAACAGTTGCGACAATTGAGAAATGAATTATTCGTACTTTCTAGTGGCATATACGGATAGTGAGAGTCGGTTGGCACAATTGCACGCAACACATACTTCTGGATCTTGAACTCATCGCAGTGCTTCAGGCGCAAATACCACACTCACACTTCCGAGAAGCGTCAGTTACAATGCTGAGTTGGAAGTAAAACATTGCAAATACTTCTTCAGAAGTTCAAGCATCTGACCAGTAAGTAGAGCATGACTAGGGGAAATATAATCAATTTCACAAATAGCACCATTCCAAAAGAACTGGCACACTGCATTGATATTTCAGGTGACAACTATTTTTTCTAATTGAATTAGTAAAGGCAAGGCGCAGAAGACCAGGACTCCAGAACCAACTAGCCCAAGCAAGAGTTTTACTTGAACATATTTTTCTAAAAGCCTCCGTGCGTTAATACAGCCTGACGCAGCTTAGATCTAGGCCACATGGAATCGAAAAATACAGCGGCGAGTGTAATACTTAAATTTGCTATCTCGCGAACATGAGCGAAATTTTCAATTTGAAAAGGTTTGCTCGAAATGAAAACTCACGGCCGTAACCCTGCTGCCCATCGCCAGTAGCAATAAGAAAAAAGAAGCCGCACTGGAAGAAACAATAAGCTGCACGATGAATAGACACTTCGTCGATATTTGAAGCAGATCGTTAGTAGATAACAAGAAATGTGCAGTGGATAAGAGCGAAACATGTAACCGACTGACTGACGGAAGTAAGGCTCACAGGATAAGTTTTCTCTGTCTACACCGTTAATGCAGCACATACTGTGCAATTAAATCGCCCGTAATGCGTAGCAATTACCGCACTCGATTGAAGTCGCCATCGCAGCGACGCGCCATTTATTTCAGGACCACGAAAAACAAGGTATTCACCTGAGTACAGCGGTGGTTTACCTGTGGGCAAGCCGCTCATTCACATATGACAAAAGCAAATGTCACTGACTCCAAGCCCACGATTGCACAAGCCAAACTGCGCTCGCATGAATATCGCGCAAAAGCGCGCGCAGAACGTCTTGCAGCCGACACGACGGCAATAAAACCCCTTAAACTTCGTAAAGTACTGCCACGCTTTGAAGAATGCCGCCTCCTCCTCGCGCGCTCTGGCCGAGGCCGGCGCCGCCTCGCTATTGGCCTAATAGCATCATGTGGGCCCACGCGCCGTGCATCAGCGCCATTTTTGCTCGAGAAGCGTCTATGGAGTGGTGAGGATCGCATGTTGGCGCCGTTGTAAGCGCGAGCATTTTAGGTTACGGTCGAGGAGGAAGCGCGAAAGAGAGGAGAAACGAGGAGTGAAGGCGGAGGAGGAGAGTGCCGCTACATTACGAAGTTTAAGGGGCTTTAGACGGTGCGGGGGATATGGGGTTCTCCTCCGTGCTCTTGGGACAAAGGAACGACAGTACACACTAGTGCAAACAATCACAAGGGCATTTATTGCACCTTTCATAGATCAGTGCCTGCTAGCCGAGTTGCTATCCACAAAACATGCCGATGGGCGCGCGACAAATCTAGAAGTCTGACTCACCGCGACCGGAAGCGAGCGAATGTGTTCGCCCCATGCTGGATCCCAACGCCTGGTCCTTCGCGTGTATGGTCACGCGAATCGTGGCGCGTTCGCAGGCGGCCACGCGAGGCGGTCTCGCAGAAGCATGGGTCGCCGCGCGCGCGCGCGGGACGTCCACGCCGCGCGTCGACCCGCCGGGGAAGCGCGTCGCTCCACGCGCGGCACGGCACGTCCGTGCTGCTTGCTGTCTCGACCCCCCAAGAGCGCAAGCGCCTTCCCTTCCCAGGTAACCTCGCCTGTCGGCGGCGTTAGCAGCTTAGCAGCGCAACACTCGCGCCATCTCCCGCACCGCGCCCCAACCACATCGGTCGGCGCAGGCGTCACGCAGGCCACGCGGCGAAGCGGGAGTACAGGAGACGCGCCATGCGGGAAAAACATATCAGCGGACGCGCGAGAGTCGCGCATCCCCACAACGGCAATGGTTAATCTACGTTCGAGAGTACCTCTTTCAAAAAAGTAAAAACAAGCAACAATGTGACGTCACATCCTGCGAAAAAGAGTCGTTTTCCTTTCTCACCTTCTCTCAGCTCACGCATGCGCAGCGACCACGGAGCCCTCGGGGGCGATGTTCAGGTTCATTTCCATGATGGTTGAACGATCACAGCGCCAGATTTCCCTCTAGGTAGAGTGTGCTAGGGGTGCTATTCTCGACACGCATGGCGGCTGCACGGCCGCCATTATCCGCCATGTTGACTCTCTGATTGGTTGTGGAGAGCTCACGTGCCTTGAAATTTGTGCTGGGAAACGGAAGTGTTGCGAAATGTCATTTTGCGTTTTCATCAAGATGACGAAACGTGACGTGGAGCTGCAAATTTTATGGACTAATACATTTTTTTGGTCCTTGGCAGATATATTGTGACGTTAGCGCTTCAAAAAGAATGTGAGCGGTAGCGTGCAGAAGCCAGTGCAATGCATCTGCAATTGCGCGAATATGTGGTGGCGATCCAAGATGTGCGCCATGCCCGCTTGCTGATTGGCTGAAGGAATATCTCGTGAGGAGCGTCACAGGAAGGGCTGTTTCGTAAACGTCATTTTGACGATGCGTGACGTTGCGCTGGGCCGCCATTGCTGAGATCTTCCGCCATAATTTTTGCTGCGACGAGCCGCGCGAATTATGCTAATGAGCAGCCATATGCAATGGCAGCCGAGAGGAATGCGTACCGCCACATTTTCCCCTTCGTTTGGCGCCGCGAAAACCTTTTGTTCATAACGCGTGCTCATAGTATTTGCATCGCTCTCGGGTGGTGTTGGCATTTGTGTTTGGGGCCATCATTTTTTAAAACAACGCGTTTATACGAAATAATATTGGTTGAACATAGCAAGCTTTCGGCAATGTTGTCCACTTTTCACTGCTGTATTTGTATTGTAATCAAGATTAATGCCTTTTCGCACAATCAAGTTATGACAACGGCCTCTTTCTAATTTATAAAAAGAACTGTACGCAAGGCGGCGCCTTGAAGTTTCCTCCCGCGGTGCAAGTAACCAGCGAAATTAACAAGAGATGGCAACGCCGGCGCTTGCGTCGCGCTAGTGGATATCTCTGGCGCCCGCAACGCTATACGGTGATATTCGGCCGTTTCTCAGCCAGCCGAGTCGGGCTGAGTCACTTGCGTTTCACGAGGTAGCGATAACGTGGCTTAGAACGTGCGCGCATCACCACTGGTAGGTCGCGTATGTTGTCTCAAGCAAGAAAACAAGCGCGTTGGCGTCAACATGCGACGACTCATTCCATTTTCCGGGGACACGCATCCTAGTTAAGCAGACGACGGCTTGTACGCAGCAGACGACGGAAGCGAGAAGCGTTTTCGACGGAATAATCATACGCTTTGAGATAGCTGCTTTATTTTCACTGCGGAGGAAAACTGTTTTGCTTTACCGATAACGCTACATTCAGTGTCTTCATTACAGTTTCTTAGGCGAAACGTCAAGTTGGCGTCACGTTACATAAGCAAAACGGACCTGAACATCGCCCCCGAGTGCTCCGTGATCACTGCGCATGCGTCAGCTGAGAGAAGGTGAGAAAGGAGAACAACTCTTTTTCGCAGGATGTGACTTCACATTGTTGCTTGTTTTTACTTTTTTCAAAGAGCTACTCTCGAACGTAGATTAGCCATTGCCGTCGTGTCGGCTGCAAGACGTTCTGCGCGCGCTTGGCGTGCTTTTGTGCGTGTCGAAAGCGCTTAACGTGCGCGATATTCGTGCGAGCGCAGTTTGACTTGAGCAATCGTGGGCTTGGACTCCGTGACATTTGCTTTCGTCATATGCGAGTTAGGGGCTTGCCGACAGGTAAACCGCCGCTGTACTTAGGTGAATACCTTGTTTTTTGTGGTCCTGAAATAAACAGCGCGTCGCTTGGATGGTGACTTCAATCGAGGGCGGTAATTGCTGCGCATTACGGGCGATTTAATTGCACAATACGTGCTGCATTATCGGTGTAGATAGAGAAACCTTATCCTATGAGCCTTACTTCTGTCAGTCAGTCGGTTACATGTTTCGCTCTTATCCAGTGCACATTGCTTGATATCCACTACGACCGGCTTTAAAGCCGGTCGTGATATCCACTAACGATCTGCTTCAAATATCGACGAAGTGTCTATTCATCGTGCAGATGTTCTTTTTTTATTTTTTATTCACACAACTAGCGATGGGCAGCAGCGTTACGGCGGTGAGTTTTCCTTTCGAGTAAACCTTTTCAAATTGAAGTTTTCGCTCATGTTCGCGAGATAGCAAATTTAAGTGTTACACGGCCGCTGCTGTATTTTTCGATTCCATGTGACCTAGATTTAAGCTGCCTCAGGTTGTATTAACGCGCGCAGAGGCTTTTCGAAAAATAGTTGTCACCTGAGAAATCAATGCAGTGTGCTAGTTCTTTTGGAATGGTGCTATTTGTGAAATTGATCATATTTCCCCTAGTCATGCTCAACTACTTACTGGTCAGATGCTTGAACTTCCGAAGAAGTATTTGTAAAGTTTCCCTTCCAACTCAGCGTTGTAACCGACGCTTCTCCGAAGTATGAGTGGTATTTGCCCCTGCAACACTGCCATGAGTTCAAGTTCAAATTGTGCCCGCCGACTGTCTATCCGGGTGCCACTAGCAAGCAAAGAACTCATTTTTCAATTGTCGCAACATTTCTTTTTCATTCCATCTTCAAGAAATTTGTTTACTTCTTTTCCTGGTCATTGTGGACTTGCACACATTGAAGTTTTGGATAGTTTGGCAAAAGCATTGCATAGTGGGCCTGTAGGGAGTTTTTTTTTTTTGTATTTAGCGCATTGCCCTTCTGACTGGACAAATTAAGTAACTGCATTACAAATATTTCACTTCCTTGGAATGTCTGTTCCATGTGCCTCATAACAGTACACGGTTGAATTTGGCACATATATATGCACCTTCATATGACAAAGTGTAAGTTTGTATTGCAATGGAAATAAGAACATGAGTGCTTCAATTGTCTTCATCACATTGCTGATGCCTTCAATGTGTGAAAATGGCTTGTAACAATATTGTTGCGTTTCATGTGAGGATATGGAATAGAATCACTTTCTTCTTTTATGCTGAAGGTATTCACCCCTTTTGCCTGTTGGGCTTCAAATCTTGTAGAAAATGGTGTGAGCAGCCTGGGGTGTGCCTGAAGAGCAATGCTAGTTAGGGCATGATCATATTGTTGCTGCTGGGAAGATGACATCTTAGGCACATTTTTTTCATACAATTAACACAAATGTTTCCATCTTTCCCCTTGTGGCTCAATCGTAGTAGACCTGTTCGTTTTTCAGTTACTTTGTTGTTTATTTTTGTTACATATCAGTATTATGTACTGTCAAGTTAGTGGGAATATAAAGCTATTTGATGTTGTATTCATGGGGAATCCTAGCCGATCCCTCGCCATGGGTATGTGCCATATGTCACAGGCAACAGTCATTCTAGTCTCTCTTCTTGTGGTAAAAGTATCCCAAAGCCTATTTTGTATGCTTGCAGATGAGATGAGATTTACACACCAATGCCAGCTCACAAAGCATCTAATATGGCAATCAGCCAGCCACCTCCGCAGATGGAGAATTCTGCAGTTTCCAATCATACTGTTTCTGTTGTCCTTGGCAGAGATGTTGATTGTACACAGAGGGCAATAAGAATAACTTGTCATGACAAGGGCAATATATGGTAGAAATTATAGTAGACTATGACCAGCATTAGCGCAAGCCCTGCGGTATCTAAAAAATGAGTAAAGTGCTGGTTTTCATATGCTATAGCTGCTGTGTGCATTAAGCTCAAAACTCCCTTCTTGGCAACATAACCCAGGAATGCCCACTCCAAACACTCTTGCACATGCACTTTGACAGCATCTGCTTTGATCTACCTAATTGCATATCAGTAAAGATGGGTCTAGTTCACTAAAGACTGACAATGCTGCATTCGTATGGAACCAAACTGTTCTCGAAAAGTTCTTGAAACCAGTCAAGCAGGTTTTTGAGAACTTTTAATCTGGCAAAATGACAAAATGAAAGTTATTTGAAATAAGTGATGCAATGCTATTGAGGTTTGGGCATGCATTTCAAGGTGCTTGGCCTTCATCATCTCTAATCACAGTGAACCTGCCAAATTGGCAAGGATCTTGAATGAATTCTTCACTAGGCCCAACTATTTTGTTGCTGCCCTATATTGTCTCTATAGGAAGAGTGCACAACAAAAATCTTGTTGCTTCCTGTTATCATAACACCCTATAACTTCCTTAGATGTAGGGCCATTTGACATTCACCAATAAATACTTACACAGGATTTAGATGATGCCTTTAAAGATGTGTCCCTCATGCTTACATGTAAAGGAGCACTGACATTAAACTTCTGGACTGAATTTGTTTATATTAATCTGGTTCCAAATGGCAGCTTTTATGACCACACCATGCCACTGAAAGCTGCATGTGCTTTGAGCGATTCTTAATATGTGCTAAAACTTGCTTCACTAAATAAATTTTCTTATGACTCTTCTCAAACATCTAAATGAAAATTAATTTAATTCTAGTGTTCTATAAGTCACAACCACGATACGATTACGAGGCATGCCACAGTTGCGGACTCCGGCTTAACTTTAATCGCCTGAGGTGTTTAACATGCACCCACTCCCCGGTGTGCACCAAGACAGAAAGGAAAGACCAATGTTGTGCTGCATAGTGGTCCTAACATACTCAGTTTTCAATGACCTAATAATGGCATGGCTTACTCATGAACAACTGCAGCATGCATCATTTGTTTGTGACCTACCATGCAATGTTGTCACCAGATTATGAGGCCACACTGCCTTTGGCACATGTTTAAATGTTGGCGTTAAGGATATATTTGTTGCGCATAGAAGGAATTTGACGTTTTGTAGTGTAAAGTGAATGACAGCTACACACGCATAAGAAAAAAATTGTGCCAGGACTACTTAAACTCTGCAGTGTTTGAGTTTGACCAATTCTTGCGATTTTGCACATTTCGGATGACTGAAGGTCATTCATTACAGTTATACCAGCTTTTGTACTTTTTAGACATGCTGTTTGCCCCGGTTTTATACAGTGATCATAGATAGCCACACCACACGATGTCGGTAGAATTCAGAATTTTAGTAAAATGGGGTTGCTCCATGTTGAGTGCACCAGCATGTCATAGTAAATAGAAGCCAGAAGCAGCAGTATTTTAAGGTATTGTGCCGCACCATGTAAAGTCAAATTATTGTGCCCCCCTCCACTCTACTCTCGCTGGCAAAACCTGCTGGTGAAGCAATGCGAGCAAGCTTTCGAGGTACGCTGCGCTCTTTCCAAAACAGCGTCCGAGGCAGCCATCTATTTTGCCTACAGGACTAAAAGTCCCTGGCCAGGAGTGCATCGAACATACGGAAATAGCTGTCAATTGTGCTACTGAACTTCTAGAGATTTATAGTTTTGACCTCAGGTTGCAGAACACAGCAATGCTATAGCAAGCAGTGTGGTGAAAGCTGTTCCACGGCTCTACCACGGCATAGCCAGCACTGCATGCATATACTATACACAAGCATGAGGTTTTAGCAGTAATACTTAACAGTAAATAGTATTTGTACAACTTCACTCTGTCTAACACTGCCAGGCTTTAAAATACATGAGAAGAGGTCACTGTCTTTCATTTGATGTGTTTATACAAAAAAAGTGTGTGCATGGAAGGGGTTAAGGCTCCTTTGTCAAGCCAAAATGCTTTATGGCATGATAAAGTGAAGCCTTGTGCATTTCAGTCTGCAGTTGCTCACTGCACTTTCAAAAGTGCAATCAGCACAAAGAGCACAGGAAAACACACAAGCAATGGTTCAGCAATTTATTTGAAACAAATGCAACTTTGTTTTACAAAGACCACATTCCAAAAAGCAACCACATGCTATGCAGACAATACAGCCAACTTATGTTAATTGTACAGATGTTAAAATGCCCTGCCTTTATATGTGGAAATGTTTCAAGTCTCAAAGTGTGCCCCTACTTTGTAGTTTGTCCTTGGAACAATGAATGATTCAAACAAATGCTAAATTTAGCACCATTGCCACACTGATAGAAGAAAACTACATATTAAAATGGCAACTTCTTGGAGAACAGAAAAAGGTGTATAGTAAACTTCCAATAATCTGACTCCAATTAATTTAATTTTTTCAGTTAATTCGAACCTGGCCAACGCCCATTCATTTCTATGGGATTAAACATTCATCATTTCGATCCTAAAACTGGCATTCGCCGGATAATGCGAACTTGACCAGACCCCAATAATGACCCCTTTTAGTGGCAGCGCATGTCTCAGTAGAGCTTAGGGGACAGTGAATGCATTAAACAAATGCCATCTCTCTGAAATGCCTATTTTTGACCCACCCGAGAAAGATTTTCAAGCAGTAACGGTAGCTGACAGTGTCCGGTTGTGGTACTTGTCTGATTCTAACGAACACTTTTTGTTTTCGAAGGACATTGAGACGAAAATTGCCTAGCTGTGCAATCGATTGCGAAACTAAAACTGTGGTTGTAGCATTCATATGCTTTACCACATATCATGGCTGTAATACGGCGAAGCTGGCTTTAGAAAATCAGCTGCCATTCTAAAAAATGAGGTACGCGTAGGTTTCTACTTTGGTGTGGAGTTAAGTCATTTATACTTTAGTTTTATACTGTGGACAAATAGAAATTTGATGCACCTTCGTTTCAGAGGCGTGTTACTCAAGCACATATTGCCAAATGAATCAACGGTGCTTCAGCAGGTTTTTGCATCTTAATTCGACCCATCAGTCTCGTGAGGGTAGAATTAATGGAAGTTGATTGTATAAATTGTGTGATGAAGCACCAAGAAAGTTACTTTGCTCAGGCAGTGAAAAAGCATGGAAAAAGTGCTTCACACAACATCCACTGATGTTCTGTTGCAGATGCAAAAGCTGCCTCCTTTATCTGGAACAGAATAAATTCCTTTCGAAGGCAAAATAAAAAACAAAGAGAAGTCATCAACGCATTCCACATCCATCTTATTCAGTCTTTACAGTGTTGCTACATCACCATTTGCTTAGCCTCCTATGCCAAAAAAAATTGTCGAAAATAAAATGACCTGATTCCCATGTTTTTCACCATCCAAGCAGTGTTTACTGCCAATTATTACTGCTTTCTGTAACTCACCTGTAAATACTGTATTTTAACCTGTATGTTAACACTGAGCTATACGATGAGCTTAGTGAAAGTTAAAAAAGAATACTGGATGTTCATTTCTGTTTTTTTAGATATAAGAAGGGGTGCTTAAAAGCGAGCCACATTTGCAAAATGCTTGAATAAACAGCAACTACCCTGGTCATGCGCTAATTGCAGCCATGCTGTCCCTGCAAACTTCTTAATCTCATCCGCCCACCTAACTTTCGCCCGCCCCTGCTACGCTTCCCCTCTCTTGGAATGCAGTCCATAACCCTTAAATGACCATCGGTTATCTTCCCTCCTCATTACATGCCCTGCCCATGCCCATTTTTCTTGATTTCAAGTAAGATATCATTAACTCGCGTTTGTTCCCTCACCCAATGTGCTCTCATCTTATCCCCTAACGTTACACCCATCATTCTTCTTTCCATAGCTCGATGTGTCTTCCTCAGTTTAAGTAGAACCCTTTTCGTAAGCCTCCAGGTTTCTGCCCCGTAGGTGAGTACTGGTAAGACACACCAGTTATACACTTTTCTCTTCAGGGATAATGGCAACCTGCTGTTCATGATCTGAGAATGCCTGCACAATGCACCCCAGCCCATTCTTATCCTTCTGATTATTTCGGTCTCATGATCCGGACTCGCAGTCACTGCCTGTCCTAAGTAGATGTATTCCCTTACCACTTCCAGTGCCTCGCTACCTATCGTA
This sequence comes from Dermacentor variabilis, assembly GCF_050947875.1. Lineage (NCBI taxonomy): Eukaryota > Metazoa > Arthropoda > Arachnida > Ixodida > Ixodidae > Dermacentor > Dermacentor variabilis. The sequence continues at coordinate 156,024,548 of NC_134575.1, read as the reverse complement.
AACTGCTGTTCTCTTCCGAGACTGTTAAAAATTACTTTAGTTTTCTGCAGATTAATTTTCAGACCTACCATTCTGCTTTGCCTCTCCGGGTCAGTAAGCATGCATTGCAATTGGTCCCCTGAGTTACTAAGCAAGGCAATATCATCAGCGAATCGCAAGTAACTAAGGTATTCTCCATTAACTCTTATCCCCAATTCTTCCCAATCCAGGTCTCTAAATACCTCCTGTAAACATGCTGTGAATAGCATAGGAGAGATTGTATCTCCCTGCCTGACGCCTTTCTTTATTGGGATTTTGTTGCTTTCTTTATGGAGGACTACGGTGGCTGTGGAGCCGCTGTAGATATCTTTTAGTATTTTTACATATGGCTCGTCTACACCCCAATTCCATAATGCCTGCATGACTGCTGAGGTTTTGACTGAATCAAACACTTTCTTGTAATCAATGAAAGCTATGTATAAGGGGTGGCATTAAAATTAGATCTTTCGTCTCCTGCGATAGCTTACTGGTATCCTGTCTTACGAAGTTACAACCGACTTCTACTGCACACTCCTTAATGATGCCCATAAGATTTTTGTTCATTGCTTCAACACTAAGGTTCTCTTCCCGAGTTAAAGCCCTATACCTCTTCTATAGCTTGATCCGAAATTCCTCTATTTTCCTTCTTACCGCTAACTCATTGATCGGCTTCTTATGTACCAGTTTTTTCCATTCCCTCCTCAAGTCTAGGCTAATTCAAGATCTTACCATCCTATGGTCACTGCAGCGCACCTCGCCGAGCACGTACACATCTTGTATGATGACAGGGTTAGCACAGGGTATGAGGTCTATTTCATTTTTAGTCTCGCCATTAGGGCTCCTCCACGTCCACTTTTGGTCATCCCGCTTGCGGAAGAAGGTATTCATTGTCCACAAATTATTCCATTCTGCAAACTCTACTAATAACTCTCCCCTACTATTCCTAGAACCTTTGCCATATTCCCCCGCTGACTTTTCTCCAGCCTGCTTCTTGCCTACCCTGGCATTGAAGTCGCCCATCAGTATATTGTATTTCGTTTTGACTTCACCTATAGCCAATTCCACGTCTTCATAGAAGCTTTCGACTTCCTGGTTATCATGACTAGATGTAGGGGCGTAGACCTGTATGACCTTCAATTTGTACCTCTTATTAAGTTTCACAGCAAGACCTGCCACCCGCTCGTTAATGCTATACAATTCCTGTATGTTACCAGCTATATCCTTATTAAACAGGAATCCGACTCCTAGTCCTCGTCTCTCCGCTAATCCCTGGTGGCACAGCATGTACCCGCTTTTTAGCACTGTATATGCTTCATTTGTCCTCCCAACCTCACTGAGCTCTATTATATCCCATTTAATGCCCGCTAATTCCTCCAAGAGCACTGTTAGGCTCTCCTCACTAGAAAACGTTCTAGCATTAAACATTGCCAGGTTCAGATTCCAATGGCGGCCTGTCCAGATCCAGAGACTCTTAGCACGCTCTGCTGCATCACAGGTCTGACCGCTGCAATGGTCAGTTGCTTTGTAGCTGCTGGGGACTATTGTTCTATTCATATAGAAGGTTGTGGCCAAGTACTCCACCAAGATGGGCAATCCTGCTCTGGTGAGGGAGTGCATTACCGGTTCTGGTCACCGGGGTCAGGCCACCAGGCCTGTTTATACAGCTGTATCAACATGTGGATTTTTTTTTATCCACCAGTGGAAAATTGCATGGCACCGGGATTTGAACCACAGTCCTTTTGCACGTGAGGCAGATGCTCTACCTCTACGCTATCGCATCAGGGCGCATGTAGTAAGTAATTGTACAGAAAGCGTTTTATTTACTGTAATTGGAGGATTGGAGTAGATTAGTTCGACCACTCAAGGAGTGGGAATGGTTCAACTGTCAGAACTCCGACAAAAGGACTGGAATCACATAAACCACAACTCTGAAGGAATGAAGTGGTAATAGAATGGAGCGCCCCCACTCTGCAATTCTGCACCATGCCAATATATCCTGTTCTTGGGCAATGCCAGTGCAGCTCTAGAACCACAAAGACGACTGCACTACCAGGGTGAAACACATCGAAGGCCCGTCAGCTGCTGCATGAGCACGTGCTGCCAACGAGGAATCCTGCACAACACACACACACACGCAGTGCACAGACTGGTACCCTACGTAGGGGCTAGGACTCGCGAAAACTATAGTGTTCTCCACAAATGTGACGAGTACCAGGCCGCCGAACTCCTTGCCCTGTGCACGTTGCTGTCTATCTTCATGAGCCTAGATCCTGATGCAACCACTGGTGCCACACTGCTATTTTCAAAGGCCACCACTAGGTGAAGCGCCAGGGACCGCCCAGGCCAGGGGACATCGGCTTGGTCCGATACACAAACGACAGTAAACTTCGAATTGACAGGACTACGAATTGGATTAGTAAATTCTTAAATAACCGGTACCAATTTGTAACTACTAATTAACTTTCTTCTCTGCGATCGCTAGTAAGATCTGGTGTGCCACAAAGCTCTGTATTGGGACCAATTTTATTCCACCACAAACATGGCTCCACACAATAGTTTTGTTTTAAAACATATGTGAGTGCATATGCTTGTATTGGACAGCGAGAATAATTAAGAGTCAGTAAGCAATGTCAAATACATGCAATCTGGCTTACAAAACAAAAGGAACTGGTCACTATTTAGTAATAGTTTTCCGTTAAACAACTTCATCCTTGAAAAGTTCCTCATTCTACAAAGGTTTATATAGTGAAATACAGAAATATTTGGATGCATTTGAGTTATCACCTGGCCCAAGGAACTTCTAGTGGCAGCCTGTCTCGATCTCGCAATTCCTGGCACTGCCCAATATACAGCATGCCTGACTGCTGCAGTGGTCAAGTGCTCTGCAGCTGTAGGAAACCGAAGGATAAGAGTTGATTGCACAATTTATGGCATTTCCAAATCTTTAACTTAGTACCATCTCTATACTATGTCGACACTATGCCACTAGACCATTGCTGTGCTGCAGTCATCATAATATTAATTTCTCATCGTATACACAAGCTGTACAACTGTTTAAGCAAAATTTTAAACTGCGCGAGGAAGACAGAACGTGAACTGAAACATAGACACACACAAAGCACAGGCTTCCAACTGGTTTTATTTTGTGAAAGCAAAGAATATATAAGGTACTTCGATATAGCAAAACAAGGAGCAATTGCAAATAATTTGTGCACGAGGTATTGACGAAAAATATCAAGGCCATGTCTGCATTAAGAGTGCAGGAGAGTCTTAATGTGCCCATCTAAGACTTTAATTCTTTCCTTGAGAATCTCCTTTTGCAGTGCAGGAGCTGCGACAGCGAAAGCTGCCTGCCTTATGAGGAACAGAATAAATTCCTTTCGAAGGCAAACTGAAGAACAGAAAGAGAAGTCATCAAGGCATTCCACATCGCTAAAAGGTGTGACAACTAAGTTAGCTCACCCTCTTGATCCCTATCAAGGAAAGAAATAGAATTCTTAGATGGGCACATTGGGACTCTACTGCGCTCTTAATGCACAGGTGGCCTTGCTATTTTTTGTCACTGCCTCGTGCACAATTTCTTTGCGAATGTTCTTTGTTTTGCCATTTTGAAGAACCTTATAAACTCTCTGCCTTCACCAAACAAAGCCAGTCGGAAGTCTACACTTTGTGCATGCATCTATGTTTTTGTTCATGTCCTGTCTTCCTCGCAGAGTTAAAAATTTTGCTGAAGCTACGAGCTGACTAGCCCAAAACATGGCTTACTTCAGTGTACAGCTGGGCTTGTTGGTAAAGCTACACAATGCAGCTCAAGTGTGTGTCTGCTCTTCCGTGTTCTCATAATGTGGCTCAGCCTTGAGTGCATGTGTAGTTTCAATACTGGCTACTATATTTCAACGACTAATATAATTTCAATCTTCAACTTCCAGCCAGACAGAGTACCTCATACTACATTCTGAACACTGCTGCAGTGTAGCAGGATTTCTGTCTAATGCATTGGCCTCTACCACCAAATGCCTGAGAAATTAAAAAAAAATTATGTAGATTCCAAGCACAGTGGGGATTCATGTTACAGGAGGCATACTGCAGGTAAATGGCTACATAGTGTTGGTTCGGGTTCTTCCAAACATTGCAGTGTTGACCAATGTGTTTGTGTATGGTGAGTGATTGCATATATGACACAAGCTTTGTGAGAAGAGTACGAATGCAAAGGCATGGTTTCTTTGCCTCTTTCCTAACACTTTGTGGCGGCTGCTGTTTTGACAAGTGGAAAACTTGGCTTATGCAGTATGCGCAAATGGGTTTGAGACTTTTAAGACCAATTGCCTTGAGGCAAAGTTTAGCATGGAGCCAGTTTTGTCACAAGGAAGTTATTCCTACTCACACATGCCTGTTTTTTTTTTTTTTTTTCATTTAGTTTCAGGTCCACCTAAATTATTGCCATCATGACAGCCGTCACATATAATATGGTAGCATCAATCTTTGCATTAATTATTCAAGTATTGAAATCTAAAAGTTTGCAGCAGTGTAAAAGGACAGGAGGACAAGAGGAGAGAGAAGAGAGGTTGCAGTGTAACAGAAATAGGCAAGCACTAATTGAGCGACAAGACCACTGGACACAGGAAAAGCAGATTTAGCTGAAACACAGCAGCCTGTAAGGAAGAGACGGAACATAATTCTTTGTGATGCTTAGTCTGCATCACAGTTTTATATACCATCGGAGATCATGAACATGCCAGAGGCAAAGCATACTGTTACGGGGATGTTGGGAGTATAGAAAAACTGTATTTACAATATATATTGTCACGTGGTAGTGACGGCTGAGAAGGCAGCAAAACTATGATTAACGAAACAAGCGTTTTATTGGGCGAACTTGTGCCCTCAAAAGAGGCTACACTCAAAGAAGGATGGTAGCGGCGAACACGATCGGCGGTCGTCGAAAATCTGATGAGCGGGTCAAGCGTGTCGGCTTTTATACATCTGTCGTCGAATGTTCCGGAGCAGTCACTGGGACCTGCGTGCCTTCCACAATGTTCCACATTATTCGCGTGGCGCACACATGCAATCAGATAACACAAGTTGCGGTGAAAGACAGTGGACGGAACCATCGATAACATTCCAGAAACTTCTTTTACGTGCAGGTGTGTCCTGTGCTGTGGGATAACATTTGTTAGGCGGCGAGAAGTGGTCGCCCAATAAAGATAAAGAAGTACACGTGTCAATATACAAGATGAGGCACAGTAGTTAAGACGGCTGACCACCAACAGCACGCACCAGCCAGCATGCTGCGGTCTTCTTCCTCTCTTTTTTCATCCTTCCGTAACAGGACCCCCAGGTGGTGAAGCGCCGTCTCGGCTCATGGTAGGCAAAGAATCGCGAAGTATGGCTTCAGCCGCGAAACATGCACGACGTCAACATGCGTCAGACTTGAGGATGCATCAAACTGAAGTGGCGAAATCTCATAATTTATGTCGTTAACTTGACTTAGGACTTCATAAGGCCCTGTGTAGTGAGACAGAAGCTTCTGGGAGAGGCCAACCCGACGACATGGTGACCAAAGGAGCATCCAAGCACCTGGTGCGAACTTAACATTGCGATGGCATTAGTCATAACTCTTTTGGTATATGCTGCGGGGCTAATAAACGAGATCGGGTGACTTGACATGCCCTGTGAGCGCGATCGATGACTTCATGAGCATGGTCAGTTGCAACACGTGGCACAGAAGGGATTATGATGTCAAAAAGCAAAGTGGGGTTGCAACCATACAAAAGATAAAAGGGTGAATATCCTGCAGTGTCACGTCGGGACAAGTTATACACAAACGGCACATAGGCCAGCGTGGTGTCCCAGTCACGGTGATCATTGGAGACCTACATCGACAGCATCTCTGTGATTGTTCGGTTGAGACATTCCATAAGACCGTTTGTTTGTGGGTGGTAGGCGGTGGACAGCTTATGCTCAGTGGCACAAGAGCGGACGAGGTCGTCGACAACTAGAGACAAGAATGAGCAGCTGCGGTCTGTAATAACTGTCGAGGTGCACCATGGTGGACAATGACGTCGTGGAGGAGAATATCGACGACGTCTGTTGCACAACTAGTCGGCAACGCCTTTGTTATCGCATAGCGTGTCATGTAATCAGTAGCGATGGCAATCGACTTGTTAGCTCTAGTCGTCGTCGGAAAAGTGCCAGGTAAGTCAAGGCCTAAGCGAGAGAACGGTTCACAGAGAACTTCAACTGGATGGAGTCATCCGACAGGTGGTAGGGGAGGTTTCTTCCGGCACTGACACAATTCGCAAGTTGCAACATAACAGTGCACAAAGCAGTAGAGACCTGGCCAGAAGAACCGGCGCTGTACATGATCGTATGTATGCAAAACTACAAGGTGTCCCACCGTCGGTGCATCGTGAAGTTGTTCAAAAGCAACAGATTGCAGATGACGAGGACGGCCAAGGAGCAACTCAGGGCCATCAGCATTCATATTGCGGTGGTAGAGGATGCCGTTGCGCGGCAAGAACATGCGGCATGTGCCATCAGTGCTGTCAGAGTGATTGCACTCTGGCAATGATGGACTGTAAGGACTCATCGCATTGTTGTTCGGTGCGCATGTCAGTGAAAGCCATCACGCAGGTCACCGGATCATGCACAGAAGGATTGAGTGGATCCACGGGGTGACGAGAGGCAGTTAGTGTCCTTGTGGAGGCATCCAGTCTTGTAATTGCCAATAAATGAAAATTCCTGGAGCCACGAAGCCCAGCCACCAAGCCGTCCTGTCGGGTCCCGGAGGGAAGACAGCCGGCAGAGTGCGTGGTGGTCTGTAACGACCGAAAATGTACGGCCGTACAAATATGGCCGGAACTTGACGACAGCCCAAACTAAAGCGAAGCACTCCCACTCGGTGATGGGGTAATTTCTCTCGGCAGGTGACAGCAGGCAGCTGGCGTAAGCTATCACGCACTCTGTACCATTCTGTTGTTGATCGAGAACAGCGCCGATGCCATGGCCGCTTGCGCCAGTGTGGGCTTTGGTCGGTGCAGATGGATCAAAGTGGGCAAGTATGGGAAGGGTGGTCAGAAACCTGATGAGAGCGGCAAACGCATGAGCCTGCTCCGGGCCCCATGAGAATGTAGTGTTCTTCTTTTTGATCTGTCAAAGGCCGAGCAATGTTGGCAAGGTTTTTGATGAAACGATAAAAGTAAGAACACAGGCCGAAGAAGCAGCGCACGTCAGAAGCAGAATGTGGCACAGGGAAACTGCGTATGGCACGAACTTTTTCCGAATCTGGTTGGACACCGGATGCGTCAATGAGGTGCCCCAACACGGTAATCTGACGGCGCCCAAATTGACACTTCGTGGAGTTGGAGGCCAGCTTTTCAGAAGACCGCAATAATGGCAGTGAGTCGGGTAAGGCAGCTGCCCAACATGGGAGAAAAAACAGCTTCGTCAAGGTAACAAAGACAGGTGGTCCATTTGTAGCATCGCAGAAGAGAGTCCATCACAAGTTCAAATGTCGCATGAGCATTGCATAGGCAAAAGGGCATGACTTTGAATTGATATAAGCCATCCAGTGTGATGAGGGCTGTCTTCTCAACCATTTCATCAACCGAAATCTGCCAGTAGCTGGATCGAAGATTGATGGACGATAAGTATTTAGCTCTGTGCAAGCGGTCCAAGGCGTCATCGATGCATGGTAGCGGGTAGACGTCTTTTCGCGTGATCTCATTTAAGTGGCAATAATCGACGAAAATGCGCCAGGCACGATCTTTCTTTTTTCACACGGACGACAGGCGTAGGGCTGGCTGATGGCTCTATGACCCCTTTGCGGAGCGTTTTGCCCGCCTCTGATTGGATGGCTCGACGTTCAGCATGCGATGCACGATATGGACGCTGACGAATAGGATTTGTGTCTCCAGTGTTTATATGATAGTGAACAACAGATGTTCAGCCTAAAGGCCTGTTGCCGAAATCAAAGATTCCACTGTACGATTCAAGCATGAGACGTATGTCCCTGGCCTGTGCAGAGGTGAGGTTAAGTGCAGTCATTTTTGCAAAGTCGTCCGTTAAGGAACTAGAGCTGGGCGCTGCGATTGGCACTAATAAACCACTCTCAGAATTCAGACTCTCAATATCAAATTCAGAACCACTAGAAATGCTGGCCGGAATCACTTGAGGGCACAGGCTGAAATTCAGAAGAGGTAAAACAATGTCATTATTAGGAACCGTGACCGGTTCAAAGCACATCGATGATGGGGCGAATCACATATTCACCATCAGGAACCTGTGGCTGGGCGGTCAAAGTGACGTAAGTAACTGCTTCGGGTGACAGACGCACATCACAAAGCGAGCACAAGTGTGGTGGGGCGGTGCTCGGAGCATCAGCGAGTTGAGGCAGTTCTAACTGAAGAACGCCGACCGTGCAGTCGAGGAGAGCAGAATGAGTGGATAAAAAGTCAAATCCTAGGATAACGTTGTGAGGGAAGATGTTGCTCACAGTAAAGAGAACAGAAGTAGGGCGGCCAGCTATACTTGCAGTACACATTCCAAGAACCAGCATTCCACCGTCAGCCATATGAAGCACTCGGGCAGCTGCTGGGGTGAGGTCCTTCTTTAAACGACTACGCAGGCTAGCACTCATCACAGGTATGTGGGCTCCACTGTCGATGAGTGCTTGGACAGCTATGCTGTCTATTTTAATGCCAATTACACTTCTCCTTGTGTGCATAGACAGGGGATTTGCTGCAGCATTAGGCAATGCAGCACCACCTCTGAGGGCTGCATTTCTTAGTTTTACGAACAGATGCGGCCAAACGCCACAGTGGACGAAAGGCGACGTGGCTGTGGCGAACGCGAAGATGGGCGACGTGTTTGCGGTGAACGAGACTGGTGTCTGTGCGGCGATGATGAGCGACTGTACCACATGTTCCTAGCAGAGTTGGCGCTGTTAGATTCGGCGGTGGGCATAACATTGCGGGCATTTTCATCAAAACGGCTCAGGTTGGTTGGCATGCGAACTGTTAAGGGCCACGAGTTGTGAAAGTATTGGCGACATGACCAATGTGGCAGCAGGTGAAACATATCAGCTGGTCGTCCGCAGTTCTCTACTCAATCGGGTTGCGATAACATGGAGAGAAGCGTCGCAGTGGAACAAAAATAGTAGAAGGGCGTTTGTTAGCTCTGGGATTGGCAACAGCACAGACAGAACGTAAGCCAATGTTTTCAAGTTCCTGGTGAATGATGGCTTGTAAGAAGGGGACTGAAAATGTTGTAGCATCAGGGATAGGCGAACAGAAATGCAGGCGTCATCGCATCCAGTTCACGTCAACGATTCGCACCACATCCTCCGATGGCGACGCATGCTGCTGTGTGGGTTGATCTTCACACGTTGGCGTTGCAGCAGTAGTGGGAAGTCTGGCGAATGGTTGCAAGACGCATCGGCTTTTGGCGTGCTGGAATTGTCGGCACTCTTTAATGATAACATCAACTGTAGAGCAGCTTTTGCACATGAGCAGATTAAAGGCGTCATCAGCAACCCTTAAGCACATGCCCGACCTTCTCAGCTTCTGTCATGTCGTGATCAGGTTTGCTTTACGACAAAGTGCCAGCATGTCTTGGATGTACAAGAGATAGGACTCGGTGGGGGATTGGGCACAGGAGGCCTGTTCCTGTTTTGCGTCAATTTTACGGCCGGCTGGTTTGCCAAACAAGTCTGTCAACTTCTCTTTGCATTGGTCCCAGCTGGTTAGCTCCTCTTCGTGGTTTTCATACCACACATTTGCCGTGCCTCTTAGGTAGAACAACAGGTTAAGAGGAAGCTTTAGCTCAAGTGCTCCTATCTAAATACATGTAAAAGGAGAATTCGTTTTTCTCGGCAACCACTGCACCAAATTTGACGAGGTTTGTTGCATTTAAAAGACAAACTTAAAATCTAGTGACTGTTGGTTTCGAATTTTTGAGTTAGATTGTCAATTTTTTGTTAAAAATTGGCAAAAATCGAAAATTTTCAAAAAACGAAACTATCAAGTTTACAGCTCTGTAACTTAACCACTAAAAATGATAATACAATTCTGTGAATTGCATCTAATAGTACATCTAAAGCGGACAAAATTGATATGTTACACATGAATATAAAAAAATTTAATAATTGAGAAATACAACTTTTGCAAAACCGTTGTAACCAACGTAACAAATTCACGTAAGATGTAAAATGACATATTGAATTTGTCCGCTTTGAATGATCTAATGGATGCCGTTGACAGAACCGCGATATCGGTTCTTGATGCAGAGCTATGAATTTATAAACTTCATGCTTCTATTTTTTTCAAACGGTCAAATATTTGAAGATCGTTTTAAGAAAATTCAAGCCTTAAATCGAAATTCCGCTTCCAACAGTCACTAGAATTTAACTTTCTCTTTCAAATGCGACAAATTTCATCAAAATCGGTCCAGGGGTTTATCTCATAAAAACGTTTTTGCGTTTTACATGTATTTGAATAGGCCGCGTCGGAGTTGGGCCCGAGCTAAAGCTTCCTCTTAACTAGCACACGCGTGGGGTCCCATCTGTTGATTCCACTCCCACGTTCGTACTTAGCCACCCACTTTTCAACATCGGTGCCATTGGTCCCACAGAAAGTTCCAGGATCCTTGGGTTGCGCAACCACAACCTTGGCTATGCCCGATGACAAGGTACAGCAAGATGCTACTTTACCCCCAGATGTCGCCTCTTATGACATTTCAAGGCAGCGAGACTGAGACTGCACTGTATTCAGCAGCACTGACAACCATGATGTAGAGGATTGACTTTCCCCCTATGTACAACACATCAGCAGAATAAGAACAAGTAAATGCACCAAACAGGTGCATGGCACTAAACTGGACCCACTACCTGCTGTATGCAAGAGAGAATGAGGAAGAATGAGCTTCCCGTTACTCCTGAGCACCTACCTACAACTACTTTTATGGGCACAGCATTGAAGCTGCAATTGAGGTAATGCCTAACACCACATGAAATACAAAGCACACTACGTCAACACAGAGAAACCAAAACAATTGCACACACTTCTCACCGAAATAGACACAACACCTGCTTTGTTGCATCTGAGCTGAAACGAGTGAATCCCAAACTCTGTGTCACATAACATCTGAAAAAATTAGCTGCTATGAGAGAACCAATGAGATTAATCTGGTGTGCTATGCATGCATCTTTAGCCTAATGGGTAAAGAATTGGGCTGCTGCACTAAGGACCCAGATTAACAACTCACCATCAGGCACATAACTAACTATTATTGAGCCTATCTGACTGGATGTATGAAGAAGCCAGGAGACAGCTCATGATAATGCTTTGCATAAGAGACAACGAAGCTGAACCCACGTTTTCTGCCTTGTGCTTGCAATGCTCTACCAAGTGAGCTTCAACGGCAGTTGTCCCAATGTCAATTTTCTTGGATAGCTGCGCATATGTACTAAGCATAGCCATGGGAGTGCTAGGCAGCAGTACTCACAGTTATGATGGCAGACGTGTAGTATCCTTTAAAACACCCACATATCAAAGCACATGATCTTAGAAGCTGACAACTGGCTAATAAACACTCGTTTTCTACCATGAGGCCCCAAGGCAGCCGAAATCAAAACATTTGTATCTTATGAGCGAGAAAAATCAGGGGAATCATGCAGCTCAATTTTTTGTTTATAACAAGCATGTGATGGCAACAGACAATGAAGCAACAGTGACTATATAGAAAAATGGGTTAGAGCTGACGACAATCATTGGCAGCTCACACTATAATGCTTTCTCTACAATTTATTGTCTCAAGACATCTGGCAGCAAATCCTCTGGATTCTTCTTCTACTATGACTCTTGCAACTGAAATTTTAAATGTGTGTGACGCTTCATGGCAACTTAGAACACTTAAATGGTTAAGCATCTCCACATCTTAAATTTGTGGACTAGCTTTGTCTCCTTTCTAGAACAATAACTCTCTGGTGTCATACATCACTCAAACCAACTAATTCTCACTCAAACCACTACTTATTAAATCTACCTTTAGATGAGCAGTACCTGCATTAGACGCAGCTGCATACCCTTTTAGCAAATGGATATACATACCACGCTCAGACTGAGCAAACCAAACAAACCAACAGCAACCAGTGCTTGTGTCCATTTGTCTTCAACAAGGCAGAGACAGGCCAGGTCTCGATAAACACAACAAATATAAGGTGCAGGCAGAGGAAATAAGCAGAAGCTGTAAAGACAGCAGCAAAGTGAAACAAATTAGACAAGCTTGCATACAGTCAGCGATCTGGGCCAAGGACAATGCACAACGTTACTGCCACAATTAGAAGCAAATGCTCCTCATGTAACAAGAAAAAACACGTTTTAGCTGTAAACAGCACGACTGCGCGGAGTTGGTTGATATTCTATAAACAGCACATACAACAATTAAAGCAGACACATTACTTGTGTCATCTGTCTCCTTGCTGTTTCTACAATATCGGTCACGGTTGCAAAGCTACGCACATGATCTATGAACGAAAGCAACGGACGTGCATATAAAGCTTGGTGAGCCGATTCATACTAATATATATATATGTTTAATTTTCAAAGTTCCCGTAAAAGTGATAGTAGCAGCAGCAGTAAAGTGGTTTCGTTTACCAGCTCACTCACAACGTACGAATTGTATGATTTAACTCCACGGCTCGCAAAGGAGCTACTAAGAAGCTTTAAGTGAAGGAAATACGCTTTTATTATCTCACTGCAACGAATGAAAGCCTCTGACGCCCATACCGCGGTCAGCAGTGAGAAAGGTAATTAAATGCAGCAATGCGCTGCATGGGTAAATAAGAAGGGCATAGCGTAGTCATCCTATAGAGATGGAGAAAAATAGACTTAAGAACGCGATAAACATCATAGGACGACATCCACGCTAGTTGAGTGCATACATTTCTGGCGCGTGGAAGATGTCGCTGTTTTTTTGGTCATTTTTTTACATCGGTGCAACGCGTAGGAACTGCAGTGTTGAAGGCACGAACGAATAAATTATACTGCGATCACTGCGGGACCTGCGACAACCGTTTCGTGTTCCTTCGAATTTCGAGATCACATCGACTACAGCTCGAATGCGCAACCGGTTTTTTACGTGTCACTAAGAGAACGGGTAATCGCACAACACTTACCGTTGCTCCAAGTACGTCGCGATAGCACCAGCAGCTGGGCAGCAAATGTCATCAAACCTTGGCCCACCGCAGCGTCCGCAACTTGCAGCTTCTAAGCATTCGCTAAAAACTAAAAGCGGACCACATCCATACGTACGCGCGCGAACGAGACGCAAGCCATGCCGTCTGAGTTCGAGAGTAGTTATTTCATAAAAGCAAAAACAAACAACAATGTGACGTCACATCCGGTAAAGTCAACTTGTCCTCCTTTCTCACCTTCTCTCAGCTAACGCATGCGCAGCGACCACGGAGCCCTCGGGGGCGATGTTCAGGCGCAAAACGGGGCCACCAGCGCCATTTTGTTTAAGTCGCGCCTACGTCACGCATCGAAGAAAATGGCGGAATGTCCAGGATAGCACCCTAGAACATGGAGAGCGTCCGGAACGGCCGCTCTTTCAATGCTTTCAAAGTGAAGCCAAACGACCGTAACGCCACTGGGGGCGCTGCGATCGGTAGCACTCACGCGGCGTGCTGCAAAGGTCGATGTCTGCTTTCCGCGCAAAAGACCGGGGTTCGAATCGCAGCAAGGAGTAGTAGTGATTTTCTCTTCTTTTTAATACTTCATGCGTTGATGTTTATATTATTTATACGGTTGCTTAATGCTTGCTTGCGTTGCTATATAATGCAACACGGAGTCAACCATAAAACGTAGGAATAACAACAAAACAATTTTTTAACATTGAACGATAATTATTGCAGCGCCACCTCACGGGGATAAACAAAACTATCCCAACTAAAGCATGGCCTCCGAGACCCATACGCATACACAAGCCTGTCGACGCCGGTTCGACGGGCTCCGTCGTGCGATGATTGCGCGCTCTTAGCTTGCCGTCTGCTAGGAGCGGTCACACTCGTGCGACTGTACGCAGACGGCATGTAAAATTGTCGACGAAACAGTCGTTTGAAGAAAGAAATAAAGAAAACAAAAATTTACAATTTCATTGCTCTATGTTACAGCTGAAGCAAAGCAAAATAAATTATGGAAATGCATTTATGTGCGTTAATTATTCGTCAACGGCCGCCTCGTTGTAGGCGCACTTTTTTCATCTTTTTGCCGTCTGCTTCGATTTCAACGGCAGCGAAACAGAAAAAGGCGTCCAAGGCTCGCCCGCTTGCTGTGCTTTTAATGTTCACAGATCCAGCTTCCCCCTAAAGAGGTAAGTAGAACTTGTAATTATAACATGCTGAATTAGAAAAGCGCTAACTACAATAAAGTATTGTAGCATATTTTGTAGTATGGGACATTGAATATGACAGATAGCAACACTCGGCTCCACCGTTGTCGGTAAAGTTCAAACACGGAATTGTTTAACATGAGTACGATAGCTTTCTAAAACTTTGCAGGTTAAATTAGGTGTTTGCGAACGTTACGAAGTGTTTCGAAAGGCCAGGGAAAGGCGTACTCGTTGACGATGCTTTATATATTAGCTATAATGTACGTTTACTTGAAGGTGGGCAGAACATGGCAATAGCCGAGCAAGTGATTACATTAACTTAAGTAGTTCCGTGCAAGTCGGACGATTTAGTGTTCCAAATGAGCATAAGCAAACATTTAATATATTTTTCTTTCCTGTTTGGAATTGAGATATATTGCACTACTGTAGCCTTCTTCCCGTTATGTCGCACAGCTAGCCTAGTAAATGTCTCGCGTGGTTTGTGTCCTAGGAGCAATATGTATAACTCCAAGAAGCTTTACATTTCGGTAGCGCTTACATGACTGTGGTAATCCCTCAATTAAACCCAGACAGTGACCACCTTCCGCTAAGATTTGTTAGAATATACTTATTTATTTAGCTACCAAGCTACCTACTAACTTATTTACTTTTTTTACTTACTAATACATACCTACCATCGGAGCTGCGTAGTATGTATTGCGAATGTACTGGTTAAATATTGTATGCAATTGAGTTGTAAGAAGTGTCAGAAAAACATTGTTAGGGCAGTTAAAGTGATACGATAGCAGATCAGTGTGGGT
Organism: Dermacentor variabilis; assembly: GCF_050947875.1. Classification (NCBI taxonomy): domain Eukaryota; kingdom Metazoa; phylum Arthropoda; class Arachnida; order Ixodida; family Ixodidae; genus Dermacentor; species Dermacentor variabilis. The sequence goes on along the minus strand of NC_134575.1, from coordinate 156,009,345 downwards.
GTAACAAACGTGGAGATATAAGGGCTACTTCGTTGTTCCTTTAACAGCCATAAAATTCCACCTAGATGAAAACATGCGAGCATTTGTATACCGCCGGCCATCGCACCGCAGCGCCTGGGTTATCCATCGGAAAATACCGGACCCAATGAAGACACCGAGCTGAAAGGTTTACGCTGGATGCGCAGTCAATCGTCTAGTCCGTCACCGGATCAACCACCAGTTCTGGATACGACTGCATTGCTCGGCTAGCAACATAGAACTTTATCTACGACAAGCACAGTACTAAAGCACACCAATTTCGACAGCACTTCGGGCCACGAGACCGCCGCTGTGATGCCACGCTCACTTCTCATGCTTGTGCAGGTGAGCCTAAATGGTGCTTTTTCTTTTCGTAACAATGATGTGTTCTGTTGTGTTCGTATAGGAGGTTCATATAAGAACTCGAATTAGCCTAGACCTGAGGAGGGAACGGAAGAAACTGGTACATAAGAAGCCGATTAATGAGTTAGCGGTAAGAGGGAAAATAGAGGAATTCCAGATCAATCTACAGAACAGGTATTCGGCTTTAACTCAGGAAGAGGACCTTAGTGTTGAAGCAATGAGCGACAATCTTGTGGGCATCATTAAGGAGTGTGCAATGGAAGTCGGTGGTAACTCCGTTAGGCAGGATACCAGCAAACTATCGCAGGAGACGAAAGATCTGATCAAGAAACGCCAATGTATGAAAGCATCTAACCCTACAGCTAGAATAGAACACGCAGAACTTTCGAAGTTAATCAACAAGCGTAAGAAAGCTAAAATAAGGAAGTATAGTATGGATAGAATTGAACAAGCTTGAACAAGAATTGAACATGCCCTCAGGAACGGAGGAAGCCTAAAAACAGTAAAGAAAAAACTAGGAATTGGCAAGAATCAGATGTACGGGTTAAGAGACAAAGCCGGCAATATCATTACTAATATGGATGAGATAGTTCAAGTGGCTGAGGAGTTCTATAGAGACTTATACAGTACCAGGGGCACCCACGACGATAATGGAAGAGAAAATAGTCTAGAGGAATTCGAAATCCCAAAGGTAACGCCCGAAGAAGTAAAGAAAGCCTTGGGAGCAATGCAAAGGGGGAAGGCAGCTGGGGAGGATCAGGTAACAGCAGATTTGTTGAAGAATGGTGGACAGATTGTTCTAGAGAAACTGGCCACCCTGTATACGCAATGCCTCATGACCTCGAGCGTACCAGAATCTTGGAAGAACGCTAACATAATATGAATCCATAAGAAAGGGGACGCCAAAGACTTGAAAAATTATAGACCGATCAGCTTACTGTCCGTTGCCTACAAACTATTTACTAAGGTAATCGCAAATAGAATCAGGAACACCTTAGACTTCTGTCAAGCAAAGGACCAGGCAGGATTCCGTAAAGGCTACTCAACAATAGATCATATTCACACTTTCAATCAGGTGATAGAGAAATGTGCAGAATATAACCAAACCTTATATATAGCTTTCATTGATTATGAGAAAGTGCATGCTCACTGACCTGGAGAGGCAAAGCAGAAGAGTGGGTCTAAAAATTAATCTGCAGAAAACTAAAGTAATGCTGAACAGTCTCGAAAGAGAACAGCAATTTACAATAGGCAGCGAGGCACTGGAAGTCGTAAGGGAATACATCTGCTTAGGGCAGGTAGTGACGGCGGATCCGGATCATGAGACGGAAATTATCAGAAGAATAAGAATGGGCTGGGGTGCGTTTGGCAGGCATTCTCAGATCATGAACAGCAGGTTGCCATTATCCTTCAAGAGAAAAGTATATAATAGCTGTGTCTTACCAGTACTCACATACGGGGCAGAAACCTGGAGGCTTACGAAAAGGGTTCTACTCAAATTGAGGACGACGCAACGAGCTATGGAAAGAAGAGTGATAGGTGTAACGTTAAGGGATAAGAAAAGAGCAGATTGGGTGAGGGAACAAACGCGAGTTAATGACATCTTAGTTGAAATCAAGAAAAAGAAATGGGCATGGGCAGGACATGTAATGAGGAAGGAAGATAACCGATGGTCAGTAAGGGTTACGGACTGGATCCCAAGGGAAGGGAAGCGTAGCAGGGGGCGGCAGAAAGTTAGGTGGGCGGATGAGATTAGGAAGTTTGCAGGCAAGGCATGGCCACAATTAGTACATGACCGGGGTTGTTGGAGAAGTATGGGAGAGGCCTTTGCCCTGCAGTGGGCGTAACCAGGCTGATGATGATGATGATGGTGTGTTCTTATTAGTGGTGTCGTGGCCACCCGATTCAATGAAGTGTTTTTGTGATTGTGTCTTGCATCTATGGCGCCTTTTGCTGCCTGGTGTGACGTAGAGGCAAACCCGGGTCCCATGACTAAACCACAAGAAGAAAAACTTGATTTTGTATTCAGCACTGTTCAGAGACTAGATTCTAATAGTATAGGTATATTAGAGTCTGTTAATAAGGTACTACAAATCCATATCGGCATAAAAAGTGACCTAGACCAACTAAGTCGACGTGTTTCTGAAGGGCAGCGGATTGGGTGAGTTGGTGTTCCATGGTAACAACAAAATTCAAACAGCCCTAGACGACAGGACCAGAAAGAGGAGGAGACAAACACAGCGCCGTGTTTGTCTCCTCCTCTTTGTGGTCCGTCCAGTCGTCTAGCGCTTTTTGAATTCTAGGGTTTCTGAACTTGAAACTAAAATTCTGTCCAATGTTTCTGAGAAAGTAGCACTTAACTGCGAAGAACGCTTTTCTAAAATGCAGAATCAACTCGATGATTTCGAGCGAAAGATGACTTCAGGGCTTTTGTCAGGGGAGGCTAATGCGCACTCCCTTCCAACCCACGAAGTGAGCATCTCCAAAATAGAAGATAAGGTCGACGATTTAGGAAACCACTCCCGCAGGTGCAATTTACTATTTTACGGGCTTTATGACTCTGAACAGAACGAACGATGGGAAACTTCTGAGCGCCTGGTCCAGGAATTTTGCGACAATCATCTTGGTATGAAAGTGTCCTCAATAGCAAGAGCGCACAGATTAGGTCGTTTCTCTAACGATAAAAAGCGACCGATTATTGCAAAGTATTCCAATGACAAAGAAATTGATGCACTACTTGGCTATGGTTACAAACTAAAAGATAAACCTTTTTAGCATTTCCCGTGACTACTCTGAAACCGTGCGAAATAAACACCGCAACCTTCTGCTATTTTCCAAAACAATACCAAAGGAAGGCGATCGTGTGTGACTTGTGTTCAACAAGTTGTTTATTAATAATGACGTTTATATCTGGGATAGCGATCAGAAACGCGCGAAGCGAGTGTCTGAAAGAGCTACATAATGACGAGTGTCATGTGATCACACTGGACCGATATCGACGAAGAATGACGCCCAAGACCGCATTCCTTTTCTTTACACGAACATAAGACGTGTCATTTCTAAAACACTACAGCTATCATCCATCATTGACTCATGTTCAGCATCGATAGTGATACTAACTGAAACATGGCTTACCGATACTGTCCCCGATACCTGCATTCTGGAAAGCTGGACTTCATTTAACTACTTTCGATGTGACAGGATAAATCGAATAGGTGGTGGCGTTTTGGTGGCAGTGCAAAAAAATCTTTTCGCCACACGTATTCACCTTCACACTTTTTAGAGTGTGCGTGGGTTTCCATAAAACATAAAGCAGGCCTTATAATCATTGGTGCTTTTTATCGACCTCCTGACATGGGCAATACGTTTTCTCGTGAATTCCAACGGCTCCTTGAAATCATTACTGTTCGTTTTTCTAAATCTCTAGTACTAATTTTCGGTGATTTTAATTTCCCCAAAGTTGATTGGGCTAACCTTTCAACAGCAACCTACCTATCTGAGGCCCACAGTTTCCTGCAGTCATGTTTCGACTTTTCTTTAACACAGCTTATCACCCGTCCTACGCGATCTTCGGCTACAACCGCTAATATTTTAGATCTAGTATGAAAAAGTGATCCTGACGTGTGCTTCGACTTAACTCATCAAGATCATGATATCATAACAGGTAGTCTTGCAGTTTCCCTTCCAAGACGTCCGTGCTCTGATAAGTACATTCGATGTTACAATAGAGCAGATTTTGACAGCATAAACTCCGCGCTATCTGACTTCTCTTTACATTTCCTCAATAGATGCCAATTTCAAACCATCGAACATAACTGGGCTGAACTTAAAACCACTCTTACTGAACTAATTAATCGATTCGTCCCTCTAACAAAAATAGCCTGCACCCCGACAGCCCCGTGGCTTACCGTAAAGCTTCGGCGCCTTAATAAGAAAAAGCGTTTATATCGTAAAACCGATAAAGCCCGCGACTCAGATTCCTGGCACCGTTATAAGACCTGCGATAAGCAATATCAGTCACTGCTAAAATCATCTAAACGACATTTCTTTGCCCATGACCTATATTCTATGCTCACTAACAATCTTTAACGTTTTTGGCGCGTAATAAACCCGAAGAGCTATCCCGATTTAGCACTAGTTGATGAGCATGGTGATATGGTCCACCACTCGGAATGTGCTCATTTATTGAATCGCGCATTTTCATCTGTATATACACAGGAAGACACCATATCTTCACCAACCCTTGACAATCTCTTTAACATATCAATGCCAGAAATAATTGTTAGCGAAGCAGGCATTTCTTCTTTACTAAATAAACTTAGTTTCTTTCGCCTCTGATCACACTGGCATTATTAATGAAGTGTTAAAACATTTGTCACCTAGTTTATCACCTATATTGTGTGCACTCTTCTCGCAGTCTTTATCAACTAACACTATTCCGCACGATTGGAAGGTGGCAAAAGACACCCATTTTTAAGTCCGGAGACCGAACTCACCCATTAAACTACCGCCCCATCTCCTTAACTAGTATTATTTGTAAATTACTCGAACACATCTTGTATACTGAAATCATTAACTACTTAGAAGAGCACAAAATTATTGTTAATTACCAACATGGCTTTCGTCGCGGTTATTCATGCGAAACACTGTTAGCCGGCTGTTTACATGACATGCATTCATACCTAGACCTAGGGTTTCAAGTTGATGCTATCTTCCAGGATTTCTCGAAAGCTTTCGATCGCGTTGCTCACCATAGACTAGTACTGAAGCTAATGAACCTTAACATACACCCAACCGTTATTGGATGGATTAAGGATTTCCTCTCATCCAGAGTACAATATATGTCTGTTAACAACAGTAATTCCTCTTCTACCAAAGTAACCTCCGGTGTTCCACAGGGCAGCGTTCTTGGCCCTTTACTTTTCTTAATCTATATTAGTGACCTGCCTAACTGTGTGTCTTCCCACATCACACTTTTTGCTGATGACTGCGTAATATATCGATTAATTTCATGCGACAATGACAAAGATGTTCTTCAAGCCGATCTTAACGCTATTAACACATGGTGTTCAACATGGTTGATGACTCTTAATACAGCTGAAACGAAGTTACTATCATTCACTAGGCGCAACTACCGTATTCCAGCATCGTATGTAATATCTAACAACATAATTGAACTTACAACTTCGCATAAGTACCTTGGTGCTCACTTAGTCTGATCTAACGTGGCATAATCACATCCGCCTGACGTTGGCATCAGCTAACCGCTCTTTAGGCCTCCTCAAACGCAACCTTAAGCATGCTCTAGCTAAACTACGCTGACTAGCATACATCACATTAATATGCCCCAAAATCGAGTATGCATCAGCTATCCGGGATCGTTTTCAAACATATATCACCCAAGAAATTTAATCACTGCGAAACCGCGCGGCTCGTTTCATTTTTTCTGATTATTCACCCTATACTAGCATTTCAGCACTAAAAGCTCGAACTCAGCTTGACGACTTATCTCATCGCCACAAAACTGCCCGCCTGTCGCTGCTGCACAAACTTTATCATCATCCGCACCTTCACCGTATCTTCGAACCAGCGACAGCCTTCTTTCCACGCGCAGACCATATATTCAAGATAAAACGCATCAGTTGTCGCTCAGCTAACTATGCTAACTCCTTCGTTCCCCGAACAATTGTTGCATGGAATAACCTACCATCACACATTGCTACACAAACCGATTTCGCAGCCTTTAAGGAACTTTTACGCAATAGTTACGTGTAAATATCCATCATGTACTGTTTCATCATACGTTGTTCAGTGTATATATTGTTTTGATCATTTGTCTTACCGTCCTGCGTGCACATTGTACAAGTGCATTCATGTCTCATTAATATTTTAAGGTGACAACTGACGCAGTTTCGAGCAACACCTCGTTTTACTTCTTTTACATTGTGCCTATTTAATTCCCTTAATTAGTTTTCTCAGACAGTTTTGTATTTTCTATCTGAGTTTCACCTGACTAATGTATTTCGTATATTGTTTTACTTGTGTATTTTGCTAGATATCGTACTTTTGCATAACTTTTGTGTTTCCTTTTGTAAAAATTTTGTATAACTTTTGTGTACTTCAGTTTTCTTTTCCGTAACGAGCAAAGCTCGCATTTCTTTATGTATCGGTTCCCCCTATGTAATACCCCTTCCGGGGCCTTTAGGGGCATTATGAAATAAATAAATAAATATATATCCTTGAAATGTTAAGCCATGATCACTAAGAACGTGTTGTCAAAAGCGGTTAAAGCTAGTTTACCATGTGAGCCCTAATTGCCAACTTTTTATGGTCAGGAGCGTATTGAACACATTGTTTTCGATCGAGCGTTTGCCACTATTTACTGGTTATCTTACTCAAGCCTCTTCGCTTGCAGTGTACACGAGAGTCATAAGCTTTATACATATTTCCAGGCAATGAAACCAAAGTGAACGAACTTCTGCTCTGTTCCCGGGTGCGCGGCAAACTCCAACAGAGTATCCGAAGATCGGAAACGTTCCCTGTTTGTTGTCCCTAAGAGCCCTACCCTGAGAGAGAAATGGGAAGACAACTTCCAGCTGTGCAAAGGAAGCTTGACAACCATGAGTGCGGTGTGCGAGGCACATTTCGAGCCACATCATGTGATTCGAGACTTCGTCCACATCAAAAACGGTAAAGAAGTCAGGCTACGCCGTGAGCGGCCAAAGCTAGCCGTTGGAGCAGTACCTGTCGGAGTCAGCGCAGGGCATCGACTGCAGGACGATGGAGGGGAAGATACCAAGCAGTTGACACATCCTGATCACACCAAACTGTTCGGCACAGCAACCTTGGATGACACTCAAGAGACCCGTGAGCCATCAACGGCCCAGTGCGAAAAGAGAAAGAGGACATCCAGCGCTGCGAGCGTTACGGAAAACCTGCTAATGAAGTATAACAAAGCAGATCACTCTATGAATTACGGTAGTCTGGAGATAGACTGTGTAGGCAGCAATGACGAGAAAAACACGCAGGCCCTCCTATCTCTGATGACGCCTTCAACATCCAGATGGACAGCTCTTCAGTTCCCGAACGTTGGCGGTGTTCTACTTGACCTCTAGACTCGCACCACCAGCAGAATTATACCATGAACGAGTTGTATTCCTGACGTATGAGGAAGACACACTGCTGTGCCAGACACACATTAACGGCACTCTTTACGATGAAAGGAAATGTCATTCCCTGGCAGATGCGGAAGGACATATAAAGAAAGTTGATGCAATGTCAGTGTGCCGAGGCCCCATAGGGAAGAATGAGCTTGCTGACAGCCATATCAGGATTACAGCCTCAGGTCTCAATCTCAATCTCAGGTGCCATGGAGAAGTCTTCTACAGTAGAAGCTGCCAGTGCATGGTAGCTGACAAAGGTGAGCCGATTCTATACGAGTCAGATGGAGAACGGTCTCTAAATAAAGGGGTGCGCGCATACTTCGATAAATATATATATAGTTGAGCAGCTGAAAGCGCAAACATAGCGAAACTTACCGCATTATTAATGTGGGCTTTTATTTTCATTAGTTTGTTCTGCTTTTCCACAGGAGTAGAAAAGGAGTGTCAGCCCACACGCATGAATATTGGATGTTTGAACAAAATAATACGCTATATACATATTCCATTAAAGCGACAAATTGTAGCCAGTCACGCACACACTTGTACTGCGTACGTGATAGAGAAAGCGAGAGAGTGCGCCTGCGCTGTCTAGTCCAAATAAGTTGTGCAATCAGCAGCCATGAGGAATGTGGGCCTTTGTCTTAACGTTAATGTTTTAACACACAAATAAGCAGGAATTGCGGAGGAAAATATTATTTTTTAAAAATTATAGGGTTTTACGTGCCAAAACCACTTTCTGATTACGAGGCACGCCGTAGTGGAGGACTCCGGAAATTTCGACCACTTGGGGTTCTTTAACGTGCACCTAAATCTAACTACACGGGTGTTTTCGCATTTCACCCCCATCGAAATGCGGCCGCCGTGTCTAGGATTCGATGTCGCGACCTCGTGCTCAGCACCCCAATACGTACCATTTCCACTGAGCAACAACGGCGGGTTTAAAATATTCTGTTAATGACAATAAGGTATACTAAGGTTCATTACTGGTAATTCTCTGCATGTGGAAAGTGCCGACCGTGTGCCAAAGCAAGGCTGTCCATCATTAGGAGGAAGTATGAGCTGAGCCGTTCCAGCGCTACAAAACGCAGCCGCTACCGCCAACCGAAGAACTTGAGAAAGCAGCACCGGCGACTGAAAACTAGACTATCGAACATGAAAGTGTAGCGGCAGCAGCATCGGCGTCGCACGAGGGATGACGTAGACGCTCGCGTCTACACGAGGCTCGAGCGGCTGGCGCTCCGGCACGGGCTAGCGTTCCGAAGGAGATCATTAAAAGGAATGCTACGCTAAGAGACGGACTTTCGGTTCTTCCTCTCCTGCGAGAGCCCGAGACATTCACGGTCTACGTGGTCGCTCGTCGCCACAGTTTGGTGACTCCGGACGTGATACTGCCATACGCTCCTGTGGTAGAGACGACCATGGACCAGACCGACGCTACGAGAGCTCAAGGCCAGAACCCATCCGAGGAACGCGGTGAGCCCTCCTGTTCCGCCATCGCTGTCCGCCTCCCACAGTACTGGGACCAGCATCCTTCGGCGTGGTTTCTTCAGGCCGAAGCGCAATTTCAAGTCGCTGGTATCCGCTCTCAAGCCTCGAAGTTCCATTACGCCGTCGCAGCGCTATCGCCCGCCGCCATTGACGAGGTGGCAGATTTGCTGAACTCCCCATTGTCTGCCGCTGCCTATGACGATCTCAAGGCAGCACTGCTACAGCGCACAGCAGCTTCACAACGTTCTCGCATCCAGCAGCTTCTGTCCGCTGAAGAACTCGGCGACCGACGCCCTAGTCAACTTCTTCGCCGAATGAGCCAGCTGCTCGGAAACAACGCGAGATCCATCGACGACACGCTGTTGCGCGAACTGTTTTTGCAACGACTCCCGGCTAACGTGCAGATGGTCCTGGCGACAGCCCCTACCATGGACCTTACCGGACTTGCCGCTTTGGCCGACAAAGTCATGGAAGTAGCCACCCCAACCATCGCAGCCACGTCACCGTCTCCGGGTGACAATACAACCGCTCTGCAAACTCTTCCCTGCTCTTCCGCAGTGCAATCTCCACTCGACTCCTTGTGTGAGCGCCTGGAACGCATCATCTGTGGAGCGGAACATCGCCGCGCGTCTCATCGCCCACGCAGCCGTAGTTCCAGCAGATCAAGACGCACGGGCACTCAAAATGAAACCTCAACTACAGCGCCTGGCGTTTGCTACTACCACCGCCGTTTTGGAAACGACGCTCGTCACTGTCGGGCCGGCCGACCTCTAACGGCGACGAGTGGTCCGGCCCAACACACGAGTCGCCTTTTCTACGTGACGGACAGAGTTACGGGACAACGATTCTTAGTCGACACAGGTGCTGACGTCAGCATTCTCCCCGCCCAGCGCTCCGACCGAAAAGCGACTCCTGTGTCGTTTTTGCAAGCCGTCAACGGCACCAGCATTCCAGTTTTCTCGTCACGCTCCGTCATGCTAAACCTTGGCCTTCGACGAGCATTCCGCTGGATCTTCCTGGTTGCAGACGTCCGTCATGCAGTCATTGGAGCAGACTTCTTGCATAACTACGGACTTCTTGTGGACATCCAATGACGCCGTCTCATCGACTCCGTGACCCAGCTATCCGTTCCCGGCGTCCCATCATCAGGCACATCGCCCATAGCGCCTATTTCTGCCATGTTGGACGAACCTTTCGCCGCGCTCCTACGCGATTTTCCCACTTTGACGCGCCTGCCGGACTGGATGCAACCGGTACAACATGACGTGTGCCATCACATCGTCACCTCCGGCCCACCGGTCTACCTCCGACCCCGGCGTTTGTCCCCGGAGAAACTCAAGATCGCTCGCGCGGAGTTCGAACACATGCTGCAACTTGGCATCATCCGCCCTTCCTCCAGTAACTGGGCATCACCACTTCACATGGTGCCTAAGAAGACGGGAGACTGGCGCCCATGCGGTGACTACCGGGCACTAAACAACGTCACCGTTCCTGATCGCTACCCTCTACCGAACATTCAGGACTTCACGGTAGCGTTGCACGGTGCGACGATCTTTTCTAAGCTCGATCTCGTTCGCGCCTACCATCAACTACCGGTCGCTGAAGAAGACATTCCCAAGACCGCCATCACCACACCCTTCGGTCTTTTCGAATTTCTCCGCATGCCTTTCGGTTTACGGAACGCGGGCCAATCCTTTCAGCGTTTCATCGATTCCGTCACCCTAGGTTTGCCTTTCGTTTTTGCATACATTGACGACCTTCTCGTCGCAAGCTCTTCGGCAGAAGAACATCTTCACCACTTGCGGTTGTTGTTTTCACGCCTTGCCAGTAAAGGAATTGTCATCAACGCCGCCAAGAGTGAATTCGGTCAAACCGAACTCGAGTTCCTCGGTCATATCATCGACGCTAACGGCATTCGACCACTGCCGTCCAAGATTCGCGTCATCGAAAACCTTCCCCGACCGACCACACTCACCAAGCTTCGCCAGTTTCTCGGTTTCGTCAATTTCTACCGCCGATTCATTCCCGAGTGCGCACGACTTATGGCTCCGCTAGACGCCCCCCTGGTAAACAAACGCAAACAAGTGCTTCAGTGGACTGAAGAGGCCACCGACGCTTTCACAAGAGTCAACTCTGCCCTCAAAGACGCCACGCTGCTTCGACACCCAAAGCCAGACGCACCCACTGAAATCATGACCGACGCTTCCAACAACGCCGTCGGTGCCGTTCTGCAGCAATTCATCGACAATGCGTGGCATCCACTTGCTTTTTTCTCCAAGAAACTGAAGCCTGCGCAGTCCCGCTACAGCGTGTTCGGCCGTGAATTACTCGCTGTTTACCTGGCTATCAAGCATTTTCGCCATTTCCTCGAAGGCCGTGCATTCACTGTCTTGACGGACCACAAGCCCCTTGTGCACGCAATGAATCGTTCGGCGTCCTGTTACTTGCCCCGCGAGGTTCGACACCTTTCCTACATTTCCGAGTTTGCAACAACGTTCCGCCACATCAAGGGCACCGCCAACGTTCCAGCCGACGTCCTCAGTCGTGTCAATGTCGTTTCCACGTTGACATCGGAACCTTTCATCATCGAGGCCGACTTACTCGCCAGTCAACAGCGTGACGACACTGAACTTCGTACACTCCGGAATTCTTCAACGTCCCTGAAATTGGAAGACGTCGTTGTGACCCCAGATGGTACATCCGTCGTCTGCGACACTTCTAACGACACACCTAGACCATACATTCCGGCATCCCTTCGCAGACGTCTATTCGAAACCGTGCACAACCTGTCGCACCCTGGCATACGCGCGACACAGAAGCTCCTTTCCAGTCGTTTCGTTTGGCCTCAGCTAAACGCGCAAGTTCGCGACTGGGTTCGCTGCTGTTTGTCGTGTCAACGTTCGAAGATCCAGCGTCACCCCATTCCGCCTGCCAAGTCTTTTCTTCCACCGGATGCTCGTTTTGACACCATACACCTGGACCTCGTCGGCCCTCTCCCACCCTCGAAAGGCTACTGCTACATACTGACATGCATCGACCGTTATACACGGTGGCCAGAAGCTACACCTATATCTGACATCTCAGCGCCCACTGTTGCAGCAGCTTTCATGTCTACGTGGATCGCAAGGTTCGGCTGCCCATCCACAATAATCACAAATCGCGGTCGGCAGTTTGACTCAGCACTTTTCAACGAGCTACTCAAACTACTCGGAACGACACGTTTTCGCACAACTGCTTACCACCCTCAGTCCAATGGACTAGTTGAACGTTTTCACGGGCATCTCAAGGCCTCCCTTATGGCACATGAATCGCCGGAGAAGTGGGTCCTACATTTGGCCCTTGTCTTACTTGGCATCAGAGCCACACTCAAGAGTGACCTAGGTTGCTCCTGTGCTCAGCTAGTCTACGGCACCCACCTACGCCTTCCGTGCGATTTCTTTGTCGCCACCCCCCAAACGCCTATGCCATCACCTGCCGACTACGTTGCCGAACTGCAAGCTTTCTTCAGCCAGATGCGCCCGTGCCTACACGTTCACAAGAAGCAAGGTCCCCGTACGTTTCTCCCGCACTCAGCTCTGCTACCCACGTTTTCGTGCGTAACTGCGCTGTGCGGAAGCCTTTGCAACCACACTACTCCGGGCCATATTGTGTTCTAGAGCGTCGTCCGACGACGTTTGTTGTGAATGTCAACGGCCGATCAGACACAATTGCCCTGGAACGTCTCAAACCCGCCTACATAGAAGCACCCACGCCATCAGCTCCACCAGTATGCGACGCGACCCTGCTGCATCCTTCGCCGCCGCCAGTGCACGTGACACCCAAGACCAACGCCAAGACACGCCGCGTCACGTGGACTTTCCATCGTTCGTCGAACTTTCCTCCTCTCTGGGGAACCAGCGCTGGAGTTTTCACGGCGCCTGCAGCGCCGCCCTGGCGGTCAGAACGTGCACAATGCAGCCTCCCCCGCGGACGAAAATTGCGTTGCGTGCCCTTAAAGTCGAAGGAAAACAAAAGGGCGCCGGCGATGCTGTTGCGTATACAAGTGCCACAACTAAGTCGGGATGAGGGAGGATGTATTCTTCTGCGTCTTTCCATCTAAACCCTACGAACAAGAACGGAGGCGGCGTTGGATCCAAGCAGTCAGGCGAGCGCAGTAAGCTCCCGTCTTGTCGCCCTGTCAAGCGGTGTCGGGCTGGTTTCTAAATCAAATTTTGCGTGTATCCTTGGTTTATTCGATAGTGAAGACGGTCAGCCATGGCAGACAGTACCAAACAGCAGAATCTGCTGTCGGTATTTCGTCGGAAACAAAATGAGCAATAGCATGCACCATCCGGCATATGTACCATTTTTCCTTCGCAATGCCACCGCCAAGCCCCTTCCAACACCACCGCACCAAGTGAACGATACGAAAGGTAAAAATTATCCATTCATTGCCAAGAATTATGTAGGAGGGAAGCTGCCTTGTAATACGAGTTGTATGCGCATAGTGCCGGCGCACGCGCGACTAAGCCACCTATGTGTTTATAAATATGCGCATGCGGATGAGGACTGGCGCTGAGATGCATCCGGCAAATTAATGTAATTAGTGCTAAATGTAGCCAGAATTGTTACGGATCAAGCAGCCGAGCACTCAAACCTTTGCTTGCGCGACCCACGAAACACGGAAGCAGCTATTTGATGTCTAAAAGATGTCTTGAACGGCTAATTCAAAAGTCTAATAGCTGTCCTGGTCAAGACCTTTTCTAGCCGTGGACGTCTACAGGTACTTCAGTTAGCCCTGCTAACGTTACGCTAAAAGTTGGCTAATAAACATCTCGACTAGAACAACTTCAAGAACTGCATTAGACGTCCCCAGGATTGTGTAGTAGTGGCTTCGGAAGCATTATATATGCAGGCTTTTATAAACATCTTGACAAGAACAAAATTAGAATTTAATTAGACGTTCCCAGAATTTTATAATTCGGAAACAATACGCAGGCTTTTATAGGTGTACTTGCAGGAGCATTGGTAAATGGTTATCCTACATTGGCATGGTAAAAAGCAAAATTATGACACGACATGTTAATATATAGAGCTGAAAAATAAATTGAAGCATTACATTGTTTATAATAACCTGCATAAAATTTTGTAACATATGTAATAAATGGGATTTTTGTGCAATCACTCATCCAAAGCAAATGTGCACAACATGCAGCAAAAAATGACCACCTGATCTTATGACAAAGCGGCTTTATTGACTAATAAAATAAAGGACATGCAGACCTTACATAATTTAAATATACTATAGAAAAGGTGACCACATAAAGTGATTATGTAGCTGCAGAATCCACAGCAATGGACCCTTCCCTCTTGGATACCACTGCGTGCCCACAGATGTTTGCCCTGCTGCAGTCCTCACATGAAGGTTTGCTCTGCAATACAGCAGTGAAAAAGAAAGAAGCCACAAATCATTTACAATGAAGATGTGCAATTCGGTATTTCAAATAGAAATATATGTGCCGTTGTTTTGCTTTGGTCACATTTACTTTATAATTTTAAGCGACTGCTTCTCTCAAAATCCTATGCTACATGATGATGTTCAGCACTATTTTTCTGATATATCATGAAAAAGCAATGGTAGAGTGCAATTACACTGGCAAATCGTTTAATCCACACACAGACTTGCAGTACGTCATTAGCAGTGGTGATGGTTTGCAAACATATCTGTTAGAACAGTTCCTTTCATTTCAGTGGTGATGGTGGGTTGTATAAGTTAAAGCAACAGGCATACTCAAGCCTGGCAATCAAGGCGAGAAATTGCTCCTTTCAAGTGTCTCTTACAATTACTATTGCGATATTGTACCACATGTCATAAAACCACTCTTTCCAAAGGGGCCCGGAAACACTTTTCTAACTAAACATAGAATGGCCTTACCACGAGAAGACGTCATCACATGCCGTAAACATTTTTCGAATACTGCAACTATAAGCAGAGTAATCACACCAATACCCGACTTACTATTTTCGTGTCTGCTAGTTCACTGGAAGCTACACAGTGGAGAAGCCAAGACAGCACAGCAAAGGTCAACAGTTGAGTGTCGTGGCACCCTGTTAATAATAATATTTGGGGTTTTATGTGCCAAAACCACTTTCTGATTATGAGGCACGCCGTAGTGGAGGATTCTGGAAATTTTGACCACCTGGGGTTCTTTAACGTGCGCCTAAATCTAAGCACACGGGTGTTTTCGCATTTCGCCCCCATCGAAATGCGGCCGCCGTGGCCGGGATTCGATCCCGCGACCTCGTGCTCAGCAGCCCAACACCATAGCCACTGAGCAACCACGGTGGGTAGTGGCACCCTGTTCTGGCCTGTGATGGACTACACTATGCAGCACGTTGCTGCCATCTCAGAGGCCACACGCAGCCGATGCAGCTATGCCCAGTGCAAAGATGAAATTATTATTCTCTTTTTGAGGTTGCAGATATTTTTCATTTATTTAACTCAAATTAGGAATTATATATTACCGAGAATACTCCTGTGATCACGAAATCAGCCAATAGCATTGGTGGGCCAGCTGCGTTCAATGTGGCAACATTGCAAAAGCGAGAGGAAGCAATTTTTCGCTGTGTTTGACATGCGATTGTAAATTCCCTGCTTCATGTAGTGCAGTAATATTCGGTTCATATGCCCACAGCAGCCTCAACGACAACGCAGCATTGTTTTCTCACTATGTTCAAGAAGTGTTTCAGGGCTGCTTTTAAGAATGCAACAAGATGTGAAGCTTGGAACCATGCGACTTACCATGACTAGACAAAAACAACTGCAGCCAGCACGCCTCGTGGTTCCGTGAGAGTAAACATAAAAGCTGCATCGAAATTAAAAGTAGTCAGTCCACAATACAGTCAAGCTCTGGCTTGGAACCATGCGGCTTACCTAGACTAGACAAAAACAACTGCAGCCAGCACGCTTTGTGGTTCCATGAGAGTAAACATAAGAGCTGCGTAGAAATTCAAAGTAGTCAGTCCACAATACAGTCAAGCTCTGGCTTGGGACCATGCGGCTTACCTGGACTAGACAAAAACAACTGCAGCCAGCACGCCTTGTGGTTCCGTGAGAGTAAACGGAAGAGCTGCGTAGAAATTAAAAGTAGTCAGTCCACAATACAGTCGAGCTCTGGCTTGGAACCATGCAGCTTACCTCGACTAGACAAAAACAACTGCAACCAGCACGCCTCGTGGTTCCGTGAGAGTAAACGTAAGAGCTGCGTAGAAATTAAAAGTAGTCAGTCCACAATAGTCAACCTCTGGCTTAGAACCATGCGGCTTACCTCGACTAGACATAAACAATGGCAACCAGCAGGCCTTGTGGTGTCGTGAATGAGTAAATGTAACAGCTGCATCAAAATTAAAAGAAGACAGTCAAAAAAAGCAGTCAATCCTAGCATGCTTCTATATGTTTACCTTAGGTTTGATTGGCGAGCACAAGACTGCTTGAAAAATGTGGCTGCTTTGCCACCATTTAACTGTTTATTCATTGGTCCGTTTCAACATGTGCCCTACAGCAAGGTAAAAAAACTAATTTATAGCAAGATACAGACCTTGATGAGGATATATGGGTGACAAGAATGAGAAAATTACAATTCATGACCTGCTTCACACTTAAGAAATGCTCAGCAGTCTGTAAAGTTGCAGCCTATGTTTATTTTCCGTGGAGTTAGGCAGATTAATTTTTAACTGCACAAATCTTCAAATACTATTAAACATATATCGGCTCTGGATACACAAAAGATGCGTCATGAAACAAATTGTAATTATTGCATAAACTTCAGAACTGAAATGAATATGAAGGCATATTTAGAAATTTA
This sequence comes from Dermacentor variabilis, assembly GCF_050947875.1. NCBI lineage: Eukaryota > Metazoa > Arthropoda > Arachnida > Ixodida > Ixodidae > Dermacentor > Dermacentor variabilis. Next base: position 155,992,469 of record NC_134575.1, on the reverse strand, counting down.
GAAACTGCACGGTAGATTATTTCGTTTATTTTTCATGTCTGTATATCAGCCTATATTTCAAGAATGTCCTTGAGGTGAAAATCAGCATGAGTGCCCTCGGGCCAACACATATAGAAATAATCTGACATGCACAAGCCTAAATTGAGGAGTTAAGACATGTGAATTATTTTAAATAATGGATCAGATTACCGCTTCATGGCTGCATCAAGACGGGCTTGCGCATTCTTTAGCCATGCCATGATACCTGTACGGATCTCTGCGTCTGAAGCAGATGCTGTTGCTGCATTTTTTCGTACAGACTCTGTAAAAAGCACTAAGTTATACAATGGGCATTCAACAAAACCACACAGGTCTTCAAATAACCATCTTTTGTATATTAAGTGACTGAGCTAACGTTCTGAAAACTTAGCTAGTTATCTAATTGCCGATTTTTTTACATACCACAGCTAATGCCACATAATAAAATACTGTGGTGGAGGGCTGCAGACATATGGTTGGTATTCAAGCATTTGACAATGCGTTCAGTTGAATGCCATAGCCAGTAGGCCACTGCCAGAAGTGACCTTCTCAATGCGTTTAAACTGAGCTTGCATACGGCAAAACAATTTTTTAATGTTTTGTTACAGCTTACAGATTGCAAAATTACACATTATGACTCGATGTGCACTTAAAGCAAGCCAATGCTGTAAATCTAGCATGCGACTTATTACAGTAACTTGCAGACACTAGCACACCGCTTACCCAGAATTATGCGGCACAACTCCGTCTCAGCCAAGGCTCTTTTTCCTTTTTGCCCATGGAGACTGTACATGACAGCGACGGAATCGTGAAGTAAATATTTCAAGATGTTTGAAGTTGTTGAGCGCACTGTGTTGCCGCCAATGTGACCTAGGACTTTGCACTGTTGAAGAACAGCAAAATAATTATACTTATAAAACCAAGTTGTTGAATATTATTTACCAGTTGCCTGCGGGTGCTGCTGGAGCTTTTCAAATTACCTTCCAGATGGTCAATTTCATCAACCGTCCTTAGCGGGTATGTCTGTACAGGCTGCTCATCCATCTCGCACTCGCGGTTATTACCTAAGAGGTTCAAAATGGCCTCATTTTGCGTTTTTAAGACAGCCATGTCTTTCAAGATGCTGCGAGTAGCGGCTGAAATGTGAAGATGAAATGTGCAGACAAAAATACTACCTAATGGTTTGCAAATGCATTCATGTAAGCACATTTCTCAGTCCAATATAAGAAACTGCATTCCACTACCACAAAGGCTTTTTTATGGATGGGATTAAACAGATTCTGGCAACATCTTAATAAATGAAGATAAATTACCTAATTGGAAAACGGAAAACTCAAACAGTGTATTGAACACATGCACGTGAGCAGTGATGCATTTATTAGCATGTAAAAAGGTGGGAAATATTGAATTTCTCGTTTACCAAATCAATTGTTATAACTAAATTCCTTAAGTGCAATACCTATGTAATACCTTTATTGATGAGCAAACTGTATGCAAAATAAAGTTTACCAAAATGTGCTTACATGAGATCTCCTTCCTGATTGAAGCCAGCAGACTTTGGTCAGTTTGTTCTGCAGATTGGAAACAAACGTACAAGGATTTAAGATGTATTTTGTAAAATTTATACAGCAGACAACCTTGCACTATCTTACAAACTTTTGTGGCTATGTTCTAACTGTTCTGCAGTCCAGTGTGAGATTAAACATTAATTAAAATCGTACAAAGGCAGGTAGGTGCAATAATCAAGTTCATTATACACACCTTCTTGAACGGAGAAACCACTCTGAGAATGGCCGGGTGCTTCACCTGTAAAACAAAACATCATTTTACACACTTTCTTGAACTGCAAAATCACTCGGTGAATGTCTGGAAACTGCACTTGTACAAAAAAGGTCTAGAGACTAACAGCCATGAAGAATCAATTGCATTTACAGCAAAGCTCCGAGTATAACTAACATCCTCTGAAACCTCTTGAGCACCAGCTAATCTCCATGCAACACTCCCCAATTCAATGTAGGATTTGTTGTGGTTACATCAAACAAGAACAAGATGCAAAAGAACAGGGACACATGCCGCACTATTGGTCCCAGTCTGTACCTTTTTCATCATTTCATTATTTACTGTGCACTTACACCAAACAGTGCATTACCCACTCTTTGCCCAAACAGCTACACTTGTGAAATGATTGATAAAACAAATTTCCTACAATGCTACAAATTACCCCTGCATTTCCAACTCTCCTCATGCATTACACCCCACACTAACACTTCTGTTTCTCCAAAAACAGTGTGGGCACATTGGCCCACACATGGATACTTTGCAGCTTCAAGCTAGCACTTATGTTGGTCCACCATTCTAGATGCACTAACCTTGTAGAACAAAGAAAGGTTACATTTCTGTTGAGTGGTTCTCTTAGGACAAGAATAAAAGCTGCTACCAGTAGGAAGGAATACAACACTAGCAAAGAAGAGTAGCTCCTCCAAAAAGAAAGCGTGGTTGTCTACAGCAGCACATAAGTGAGGGAGACACATACCTGGACATGAAATTCAAAGTTGGCATCTACAGACCATATAGTTTCTGCAGTAATAATGCATAATTCCAGCAACACTCATTCTACATTGCTGAGCTAACTAAATTTTTTCAAGTACACCAGCACAAAGCTGCAACAACCATCAATCCTCAGCATTATACAAACACCTTGGGAGTAAAATGTCATGCAAAATGTAATTTTGTACATTTGCAATATGTACAAAATGAGGCTGTGCACTCTGTGCAGCTGTTGAGGTTAGTTTTGACAAATGAAGCCTTACCTTGGTGATGCAACTGTGACACTAACGCGGGACAGTGGCTGCCTAGAAAAACAAGCAAACCAGATGACCACTCAGCAATACAGCTGTATTTTAATTGTTGGCATTATAACCAATCATGTGTTCATGCACCAAGATGTGACAAATAATACAACTTGCCTTGAGAACTAGAAGCAGGCCACCATTATAACCAATCATGTGTTCATGCACCAAGATGTGACAAATAATACAACTTGCCTTGAGAACTAGAAGCAGGCCACCATTATAACCAATCATGTGTTCATGCACCAAGATGTGACAAATAATACAACTTGCCTTGAGAACTAGAAGCAGGCCACCGTGGCAGTTCTGCAAAAAAATGTAGAGGAAACGTTTTCCACATTCATAGTAGCATTCTAAATATTAATAGACAGGTGATGTTAAATATTACCTAGGTGACAAGACTGCGTGGCAAATTCTGCATGTCCAGTTCCTGTACAAGCAAGCACAATTCCAAAAAGTACAATGGCATCAGTTAGTGCGCATATATAAAGCAGCAAGGAATCCATGAATATTGCAAGATTAAGGAAAATAAAGAATGAAATGTTATGAATGAAATGCTACAAGCTGAAAATCCCAGAAAACTTACCAGGATATGTCTGTGCGGCTGGTCCTTGTACTCCTAGACAACTTTCTGCAAGAAAGCAAAGCAAAATTGTTTTGTTTTTTTTTTAATAACTGGCCGTAATGTATGTATATATGAGCTCGAAAAGTGTACCCCCCACAATTCACCTTGTGAATGTTGTGCGATCCATCGTGGAGAGTCTGCAGAAAAAGAGTAGTGTGCAATTGTGCATCATTCAACTGCTACACACATAGGTTTCAATTTTCAAATTAAATTTACCTAAATGCAACTCTGGGAATGGTATTCCTGGAAGGCTTCCTGTGAAAAACCCACAGAATCCTCAAAACATTATCTGCTTAATTACTAGCTCTATGCAGCGGTAATCATGCATGTATGGAGAGCAAAACTCAATTCCACAACAAACCTTGGGAGCTTGGTGCCATACAAAGCGGCGAGTCTGCAGAAAGTTAAAATTTCCAAGTATGGTAGTGTCTTAAAAAAAAGCAGTCACAAGCAAAAAGCAGTAAAACTGCAGTGACAGACGAATTTCACCTGAACGAGACTGTGCAGCTGGTGCTCTCCGCCAGCCTCCTATAAAAAGAAGTGCAATATCTAAGAACGAGTCTCTCCTTGATCACACTTGTTGAGTTATGGAACACAGTCAATAGCAAAACGCACCTTGGGCACTGGAGATGGACCACTGTAATGGGCCTTGAGCAAATAAAGTGGAAAAAATTAGGAAAATGATATGCATATATGCCAAAACATTACTTAGCAAGCCGACTGCCGAGGGTGCCAGCAAGGAAACTTACTTTCACGACGTGGCTGCAGAAATGGTGCCCTAGGCTGGTGTGCTAAAAGGAAACGAGCAATTTCACACAAGAATATGCAGCTCTTCTAGGCACTTGCTCTATAACTATGCATGCATGTAGTAATCAGGAGCTGGCAACTCCCAGGGCAAAAAAGCAGAAAATATATTAAAATATGACATCACCTGGTTTTCTACTGTTATGAATGAAACTTACCTGACTGAAATGACTGCACAGCACATTGAGCTTGCTGGCTGCCTGTCACAAAAAGAAAGCACAAATGACTCAGTACGACAACTCTAAACAAGCTCTACTCGTCAAATGGTCCTAGTATATTCATGCATGACCAAATCAGTATTTCATGACATGCACTACATATTTACTAAACCAAGTGCAATGAGTAAGCAACAAAGGTAATATGAAATCAAATTATGTTACTGCACTGTTGGCTGTGTGTAAGAAGACAACTTGCAACAAAATTTACCTGGGGCTTGTGATTCGTTTAGGCTGTCATTTTCACTCTCTGTAAAGGACAAGTACATTTTCACTAAATGTTTGATACAGCAGCCTTGCTTAGCCACATTAGTTTCAGCACTGTTCATACATACATAAAACGCAACAACGCATATCCACTACAAACCTCTTTGTTCTTCCACCGAGGCTAGAAAAGGGACAAAAAATTAAATGAGCACATGCAGCAATGGCACATAGCTGCTTACTAGAAGAGAAAATCTTACATAGATGAGCTGTCTGCACAGATAAGTCTGTCTGCTGGGTGTCTGCAAAACAAATTTAATAAGTACCCAGGACCAAAATTCAGCGGTGCTATAGTGCTTACGTAAAGACAAAAGTCTTACTTTCAGGAGCTGTTTCAGTAAGCCTTTGTCTGGAAGCTGCAATCCAGTGCAAAATTTAATTCAGTGATACATATTCAAGGAATAGCAGGAATTCAGCTTGCTGCTTATGGTGTGGTGCCTCAGTAAGTATGAATACCAGATTAAAGCTTACATTTGTTTATCTCTCCCCAAGGTTTAGCTCACATTTTATCACTTGCAATGAAAGCTGGTTCTACTGCTGACAAAAAGTAGCCATCACTTACTTGTTCTGCCATCATTACTGGCGCTTAAAGTGCTGCAACATGTGCACGGATTAGCATATTTTGAAAGAGTGCCTGAAAACAGCTGCTACCTTTGAGAGAAGGGTGGTTCCGGAAGATTGAAATTGTCTTCCTCTTCCGAATCATCCGACGAGCTCAAAATGCGTGCGTATTTGCGCCGCTTACCACGTCCTTTTTCTGTAAATGTGAATTGTATAAGGATACTGAAAATGGAATTAGGAGAAGCCCTTACCTTGATCTGTTGTGTCGACATTGTCCGAATTTTCTGCTTGTGGCAACTTTTGCCGAGCTTCATCGTATGTTGCTGAAAAAGAAATCGCATAGTATATTTACTTATCTGTGTTATTCATGCTGAACAGCTTTTTTTCTGTATGCTTCCCCCAACTCCCTTACAGGCTGCAAATGGCTTTAAGAGTAACAGCAATCTCAAAATGATAAAACCAATTTGCAAAAAACTGTTTCATACCTGTAGTTTTGATCACCTTCACCTTGAAGTTAGGCATTGTAGAAGGATTGAGATGGGCACGTCGTTTCACAGCTTTTGTCAATTCATGGGTGCCCAGCATAGTCGGCCACAAACACATCTTTTTATTCTTCAACAACCAGTTGGTTGGGACAACAGCAACACTGTTGTCATCAACAAATCTCAAGACAGCATACATAACCTATTATTGTGAGCATGGAAAACAAAAAGAGAGCAGAAAAATTCTGACAGGTGTACAGGTCAACCCAATAGGCACAGCTTTGGTCCAGGACACCACAGATGTAAAAAACAAAGGCATAAAAAAAGCAATCCCCAAAAAGGTAAAAATATTGAGATGTGCTGTGTTTAAGCATTAAACTTTACACAAGATTTATTTGAGGAACAATTATGTAGTAGAGGCATAATCTAGTGTTCAGTGATTGTCAGTATTATTGCATGGTGTGCATTATTTACAGGTTTACATGCAAACATTCAAGTTTACCACATCACATAAGGCCCAAATACACAGTACCTTGTATGAGTAGTTTATCATTCTACTTTTCAATATATATAATGGGAACAAATGTTTGCAGACCAATGGCATGTCACTTTGCCGAGTCACCCAGTGGCCAAGCCATCTGGCATGCTGGCCACTTGGGCCATCCACTTAGGCTGTCAGACATGGTGATTTTACGAGTGGTAATGTGCAGGCCATTAATTTGTCAGGTGCAGTGTAACAAGTGTTGTTGTAGCTATGCTTAAGTTTCTGTATGCTGATAAGTACTGCCATTGCCACTATGAGGAGATGTCATGTGCAATTTAGCTACTGAGAGTGGCAGTTGGACAGTTGGCTGCAGCTGTTAACAGAGCCAAATCTGCCAGTTCGAAATTAATGTCCCAAGTGCGACCTAGAAGCCAGATGGCTTAGTTGTAAGGTGGCTCGGCAGAGCTATTCAGCTTCATGAGGTCTATAGTGAAATAAAGATATCTGCAATTAACAAGCATGAACTATTCCACAGTTTCAGATTTTATATGTGCAGGGGGGGCAATACAGTTGAGTGGATTAGGGGCAACAGTGCATATTCGGAGGGGGAACCTGCAAGAGGCAGCAGCACACACTTGAACATAACATCACAGAGCATCCTTGACGAAAGAGGACTGTCAACCTTTTTCACGATGACTATTCCAAGATGAGATGATGGACAAGGTGTAGTGTAAAGGTCACCAGAACATTCAAGGGCTTTCCCAATTAGCACTTTATTTCCCTGAATATCATGTGCAAAGTTTGATATCATGACAACAGTGGAATCTGCCATGGTACAGACATTGTTGCCTTCAGAAGTCCTTAAGGTAAATTGTGGAAAGCTTGCTATGTGGTACTGAGGTCCAATGCAACGCTCTGCAAGTGGACCACTGCTGTGAATCTGTGAACATTCTACTCCTTGCAAAGAAGGTTGTTTGATGACAAACAACGTACCTGAGGACAGTCGTTCTGCTATTCGGTTAACCAGCTGCTCTAGTGGTTTCTTTGAATGCCTTACCAACTTCTTGAGGTGATGCATGAAATTTTCTGCTGGAAATGCACTGAAGCTGTCAAGAGGCCCGTATCTCAAGACATCATCAGCCAGATGAACCAATGAATGAACATTATAGGAAAGGCTGTGCTTTCCATAAATGGACTGGAATGATGAAACAAAACAAATAAGGAGCTCCTTTGCATAGCTGCAGTACTCGCGACAGAGAGAAGGGCTCGAAAGTATGGTGATTGCTGTGTGAAGAATGAGAAAGTGACTGTACAGATTTTTCGACAAAATACCTCTCAGAACACAAGGACCTAAATACAAAAGGAAGCAGCGAAGCTCAGTTGCTTTCCAACGATCAATCTCTCTGAGAGATCGCGGCCTCCTGGCAAACTCCTCACAATGTGTCCGTGAAAGCGCCAACAGCCATTTTGAAATCCTTTCAATAGATGTTGAAGGCAAACGATGTGGCAATGGGCCTCTCAACCAAAGAAGTATCAACTTTTTAGTGACCCCGATACATACTAGGTGCATGTAGTCTAAGGGAAACTGTGAAACAAGGCCAATTGGTAGTGCTGAAAGTGGCGTTTCAGAAACATGGTGTTCTTCCTGCACTCTTTGATCAAAGTCGGCATCTGTTCGCAATGGCGCCTGCGTTTCTGGAAAAACAACTCTTCCTTCTGCATATTCACCTTTTTGTTTGCACTTTCCACAGCCATAGTAGCCAGAATGTAACTTTGTGCCTAAAATAAATGCACGTGCAGGTGCATCACAAATGAAACCTTTCACACTAATGGTAACTGGCTTGCCGTGAACCTGCAGTCCATTATCAAGAAGATGAAGCAAATCTTTGACTAGAGGGCCAAGGAAGTCAGTCAGAGAAGATGGTTTCTGATTTCCATGATAGCATCCAACCAAAAACACACCACTTCCTGGAATGTCAGATGTGCTGGCTAGAATTGGCCAAAACTGGCTTAGTGAGCTTTTGCTGAGTGGAAGCCCATCAATATAAAAAAACAGTGCAATGCTTTGCGACACTAGCGATAAATTCGTGCTGTTCGCTAACATTGAATTAATGCTGTCTGCAATGCCAAAATGACAGTACGATCCATTAGCACAGTCCTCAATCAAAGCCACTCGCGGAGTTCGAAGCAGCGTCCGTGCGTCAGATGGCAAGTCCGAAAGACAGGAGTGTGTTTTCAATACTCTGAGTAGTGCGGACACCGCCGTATGCGTAACATTTTGCTCGCACGCCCAATTTCTCAAGTGGCGAGCCATCTCTGTCGAACCACTCTGTTCGGACGGACGAAACGCTGCCGCGCACTCAATTCGCTCACACGTATCACTTGGCAGCGATGTAGTAGAGCTTGAACTGTCCTGTTCGTCACGAAAACACACAGCACTCGCTTCTTTGTCTTGCGCACCAATAGGTCCTGACACAGTCCTCTCATGCGAGTCTCGCGACACTTCACTTGTAGAGCCGGAACTGTGCTCAGAAAAACCATCGTTTGACGCGACACTAACAGATGGAAAAGAAGATGAATCCACTGTATGCACTTTGTCCGTATCGTCAGTTGAACGTGACTCTCGTTCGACACTTCCTGGCACGTGAAGATCGCAAACCAAGGGCTCGACTACAGCACTAAGTCGACGATATTTTTGCTGTCGAGATAAAGCCTCAAATGGCTTTTTCTTTCTTTCCATTGCCGTAGCTAGAATTTCTGGAATAATTCAACGAAATTATGTGAAATGCAAATGCATAAACGAGTCTAAACTTCACACCAGCACGTACGGGCGCGCCAAAACAAAAGTTGCGTGCAAGTTGAAGAAAGTAAACGTATACGTACCGTAAGAACTGCACCGCTTCTGCTGGCGCTGGTCAAGGCTTGAACGTGAGCAAAAGAACTGTGAGCGGTGCACAAGCTAAAATATAAACCCGATAGAACTTGGCAGGGGAACCATGAGCACCGGTGAGCAAAAGCTAAAGAATGAGCACGCGCCGAAATCAAAACTTTACTGAGAGACGTAGTCCTGAGGAAGGAAAAGATTGGCACTATCCACTGCTATCCACATGAAGTCATAGAGGGAGCGCGGCTCAACGACAATTACCTAAAGCCCAAAAGTGCCTAATTTCCTCTAAAAGTAGCGAAAGGCTTTAATCTCGCTGCCGTACCGTCCGTTCTACGCGATTGGTGATGTTGATGTTATGCGGCTACCTACCTTTGAATCGGGCGGCAACTTCAGCGCGCCCCCACAGAACACCTATTGGCGCCCGCTGGTGATGTACAAGAGCAGATAGCATTTCGCCGTTCTCAAACGGAGTGCACGTTTGCGAACGCGCGCGGCAGATCTGCCGTTGACGATAGCCGATATCGCAATTGTGGATTCTTCATCGCTTGTTCACGCTAAGGGAAAGGAAGGCCTGTGCTCTAGCTGATAGGGACGCTGAACAGGCGCACACATGTGCGCCCGGCCGTTTTTTTTTCTCTACACTGCCGTTCGATCGCAGCTTATTATCTTCGATCGTGCTACGCGCCTGGTGGAGTGAACGTTGGTGGCCGCTCGGAAAACACGTAGGTGTTGCGATCGAGGGATAAGATCGAAATGACATCAAAGAACCCTGCAGGCTTTTTGTGGTTGTTCACCCAAAGGGGGAAATTTAAGCATCGAAAGGCTATGACGCGACGTTAACTAACTGATTGGCTTGTTAAGTGTCACGGAATGAAATGCTGCGCGTCGGGCACATGCATTATAAATCTTTTTCACGCGCACACCTAAGCGTATCGCGCTTTGTCTGAACAAACATCTAAAAAAGTTCTTGAGTTAGACGCTCTGAAGATGTTCACCAAAATATACTTCGTTGACGTCAGGCGTGGGCTGATACCACAGCTGAGACACAATAGTCTGTTTGATTCACTCTACTTGTCGCTACATAATGTTTCGAATAACGTCTGTTTAACGTCTTCGTGTAGACCAAGACGTCTATAGCCGTTTGTAGCCGTTCCGAGAAGTTGTCAAGACGTTTTGTGTTTCGTGGGGAGTCAGCTGATGCGATAAAGCTTTCTTCTCCATTGACTGCTGTGGCGAAGTAACATCAGAATTTTTTATGTCTAGCCAGAGAAATATGGAATATCTTCAGGCCAACTAATACTTCCGAAACCATAGCGCAGCACGACTGGAGCCATAACTGCTAGATTTGCGAGGCAGGCAGCCACGCAAGCATGGCGTCGATACACGACGCAACCGTTAAAGAAACACACGTGCTCGCCGCGACACACTGTGAAAAATGTATAAAGCTTAAAAAGCTTCTTTCGTCATTTCTTCACTTGATGGCGCTAGCTTCTTTACAAAAACTCCACTTGAAGCGGCGCGAAAACGGAAACATACGAACTATAATACGGCTGCGTATGCGTGTGTCGTCTGGTTGTGTGGCTGGAATATGCCGCGTTTCGTCGCCAGGGCGGCGTGCAACGCACTCTTTTCGACGCGCCGCCTATCCAGCGCTGGTTCCCCCTAGGGGGGAGCCCTCTGTAGCGGCAGCAGCATCGGCGTCGCAAGAGGGATGACGTAGACGCTCGCGTCTACACGAGGCTCGAGCGGCTGGCGCTCCGGCACGGGCTAGCGTTCCGAAGGAGATCATTAAAAAGAATGCTACGCTAAGAGACGGACTGTCGGTTCTTCCTCTCCTGCGAGAGCCCGAGACTTTAACGGTCTACGTGGTCGCTCGTCGCCACAAAAGAAAAACTGCAGGCGATGACGAAACAGTGCAAAGGGGTGAAGCAAGCCACGTTCGAAGAAAGTATTGAAGGCATGCCTCAAAAGCAAAAAGAAGCAGCACTCCATTTTTTTCGTGCCTCCAAGCGAAAGAGCACCCGCGGCATGGAATTCACACAGAATTGGATTCTAGAGTGTCTGCTCATCAAGATGGAGAGCCCAAAGCTGTACAACTACATGAGCAAGAACAAAATTCTAGTTTTACCTAGTGAATATACCTTAAGGGAAATATTTAGGCTCGTATAAGACTGGCTTCGGCATTTGCACAAGAGTGCTCAAGTCCCTGAAGGAACAGACCAGAGGCATAGACTCCTTTAAGAGGCACGCGGAGGCCTTCTAGTTGACGAAATGAAATTGTCGGAGTACTTGTCAGTCACATCTGCAGCCACAATTGAAGGTTTGGTAGACCTGGGCCGCTTTACACCGCAAAGAGAAAAATATGAGCCATGCGACCACAGCAATAGAGCTCAAGCATTAACGCTCCGTCTACTACAAACGAATACCTATCCCAACCCGTCGCTTTTACATAAAATCTATCCGGATACTTACACCAATTCTACCTGCCACGATTGTGGAGAAATAGCCACGTTAGACCACATGCTCTGGCGGTGTGCCCGGTCACGCTCTATCATAACTAACAGCTCGGCCAAATGGGAGGCGGTTCTCCGCAACCCTCTTCTGGCTGAGCAACTCTGGGCTGTCCAGCAGGCCCACTATGCGGCCGAGAGGCTCGGCCTTCCGGTCCCCACCTGGGAGAGGCCCGTTTTGTCAAGACTCACCATCTGCAGGACTTCATTAAAGTTTTACCATACCATACCATGAGACCACGACACGATAATTATGTTTGCGCCATTCACAGGCAAGTAGGCGCTGGTTCTTGCAGTGTTCGCAACACACGGAAACGTGAAAGGCGAGTTGCTTGCAAAGCTGCTGGTCGAGGCCGTATTACTCGCAGAAGATGCAGGCCTTTTCGTTGACTTCGGGATGTGCGACGGTGCCACGTGGAACCGCAAGATGTGGAAAGTGCTCGGAATTGGAGTGACCTCGGCCTCTATGAAGCGCAGAATGAGGCATCCGAAAGACGCTAGTCGCTACCTCCATTTCTTTTTCAGACTTTCCACACATGGTGAAGTGTCTGCGCAACAACCTGCTCTGTCACGACTTCGAGACTCCGGATGGCCTGGTACGTTTTCTACGTGACACCGTAAGAGCGTCTTGAAGTAAACTTTAGTTGGAAATTGCCGCTTGTGCCTGTGATTTAGTGTTTCAAGTGTTCCGAAAAATCCACTAAAAAATTTAAAGCATACGTACATAACTCACATGTCATGAAATGGCCTCTGACAAAACAAATGGCGCACAAGTACTCAAATGAATCTTGCTATTTTTGTCGCTTTATCGCTTGGCTATGCACTTTTCATCAATACAGGGCAACATTATTCAAGCAACATACTTTTCTTTTCATTTCAGGTACCCTTAGACACCGTCAAAAATGTCTATGGATAGAAGCGCCGTGACACTTCGCGTGATGCATTGGATACGCGAGGCCCACCTGAACCCAAACAACTTCGAGAAAATGCGCGTCACGTACGCCTACCAACTGTTTGGTCCACAAGTAATCCGTGGCCTGCGTTTTTTTTCAGCAAGATGTGGAGCAAGGAACAGGCAGTTGCATAGAGCCAACGCTGCGGTTTTTTGAGTGAGTTTGCCCAGTATTAGAGGTGGCCACAAGGGCAAAGCGAACGAAGTGATACCTAAGATAGGAAAACGAACGGAATCGTGTAGAGGGTGCCGAGCTGGGTTCTTACACAAGGCGCTGGGGCGAGCGTAAGTACTGTAGTGTGAGTGTAGCGCACATATCGCAATTATTAAGTCTGTAAGGTCTCGACGTGTATCCCTTTACAGAGCCCTGCTTGTTGTCATAAGGATGACAGGCAAGTGCAGGCGGTCGCTAAGGCATTTTATTCAGTACGTCATTCTGCAGTGCTTCCACTTGGACACTTCAGCCAGCTGAATCTAACCATTAGAACTGCACAGTGTTATGGTAGGCACCGGACACCTCATCGCCAGGACCTTTCGTTCCCCTCCCGAATTCACCGGGAACGAGCTGGCTGCGCTTGTTACCACGCCTGAAGTTTTGCAGTTTCGAAAGTAGAGCGGCGTGTCCAGAAGCATCGCGTTCATCGAGTGAAAGGGCAATTTTGTTTACACACATTCTGTCTCCTTTCTAAAGTTGCTGGGTTTATTTTCTGGCAATTTTGCAACTTTCCGCGCCTTTGATCATCTGTGTACAAATTACGGTATATATATTTTTCTAGAACGAAATTATACGATATGGTCGTGAAACTAAATAATAGAATGAGTCACGTGGTTCCGCGCATTGCAGGCAGTATCTGTGCATTGTGTGTTATTTTAGAAAATTAGACCGCGCGTAGTAACGGCACAAACTATTAAAAAAAACATTAACGCGACGCATCTTTTCTTACATTTTCTTTCTCTTTTATATATGCAGGATGATCCGCAGTATCATCACCATCATGTCGTCTCGGCACCCCAGAAGTGCATTACGGATGAACTCAACCGCCGTCAACTTGCTCTCTGCCTTCCTTGAGTACGTGACTGAGTGGGAGACACACGAAAGGGACACGGGGCTTCATGAGTCAGTCAACAGCAGCAGGTTTACGGGTCACGATCAAAAGCGCACTGCTGCTGTACCTGATGTTCAAAATAGGTTACAAATACCTTATGACTTCCAGGCTCAACCAAGGCCCGCTGGAGAGCACTTTTGGTATAGTGCGGCAGTGCAGTGGCAATAATGACCACCCTACACCCCAGCAGCTCCTAGACACCATGTCCTGCATCAGCTTCTCCAACCTTGTGCGCTCGCCAGACAAGGGCAATGTAGTGCCCAACACGGTTCGAGCTCTCTTGTCTCCCAAAATATGCCCTCGATCCTCACCTCAGAAGCCTGGCCTCGCACATGAACTTGCAAGCATTCCTTTTGTAGGCAGCGAAGAACTGCTCAACGATTTGTTAGAAAGATGAGAACGACCATGCAGCTTATATCTCAGCTAGGAGTGACCGTAGGCTGGTGCAATACATCGGCGGGTATGTGGCACGAAAATGTCTTGCCAGTGAAGTGTACCGCTTGTGAAAGGCACTTGCTCGTTTCTCAAGAAGATGCAGACAGCACCGTCGCCGAGCTCACCCTGCAGTGCGATTACGGTGGCCTTTTGTAGCCATCGTCAAGGTTGTTTGAATTTATAGCCTTCTTGGAGGACACGTTCACATACTGTCTTAGCGCACGCTGCGTGCACTACAACAGTGTTCTTGATTTGGTGGCAGTTCTTAAAGGCAACAAGGTCAAGCTAGTGGGGTGTGAAGATCACTGCGTTCAGCTGACTGAGCGGATCATGGGTTTCTATTTACTAACGAGGTGGCGCTTCTACGTCAAAGCATTGAACCGTGCACGACCGTCTAGGCGTAGATCTGCGCAAGAGCAGGTGCTCATAATTGAGCCAGCCCCGGCTCTATATCATTAATTCATGCAGTATGCAAATCATACTTGCACACATCCCAGGAGAAAATTCAACGATTACAATTACTTCATTCGAAAATGGTATTGATCGCGGTTACCAATTACGGCCCCACAAAAGTTATTGAGGAATTACTCAAAATATTGTCACGTTGTCGTGACGACGTATAACATATTCTCAAAAATCCTTACATCAAAATATTAATGCTTTATTTGGCGAACCTGTGCCCAGCAAAACAAGTGGCACTCAAAGCACAAAGACAGCGGTGAGCACATTCGGCGATCATCGAAATCTAATCTGCGAGTCAAGCGCGTCGGCTTTTACATACGACGCGTCGAAAGTCACGGCCGTAATTGCTGGTGTCCGCGTGCCTTCCAAAAACTGCTACACAATTCGAGTCGCGCATGCAGCCTGCTTATACGAGGCTTGGCGAGAACACGCACAGCAGATAGAATCCACGCTAACATTCGTTCGACTTCGCGCAGGCGCGTCTAACGCTGAGCGACAACATTGTTAGCGGGTGAAATGCAGTACCCGAGATAAGACTAAATGAGTACACGTGTCATAATTGATTGCTTCTACATTACTATCATCCGAACTTTTATTAACTAAACAAGCCGACCAGCTTGCTTGCCAGTTTCAGTGCGTCCTCTGCGGCCCATTAACTGGCTAACCTCCCTGTCTTTCCTCCCCTTTGTATCCTCCTTCCCTAGCAATATTGATCTTCGAAAATTTCACCTGTCATCGTCCCTTTTTTTTTTTTTGTAGTGAAGGCATCTACAGCGACGCTGAAAACTCATTCGATGTGCGCACTGGAAGGCAGCTAGGGCGGTAAAGTTTAAATGAAGGGATAACTAACGCACAAGATTGATCGTTACTGGATCCAGCGTCTATATCCTCGATCAATGAAGGGTAGCGCTTCATTGCTGATGTGACTTAGAAAAGACGCACCTGGTTGGCCCAAGGAAACGTTGACAAAACTCGCCCTTGTGTGATTTTTGGGTTTAATTTAATTAAGCGACGTCCTATATAAGTGTTCGATCGTCGCTCACCAACATCGGTTGAATTCGTTGGCCGTAATTTGGTGGAGTGTTCCGATGAAGAAACAATACTTCATGAGCTCCCGAGTTTCCGTACCAGAACATTCACATCCGAGAGGCATACGCGCACGCTCTAGGTCTCAATTCTACTGCCTTTCCCGGCAAATTTGCTCAGGCTAATCATCAATGTCGCGTCACCTGTCAGAGCTAGCTTGTCTTGTCAGTAAAATGACGCTTTACTATTGATTATTAATTTACAGTGAGATTTACTAAGTATATACGAAGTGATCATTAAATTACAAATTTACCGTAAATTACATTGATTATAATTAATTGCTATAATTAATAACTTAATTGTAACTAGTTGCGTACAGGTCTGATGCAAATGCAGATAAAGCAAATGTTTGTTCCGTCGGCAGTGTTTCTAGTTGCGCGCCAGCTTTCCATTCATTTGATCGCGATTCAGACGGCGCTAATTCATTCTCTTTGGGACACGCTCTCAGCCACACGCGCGCCTCTGCGCGGGGACACAAACCAACTATATTGACCCAACACATCAAGCACCGGCCAAACATCTCCAGCCTGTTTTCCGCTCGCTCATCTTTTTCATCCATGCCTATCTCTTGATATGCTGAAGTTTCTGGTTTCTCTGCTTAAAACGCTCATTCTTGCACCCGCCGCAGTGCTTTCAACAGCCACCGCATATGCTGCGTCAATGCGCGTTTTCATACGTACACTGAACCCAAGAGAAAAGTCTCCCATCGCTGATGGTATGCAAGAAGTATGCAATCCGGTAAATATTTTGAAAAGTCAAAGTATTACGCCCATAAAGAAGGTTGTCCCAAAAATGTAGTCTTCGCTGTTAATTAATTAAACCTACCTCTACGCATAGATCTCATTTACATGCACTTCGCTCATGGAAACTACCATGTCCAATTCAAGGGGAGTCTGGTAGCGCGAATCAAAGACGGGACAAGAGAAGACACAAAGGGACACACACAGCGCTAACTTCCAACGCTGTTTATTGTCGAAAACCAGGTCGTACTTATACACTCAGACAACATGAGTCACAGCCACGTGAACAGATTAACAATCATAGCGATACATATTGTGATATGTTAAGCCATGCGCAAAAATTTCAGTTCTTTTTCAGAGAGAGCCAATGATGGTTTGCTGATACATGAATCCCCTAGGGCATCAATCTGCTCGGCTTCTATTATAAGTCTAGTGAGTTCGCACTTGTTTCTACCGGTAATGATTGTTGATTCGAAGAGAGGGGAGCACTTATGTTGTTTACAATGAAGGGAGAGAAAGCCATCTGATACAAGTTTGTCGACTTTATTTTTGTGTTCGCGCAGTCTATCATTAATGCATCTGCCCGACTTTCCGACGTAATACTTCCCACACGATAAGGGTATACGATATATAATTGAAGTCTTACATTCTCTGAACTTCTTCCTGTGTTTAACTTGGCAGCTAGGGGCACTTTCTTTCTTTTCTGATCTTGTTTTCCTGCACAGGCTGATTAGTTTGTTGGGTGCTGAAAAAACCACATCAGTGTTACCTCGGCGGGCAATTTTCTTCAGGTTGTGCGACAACCGGTGGATATAAGGTATAACTGTGGGTCTTTTTTTCTCTCGGTTACTATCTCTTTCCACTCGTTCAGCAGTCCCTGATTGCTGCACTTGCCGAAGTATTCCCTCTGCAACTGATGTCAGTACATGATTGGGATAACCTGCTTCATGTAGCCGCATGGCCTGTTGTGTGAAGGCTTCGTCAGTGCAATGATGGCATGATTTAGTAAGTGCGTTAGTGAAACACATTTTCGCTATTCCTCTTTTTACCAGTTTAGAATGGGCTGAATGATATGACAACAGCGGTTTATTTTTCCTGGGACTGTAACACCAGCAAGTTAGATCATCACCGAAGGTGAATTCAACATCCAGAAATTTGATCTTTTGTTCTACAGGCACTTCGAACGTAACTTCTAGTGGACAAAGGCACTCGCGTATAATATTACTAATAGCTGAACACTCTGTGTCAAAGTTGTCTGGCTGAACATTGACAAATACCAAAAAATCATCAACAAATCAAAATATTTTAACAACTTTTGTATCATTAATGCGTGAGCACAGGTCTCTGTCTAGCTTGGCTAAGTACAGGTTGCTTAAAACAGGCGCTAAGCAGGATCCTATACAGACCCCTTGCTTTTGAAGGTAGGCAATGTCATTTCTTTGCACAAATGTTGACTTCATGTACAAGTATAAAAGTGCTGGTGTTACAGCTTAAGCACCTCGTTGTGATGTCAGTGCTGTTTACTTCTTTGACACGACACACATGGTTGTAGTGGTAAATTTCACGTCTTTTCTCTAGCGTCGGTGGTCAAAAATGGGCCTCGATGTTTTTGATTGCCTTGAAACCGCAATTTAGAACGTCCGACAGGTTTCGAACGAGCGCCGCAAAAGCATGCCTCCGCAGCAGTGGCCGCCTCGTTGTTTCGCGCAACTGACACGGTGGCGCTGATGGCTGAACCGATCACTGCGCCGCCTTACCATTGTAGGAAGCCCAAAGAGGAAATTAAAAAATGTTAAACTGTACAGCAGCGGACATCAATGAGCTAGGAAAAGGATGTGAGATAATTGTATTAGGAGACATGAATGCACATGTTGAAGATATGGATGGGTACACAGACTCCACAAGTAACATGCTGCTGGATATGTGTGAGAGGCTTAACTTAGTTGTCTGTAACTCTACCGAAAGGTGTGATGGGATCATAACATGGGAGGTAGGGGGTTTACACTCGACAATAGATTATGCGTTATTGTCACATAGGATGTACGATAAATTAGGAGCCATGATTATATATAGATGAACCGGGCTCCAGAAGTATAGGTAGCGACCACAAACGTATCAAGTGGAGTTTTAATAGGGAAACTGAAGCACGAACGACGTGTGAGGAAATGTCATATGTGATTTTTTACTCAGAAGACCAAGTGGAAATAGTAGCCAAACAAATTGAAGAGGAAATATCAGAGGGTACTGAAACTGATTGGACTTACCCAAAGTTAATGAGACTATTTGAGCGTGAGCTAGGTAAGGCGCGAGTCAGGAAAACAAGGCAAGGGATACGAAAACTCAAGAGATGGTGGGATGAAGAGGTTAAGAAGGCCATAAAGAAATGTCAGGAAGCCTCCAGGGAACACAAGTATTCCAAAAGTAAGGGAGAACCTGAAGCAGTAGTAGAGAGGAAATGGGTAAACTACACAAAATGCAGTAAGGAAGCATCCTATTTGATCAACGAGAAAATCAAGACAAAAGGGTCCCCAATGGCTGTCAGAAATATGCACTAAAAACATAAACAGGCAGCTAGGAAATTCTGGCAACATCTGAACTCCTTGGGTAATAGGACAAGCCAAGAACAGAGGTATATAACAGATCAAGGTACACGGTTAGAAGGAGAGGAGGCAATGGAGCATATAGGAACCATGATGAGGGGAAAACTTACAGAACAGAGAAATGGTACATGCAGTATGTCGGAGAGGGATACCCCGGTCAATCACTGCTTTCGCTTGGACAAAGAGAGTGGGAAACGGTCGAGAAGAGGGTACCAAGTAGCACATCGGCAGGCCCCGATGGTATTCCAATGATCTTAATAAAGAAATTGGGCCCGAAATTTAAGAAAGCATTAAGGGAGGTGGTGAGCAAAATGCTAATGGATAGTAAAGTACCTGACGAATGGAGGCTAACTAGGACGAGAAAGGTATATAAGGGAAAGGGGGACGAAGCTGACATAAATAACTACCGGCCTATAAAAGTGACGTCAGTGGTTTACAGGGTGGTTATGCAGATTATAAAGGACAGACTGCAGGCATGGGTAGAGAACGAGTGGGTACTTGGAGAGCTACAAAATGGGTTCCGGAAGCATAGGAGGCTAGAAGACAATCTGTTCTCACTGACACAGTGCATTGAAATAGCTGGAAAGGAACACAGACCCCTATGGCTGGCTTTTCTGGATATCAAGGGAGCCTATGAAAGTGCACTTCAAGAGGGCTTGTGGGGCCTTCTGGAAACTTTAGGAGTGCAAGATGGAGTAACCAATTCCTTAAAAGATATCTATAAATGTAACCGGGTGATTATACAATGGGAAAAGCAGGTTTCGGAGCCTGTAATGATTCGGCGGGGGCTTAGATGGGCCTAATTGTCACCTCTGATGTTTATGCTGTACCTACAAGGTTTAGAGGCCAAAATACAGGAAAGCGGACTCGGCTAAGCTTCAACCTATCATTTTTCAAACAAGAAAAATTGATTGAACAGTCATTACCAGGACTGATGTACGCGGGTGATATTGTATTAATGGCTGACAATGCAGAAGATCTGCAGGGATTGATGGACATATGTGGTACAGAAGCAGACAGATTAGGCTTGAAGTTTAGCAAAGAAAAATCAGCAGTCATGATTTTTAATGATAACGTTTGCGGCGAGCATAAGATACAGGAAGCCACACTGGAGATAGTCGATAAATACAAGTGCCTTGGGGTGCGGATAAATAATGGCATTGAGTATCTGACAGAGTACGAAAAATATCTAACAACTAAAGGTAACAGAAGTGCAGCGATTATGAAGTGTAGGGCACTGTTGAACAACAATAGGTACGAGGTAGTACGAGGGGGTAATGGAAGGGGGTAATGGTTCCAGGCCTGACTTTTGCCAATGCAGTTCTATGTATGAGAGCAGAGACCCGGCAACAGTTGGAAACTAGGAAACGTTGTGTGGGTAGGCTCGCTCTGGGAGCACACGGCAAGACACCTAATCTTGGGGTGCAGGGGGTTCTGGGATGGTCTTCTTTCGAGTGCAGAGAGGCTAGTAGCAAGGTAACATTTGAGGAGCGATTGAGAAAAATGGGGGAAACGCGGTGGGCTAGGAAGGTTTCCAGTTACTTATACACGAGGAATGCTGACACAAGCTAGGTGGAGGAAGCGAACTAGAAGATTGACAAGCAAATACTTGGGCAGCAGTGGGGGGACAGGTAAGGAATCACCCGTCAAGAAAAAGGTTAAGGAGACAGAGAGGGGTATGCGGAATACGGAGATGCAAACCAAATCAGCATTAGAGACATACAGGACGTGTAAGCAAGAAATAGCCAAAGAAAATATTTACGATAACTCTAAGGGAAGCTCATTGTTGTTTGAAGCCAGGACAGGTGCACTGCGGACTAAAACGTACCGAGCCAGATACCAGGAGATAGATTTGGTGTGCGAGGCGTGTGGAGAGGAGGAGGAAACGGCTGAACACCTGATACTTGCTTAATTGTAAACAACTTCACCCTGAAGTTGAATGTAACGGGGAACTATTGAAAACTTTGGGTTTTAAAGACAGTGAAAGTAAAATAGACTTTGAACAGGTAGAAATAACTAAACGGAGGCTATCTGATTGGTGGATAATATCAACGCAAAAGTATAGGAGTAAATGCATAGGTATGCATGCATATAGTGCCATTCAAGGCTAGGTGGCGCGCGCCGCCGCCGCCCGATTCAAAGGGTTGAGCCTCAATCATCCATCCATCCATTCAACGTTAAAAAAAATTATTTTGTTGTTATTCATGCATGCTATGGTTGACTCTTTGTTGCATTAGATAGCAACGGAAGCAAGCATAGGCAGCCGTATAAATAATATAAATATCAACGCATGAAGTATTAAAGAAAAGAGAAAAACACCAACCGTTGCTAAAACTCGAACCCCGCTCTTTTGCGTGGGAAGCAGACATTGTACCTCTGCACCACGCCACTTTTTTTTGTCTTTATTGCCGGCTTTAACATGCGCAAACAATACACAAAAAAGCAAACATGTCAACAAGGATTTCGCTGGCACGACATGTTAAAATTTTTTCAATGCTGCAAGCTTATCTAACATGTCAATCCATGTTGGTTGTTCAGGGAGTGCCCAATGGACATCCCTGAACCGTACTACAGATTCAATGAAGTGATCACGTGTAGGTCGCGAATTGACATCGGCATTGTTGAACTGCGTTCTTGCTTTCCACAAACTGTGGAGGCCCAGGAGCATTATAGCGTCATACGGAAAAGCCTCCGTTTCTACCGGTAAGAATATTATTCCATGTGGATCTAAAGGTAACTCTTTCTTTAAAGTCCTTTGTAGCACATCCCAGAAAAATATGGGGTCCCAGCAATCTAGAAATGCATGCTCTATCGTTTCAGGTTTCTTGCACAAGAAGCAGTTAATGGACCACGGGACAAAAATACCCGTGTTATACATCCATACTGATAATGTGTTAGTGTGTAGTTTAAAGAAAAATGTTTTTACCGAAGGGTGTACTGGCATTCTTTTAACCCTTTTGAGGACATCTCCTGGGCCTCCACGGTTCGGCATACGGTAAATCGGTACAGGAAGCATAGTGTCAATAAGGTCCTTATACAGTTTTTTCCTAGTAATATTGGCGAGATACTGCGCAGAAAACCGCACATGCAACATTCTGTACGCAAACACGACTTCTCGCAGGTAACCTTTAACGGCACCATGCATTGTTTCACACGAGCATACAACAAATCCTGGAAGGTGACGACATAAAAGCACTTGCATGACTGTGCGAAGGAACACATCATTCTGATCGCTAAAGTACATAAAGCGCGACACAACTTGTCGCACAAATAAATGTGCCAACGCAAGGCCCCCTTTCTTTACTGGCAAGAACAAATTTGTGCAGCTGGTCCTTTCCCAAGTCAATGCCCATATGAAAACGGCGAAGATACGGTGGATTTTTTGGATGTTGATCCACGAAGCACACAGCTCATTCATGACATACCATATCTTGGACGTAAGAAATACGTTACAGACTGTGGCGCGAGAACATTGACAGCTGTCGCCCCTGCCGCGCGTTAGCCTTTTCCTTTGTTCTCGCCACTTGTTCATTCCAGTACGGCTCAGGGTCGCGATAAGAGTCGAGAGGCACGCCTAAATAGGTTGTTGCAGTGGTTGACCACCGAAGTCGAGCGAAGTAGTCTGGCGTTTCTTCCCATTCACCATGCCAAAACCACTAACTCTTCTCCCAGTTTATTTGCGCCCCGGTGCACTTGCAGAAGGATTCAACTACCGCCACGGCCTCACAAATACTATTTCTATTTGAACAGAATATGGCAATGTCATCGGCATACGCCAATATTTTCACCTGTGTTGACTGTAACCTGAAGCCAGTTATTCGTTCATTGTTTAGGATGGTCTTGCACAAAGGCTCAAGGTAAGCCGCGAATAGCAGGGGCGACAGTGGACATCCCTGCCTGACAGAAGACAGCACTTGCACGCCGTCTGTAAGGTCCCCGTTTACAATCACCCGAGTTGAGCAGTTAGCATACGCCATCCTGACACCGTCTGTTATTACGCTTCCTACGTGGGAGTGCTCTAATATGGCGAAGAGAACATCGTGGGAAACACGGTCGAAGGCTTCAGCGAGATCTAGTTGCATTATAGCCACTCGATCGCCAAATACATCACAAAATTCTAGCACACTTCGAGCTACGTGTATGTTCGTGGCGATGCTTCTACCCTTTATACCACAGGTCTGATGCGTGCCAACCAGCCTCGTTATCACACCCTGCAATCGTTTGGCCAACACATTCATAAATATCTTATAGTCGACGTTGGTGAGGCTTATCGGACGATAAGACCCCACCAACTGACGTTTTTCAGGTGCCTCAGTTTTTGGGATGAGAACAATGTGCGAAGTTGTGAATGAGAGTGGTATACGTTTTTGCTGATACGATTCGGCGATAACTTTGAGTAGAATCTGGGCTATAATCGCGTGAGGATGGAAGGCAGGAGCGTCCCCTTTAAAACGTTTTTTTTTTCATTTTTTTTACCCTTTGAAGCGGGGTGATGGCAGTTGCCACCATGCTCAGCTTTTTATTTTGCCTTTTATTTTTGTTTACCTGCGTTGTGTGTTATTAAAATTCGCGATTTTCTTTAAATACGTCTTCCTACCCTTTTAACCTTACGTCACCCCTCTGCATTTGAGCCACCAATCCTCCAATCGCCTTTTGCTAATATCCACCGCATAATTATTTACATGACTGTTGTTTTCACTGAACCCTAGGGCCTCAGGAAGCGTTACTGTGGCCGCATCGACATCGGGATTGATACCATCACATTTTAGTATGAGGTGTTCCATTGTTTCTACATATTTACCACACACAGTACTTCTTCTTCGTTAAATTAATTTTATAGACCGTTTCATAGGGCGAGGAGGATAGGGCGGGCTGAGAGTCTTTCCTCCTCTCTGGCTTGGGCGAT
The DNA here is from genome assembly GCF_050947875.1 of Dermacentor variabilis. NCBI lineage: Eukaryota > Metazoa > Arthropoda > Arachnida > Ixodida > Ixodidae > Dermacentor > Dermacentor variabilis. Next base: position 155,968,483 of record NC_134575.1, on the reverse strand, counting down.
CAGGTGCGGCGCTGCTTGAAAGTATTGCTGTCCCATGCTGCGGAACGATTTCGAGATGTTTTAGATCGTACTTTGTGAAATCTACGCCATGTTAGTTCATATAAGACCATCAGGGAAGCCTTTCGGTGCATCGGTAACTACTGTAGGCAGAAATATGTCTTGGGGGCGTAAAAATGTGACGCGCATAATCAGCCGCGGTTTACGCGCATTATCAGTCGCGGTGCGTGTATGTGTTGTTTACTATTTTGCTGATATCGATTTTAATTCAACAAAGGAAACCGGCGTCTCTGTATTACCAGCATTAAATGGTAAATCAGCTCACTGTCTGATCGATTGGCGTAGGGAGTAAAACATAAAACATAAGAGCGCATGCTCGTGAACGGCCAACCTAAGGCAAGCACGAAACAGCTGAGCCGCAGGCGCTATCAAACATGTGTGATACACTGGCATCGTTCTCACGCATTTCAAGTCTAGTATGCTTGAAATTATGCCTACGCTAGCCTTGCTGCATGAGGCCCATGGCGCTGCTCAACACAGCGATCACTGCGGTTGGTGAGCCAGCACGATACATCTATGAGCTGTGTGCTTCGGCATTGCCTTTTTGGCCCTCATACAGCCGTAATATATGAGAGGGCTCGCATGAAAAGAAAGCGATGGCTATTTTTGAGCGCAAAATTTCCGCAATAAGTCTCAGTGCGTCGTAGAGAAATGAACGAACGCAACCGAAAAAAAAATCGGTTATCATCCTCTTTCTCTAAAAAGCAAGAGAAAACGGGCTAACGCCGCACAACGTTTATAAGTATATACCCGCTGATGCCGTATGCTTGGACCATGCGCTATAAAGAACAGAGATATCTGTAATCCAGCACCTACTACTGCTTAGGACGCTCGCGCAGTTCGTAAACGGTCGCTTTGCTGGACAAGCTTAATTCAGACTGTAAGGTATGCTGCTATTACTAGCCAAAACTATTTTATTCATGGGTGGAAACCTCATCCATCCTACCAAGTAGTCACGCAATCTAACCTGCAGCGAACAGTTTGAACGCTTGTCAATAGCAGCACAGCTCCTATCGTAGCAGAACGATTGTCGCGTATGTTTCATGGCTCCTAAACCGCAGCTTAGAAATAAAGGATAATACTGCAATAAGGTCACATTACTAATTAATTGATCTCCGAGGCTGATTGTAGGCTCAAAATATGTGCACACACATCGCGCTGCGTGTTCCGTCCACCTCAACGCCAGCAGAAATTCCGACCATGACGCCTTAAACCACTTCAGCACGTCTCACAGAACCGTTTATCACGTAGAAGACGTACGTCATACTCAACAGACCGCACGACCGCGACAACAAACGCCAGAACCTACCGGAGAGCGCATACCTGCCATGCAAAAGACCGCTTTCACCCAAGCCAGTATGGCGCTGCTCATAGGCGGCGCCACTGCGTTCACAATATGGCGGCGCCTACGAAAAAACGGTCTATAGCTCCGCGTTCTAAGACATCCTGACCTAGCTTCAAAGAATAGTGCACTGCCTCTTGAGTTATCATAAAATTCTTCCTTCCTGGGGCCCTATTCTGGACGTTGCGCCATTTTATTCGATGCGTGACGTAGGCGCGACGCAAACAAAATGGCGCTGGTGGCCCCGTTTTAGTTACGTAACGTGACGCCAACTTGACGTTTCGCGAAAGAAACTCAAATGAAGGCAATCAATGTAGCTTTATCGGTAAAGCAAAACAGCTTTCCTCCGCTGTAAAAAAAAGCAACTGTCTCAATGCGTATGATTATTGCGTCGAAAACGCTTCTCGCTTCCATCGTCTGCTGCGTAGACGTCGTCTGCTTCAATAGCTAGGATGCGTGTCCCCGGAAAATGGAATGAGTCGTCGTATGTTGGCGCCAACGCGCTTGTTTTCTTGCTTGAGACAACATACGCGACCTACCAGTGGTGATGCGCGCACGTTCTAGGCCACGTTATCGCTATCTCGTGAAACGCAAGTGACTCAGCCCGACTCCGCTGGCTGAGAAACGGCCGAATATCACCGATAGCGTTGCGGGCGCCAGAGATATCCACTAGCGCGACGCAAGCGCCGGCGTTGCCATCTCTTGTTAATTTCGCTGGTTACTCGCACCGTGGGAGCAAACTTCAAGGCGCCGCCTTGCGTACAGTTCTTTTTATAAATTAGAAAGAGGCCGTTGTCATAACTTTTGATTGTGCGAAAAGGCATTAATCTTGATTACAATACAAATGCAGCCGTGAAAAGTGGACAACATTGCCGAAAGCTTGCTATGTTCAACCAATATTATTTCGTATAAACGCGTTCTTTTAAAAAAATGATGGCTCCAAACACAAATGCCAACACCACCCGAGAGCGACGCAAATACTATGAGCACGCGTTTCGAACAAAAGATTTTCGTGGCGCCAAATGACGGGGAAAATGTGGCGATACGCATTCCTCTCGGCTGCCATTGCATATGGCTGCTCATTAGCATAATTCGCGCGGCTCGTCGCAGCAAAAATTATGGCGGGAAATCTCAGCAATGGCGGCCCAGCGCAACGTCACGCATCGTCAAAATGACGTTTACGAAACAGCCCTTCCTGTGACGCTCCTCCCGAGATATTCCTTCAGCCAATCAGCAAGCTGGCATGGCGCATATCTTGGATCGCCACCACATATTCGCGCAATTGCACATGCATTGCACTTGTTGTGCATGCTACCGCTCACATTCTTTTTGAAGCGCTAACATAACAATATAGCTGCCAAGGACCAAAAAAATGTATTAGTCCATAAAATTTGCAGCTCCACGTCTCTTTTCGTCATCTTGATGAAAACGCAAAATTGCATTTCGCAATACTTCCGCTTCCCGGCACAAATTTCAAAGCACGTGACCTCTCGACAGCCAATGAGAGAGTAAACATGGTGGATAATGGTGGCCGTGCAGCCGCCTTGCGTGTCGAGAATAGCACCCGTACTTTTCTCGACACGCAAGGGCTGTTTCGTAAACGTCATTTTGACGATGCGTTACGTTGCGCTGGGCCGCCATTGCTGAGATTTTCTGCCATAATTTTTGCTGCGACGAGCCGCGCGAATTATGCTAATGAGCAGCCATATGCAATGGCAGCCGAGAGGAATGCGTAGGCTGCCGTTCCTGCGACCCGGTCGACGGAGTGTAGGGGGGGTAAGCGTTATAGTGCCCTGGTCGTTAGAATTCTTAGGGCCCGGAAGCGTTAGGTTCACCCAAATAGAGGCTAAATAATGGTTTGGCTTGGCTCCCTATATTATTTTTAAATAGGTGGCGCTAAAGCGATGAACGCGACGAGAGCCCTGAATCGGTGCTTCCGTTCTGCCCGTGCGGTCTTCGCCTGTGTCCGTGGCTGTGGAGAAGTGCTTGTAGCTGTTTGATGTCGTTAAATGTGATAGCTTGTGGCGAAGTGATTGAGTATAGCCTTAGTAGTTCTGCCCATGTAGTGTTTTGCGGACTTCACCTGTGCCTGTGACTGATCGTGTTGCCGGATAGCTTTGTGGAAAGCGACGTGGCCACCCAGGAGCTTTGTGTAAAGCTCCTGGGTGGCCTTAACTGGCTGCCTTAACTATAGGTGGTCACGTTGCCTTTTGAAGCGCGTCCGAGCGCGAGAAACTTCACCGATTTTTTTGTGAACAACGTGGACGTCTCGAAATGTTAGCTAGAAATCAACCAGCAGCAAGCTAAGTCTGTACTTTGTGGTTTTTCGAGCTTATGCTCATGCGAGCAGCAGAAGGACAAAAGGTCCGTTACATAATGTCAGTTCCATAAAAGTAGCTTTGCCGCAACACAGTCATGTTATGCGGTGCAGCATACGTAATGCATTGCGGTAAAGTATATGAAAAAGTAGGCAGGGACCACTGCGTTACTGGGGCGATTTTCTTGTATTATGATCATGGCCGTGAGCGAACAAGGAAAAATTACGGTCGAATCGCATGGCACAAACCTTGCCAATGCTTCAATTGGAAAAAAAAGAACGAATCGGAGTGGCTGATGCCAAAAACAAAGCCTTGACTTTTGTATTATCAAAGCAGTTCCGAGAATAGTCAATCATATTCCTAGCTCCTGCATTGTTTATGATTGTTTAAGGTATATGCATATATTGGTGCACCAGCCTTAGCACCAATTCTAATGTACTTTAATAATGTAAGTTTAAGAACACGTGGCAAATATATAATTTGTGCTGTATGGTGTTGTAATGTTTGTAAGCTGCTGCTTTCATGTGGTAATGTGTACATTGGCGGGAAGAGTTGATGCATCCTCCTTATAGAACTCATTGAAAGGTGAACCACCTGTCAAGCCATAATTGTTCTTGCGGTTGTACACCAGATTTCACAAACATGGAGATAGTTATGATATAGAAAGAGTAGCTGAGGCTTAACATATCCACATGCATGCACAGGAGTGCGGGAGTCGACCATCTATCTCTCTAACTCAGGTTGAATGGGCATACTTGAGTAACATGTAACACTTGTTGGGTGTCAGGTTTCTTTTATTGTTAGCCTAGTTTGTGTTTTTTCTCCCATTTGTAGGTTTTAGTGTGTGTTGCTGTGTATGTATATGATTTCTTCCAGAGTGGCTTTCTTGTTGCTAATAAATTTAGAGAAGGCAACGTTCTTCATTTTGTGCATCAGACGGCAAGTGAGCATGTTTCAAGGGATGTTGGGTTTTGTTGCCATAAGCAACAAAAAGGCATAAGCATATAGACTGCTTGCTGGAGGTACTCTTTATAGCATTAAGGATATTGTCACGAGCTCTGTCATGATCCACGGCTGCCGCGCAGACAACGAGGTGGAAGAAGAAGAGAACGACATTAGCCAAGCTGCCGCGAGACCGCTCTTCAACAACCGCGCCTATCAACCAGATTCATCTGGTTCTGCCTTAAACACCTCGTGTGTAACATTTGGTGGAGCTGTGCGGGGTAACTCTCACGACCTACAACGGAGCCACCAGCACAAGAGCTACGCCGAAGCCGTCGCCTCGCCGGACTTTCGCCGTCGCGCTCAATCATGGCCACAGAGCAAAATACCCTGACCAGCAGTGCCTCGGCGAGCCCATTCCCTATCCAGCACTACCGAGAGTCACCCACGTTCTCGGCGAAGGCAGAGGAAGATGTGGATGAGTGGCTAACCCATTACGAAAGGGTAAGCCAATGCAATAACTGGAACGCTGCCAGTCAGCTTAGGAACGTTGTTTTCTTCTTGGCCGGCATGGCGTTGGTATGGTATGACAACCACGCGGACATGCTAACTTCATGGACACGCTTCGTTGAGGAGATCAAAAAGTGTTTCGGGGACTCGGACGCAAAGAGGAAACGTGCGGAACTCACATTAGCCCAGAGAGCTCAGGTACCCGGCGAGACTTGCACTACCTATATCGAAGAAATTTTGAAGCTGTGCCGAACCGTCAACCCTCAAATGACAGAGGAAGATAAAGTGGGGCACGTGGTAAAATGAATAGCGGAAGACGTGTACAACTTCCTCATTGGTAAAGAGAACTTGCACACTGTATTAGAACTGATACGGCACTACCGTACGTTCGAGACACTGAAGACTCGCCGAATTGCACCAAAGTTTGGACGGCTGGCCAATGTAGCGACCGTAGCAAGTGTTGACACGAGTCCTCCGCTCCCAGACCTTTCGTCCGCCATCCGCCAGATAGTCCGCGAGGAGCTCCAGCGACATGACGAACAGGCACGTTATGCGGCGCCACGTTGCAGCTCCTCCGTTTTCCGAGACACTCTTTGGGAACCCCCTTCGGCTACTTGGAACCACTCGGTGAACGTCGCCGATCTTAACGGCTCCAGAGACGAACCGCATTATATTATGACCGAACCACCACGCAATGATTCGCCCCCTCAACATTTTGATCCACGCCCACGCAACTTTCGTCCACGAAGACTCGCCGCTACCTACGACTTTCAAGGGGAAGAGCCTCGTTGCCCTCAACCGATGTCTCTGGCAGAATACTTCAATCCGCATACTGAAGTTCGCCCTTCGCCAGTGTGTTACTGCTGCGGCATGCCTGGCCATATAGCTAGGTACTGTAGCCGACACCGAGCATCAAACTACGGATCGTCAGCGCCGACTATGCAGTCTAGCGGTCGTACACTGCGCACTCAGTGGCCAGGAGACTCCACCTCAGGAAGCCACTTTCGATAGGACCGATGCACCGCCCAGGAGACCTACTTTCGAACAGAAAGAACCCGGAACCGCTACCGCTCCCCTGCCTCCGACCCTACTCTGACGCCACCACCAGCCTTCCGAGCCTCCCGATCACCATCCCCTCGGCCGCGATTCACGTCACCATCGCCTCGGCGCCGTTTCGTGTCGCCCCGCCGGGAAACTAGCCAGCGCGGCCGATGGAGGTGAGGTCGCTGGAAAATGTGTGCTGCCGACTCAAATGCCTCCCACTATTTTCATGCTAAAGAATAAGGTTCATGTACTGATTGATGGGGTCACTACAATGGCTTTAGTCGACACAGGAGCAACTGTCTCGGTCATGAGTGTGGGGTTTAGAGGCCTTCTGGGACGCAAGGTTATGTTTCGTTGGGACCAGTGCACAAGTCTCCGTGGAGTCAGTGGTGAATCATTATACCCGCTTGGTGTGTGTAGCGTGGATGTGTCTTTTGGTGGGAAAGCTTTTAATGCACAGTTTACTGTTCTTCCTCGCTCCTCGCATGACGTGATTCTGGGGATTGACTTTCTGCAATTGTGTGGTGCGAATGCCGACTGCCGGACGGGAGAACTCAGTGTCGACACCAGTGTTTCACCTGTGCTCTTTGAAGGTGCAGCTTGCCCGGAGAGTGTGTTGTGCGTGTTTGAGGATACAGTTGTGCCCGCCTTATCCGCGATGCGTGTTGCCGTCGCCTGTTCGCGACGCCGAGAGCAAGGGAAGGTCCGCCCGTGTCCTTACTGACTCACAAGCGGCTTGTCGTTTATACCTGAACGGAACACTCCCTATACAAGCCATTCGAATCCTGGGTCGCACACTACAATGGACCCATGGTATCGTCTGGTGCCCTGGCCACGAAGGCCTGCGGGGCAACGAAGAGGCGGACTGCGCAGCTCGAGGTCTCACCCCAATGGGCATTGAAACTCCCTCGGACGTCCGGATAAGATCCTGACGTCCAAGTCCTAGAGCAGTCGTCCTGGGGACATCCAGTGGATATCATTATCGGACTAATTTCAACATCCAGTTCTTATCCTCCTGCGGACATCCTTAGGTCATTCGTGTTGGACATTTCGCGACTGTCCCGAGTAGGACTTCGTTCGGACTTGAGTGACGAACTGCTCTGTTGCTGAGCATTTCTGCACTTGCAAATATCTACATAGAACCGGCCTTGAGTTCATTCAAGCTAAAGCTGTGTTCAGTAGAGGCATCAACGTTTGTCTGCGAAATATCAATGAGTCCTCAAACACACAGCATAAAATAAACCAAATTCGATCGAATTCTACCTGCCCATGGGATTTTTTTCTTCTGGTGGAGAGCATACAGGTAACCATGGAGGCAGGTTAGTGGACTGGTTCTAAAGCACAGCGTGATCGTAAAAGCTAACAAGCTTGTGTGACCGTCTCAGTATTATTACTTGCAGAGCCACAGAAACATTTCTGTGCTTAGAGTGCTTACACGTTATCAAACGTATCCTTTTTGGACCATCACGCTCGCCAGATATCGATGTGACCAGAGACCGACTGACCCATTGTATAGTTGACGTCCATTTACAACGTTTTTCAAATAATAATAATTAACAGCAGCCTTTCATTTGGAAATTTCAGAAATATTTCGATCATCTCTAAAAACGCAGAAAATGCGTCGCAAGCATACCCATTATGCTACCAGCGCAATCTTTTCTGAAGCTTAGCATACCCTGCATTTTTTTTTTCGTGGGAGACTATTTCTATTTATCGTTTGGGGTATCCTTCTGGCAGTATTTTTGAAAGTGTGGATCGGCAGAATTTCACTGGTGGCATTAACCCTGTTTTTGTTTACACTGCTGTTGTGACAGTTAACAACACAATAATAATTTCCAGTCATCCGAGGCGCCGTCGGAAACAAGAGACGTTTCGCGCGCAGCGCGAGCTAAGCGCCGGCGCGACCTTGAATGGAAGCGGCGAAAACGTACACCTGTGGGAGGTGCAATCGTACCGCCAGGAGAGAAACGAGCACCATGCGAGCGCTGGCGTCTAGAATGAAACTTGACGTGCGAAAAAGGCGCGAAGGCGAGCGTTTCGCGCGTTTATTGTGGGTGCATAGGCGCCATTTTCAGTTGTCACTACGGCTGCGCAAGGTGCTCAAGGCTGTTGTTTCTTTCTCCTGGGCTCCTGGCCGGGTTGGCCCCGCAGAAAAGGTAAGTCTACAGGCCACATATATGCGCAATAGTTCGCGTGAGCGGCTTTCTTTTAGTCGCATATATGCAAGGAGGTGCTGCTGTACGCGATTGCTTGCGGTCGCATACGTCGCTGGGAGCTGCTACTCATTATTAATACTCTGTAGTGCGCGCAAAGTATGCAGAGAGCTCGCAAGAGATTTGCTGAAGAGACAGCGGCACGGGAGACGAAGAAATCCTTGCAACTTCTCCATTCTCCGTGCACCGGGCAGGAGTGTTCTCCGACCAGTCCATCTGTTGTTTCGCAGTCCTTGTGCAAACGGTAATTAAACGTTGGAAACCGTACCTTGTGTTAACGTGAACGAAATCGTTCAGAAACCCGAGTCGTCAGAATATGACACACTTTCAGAAGACTCCACATTCTGTGACCGCGATTACTGCGGGCGATTGAGATTCGGTGCGGATCGATGGCTTTCCACTTCGTGAGTGAGGCTACAATGTATGCATATTTAATTTCTATAGTCGCACATGATAAAATTGAAAATTTTTATATTAGCTGGTGAGATTGTAAATGTGGTATTTAATACAAGTAATACTTTGGGATCTCCTAAACATGACTACTGGCTTGCAAATGCCTAAACATACAGCACAGTTGTATAATTGAGCATTTACCCCACCGTCAAGGTATCTAATTACAAAAGAAATCCTAAAATTAGCAGCTTTGAGACCTAGCTAGGCTAATTTGGAGCAAAATTTTAGAATATGCGCAGTCTATTGCAATGTCAGGTGATTGTAAGTTAATTTACACTATTCACATTAAACAAACTATTCTCATAGAATAGTGTTTGCAGTCTTTTGCTTCGTAAATTGGTAACTCGTTCCATGGAAGAAATATTTTTATTTTTATTTTGGCGTGGCTGTTGCAGTCAGGTAATTTTTGAGCTCACAGTCAGGTTTGTTAATTTATTATGCATCTTTCCTATAGTACAAAATAGGAGGTGTTTTTTTTTGCCACATCATAGTGGTAACAACATTGAGATTTTATTACTGGTCACAGTCTTTGAACTTGTTCAAGCATGTGTTCTTTCTTCAGATGCGTTATGCCAATGTTGAATTCACCAAAACTGAAGAAGTGGAAGTTGTTCCTACAATTAGTTGGACCTCCCACGACAAGTGTTGGTGGCCAGCTCACGCAAAGCCCAATAAGCTTACTTCAATGGTGAAAAAATCACACCCGGTGGAATCAACGTGGAAACAGTTTGACATTTCTGTAAAAGGGTTATTAGTGGGAGCCATGTTTTGGTATGGGGATTTTTTAGAACAAAATGAGAGTCAAAACTTGACCATTGCATTGTCATTTCTTGTTCAGCCACATACGATCATGCACGTAAAAAGCTGAATAAAAGTCAGTTCACATCGGACCTGAGCAGTGACCCTGACATGGTTCAAAAAAGACGCCGCCGAGCACAATTTATATACACAGACTCGGATTAAAGTGATTCGCAACCTTCTCCAAGCTCTGTGAAGCAGCTGCGAATCCCAGAGGTTCCCGAAGATTTTAAGCAGAGTGAGGTAAATGTGGTCACTACAGCTTTGTAACGCAAAAAATATAGCTGCTGTGAATAAAATATAATGATTACTTTATTTGTACGATGGTGCCCATTTAAAGCTTTCTTGTAGTTTATGATTGCTTGTTCTGTCTAACATCTGTGAATGTGTCCCATGTTTTGTCCATCTGTGTAAGAGAGCTCTGTGGGGACAACAGTGCCATTCAGGTTCTATGAGCCTGAATTCATTTTCTGTTTCCAAGGTATTGCTAGAATTTGAAAAAAAGGCAAGGTCCAAATAATTTAGGTCTGATTGATTGATTGAGTAACTTTTATTTTACAGTCCTGCAGAACGCGTATTAGCACGTCGCGGGCCCCTCCCACGTCGGGACCGACAGGCCTAGCCTGCCAGCCGCATCGTGGGCCTGCTGGACAGCCCAACGTTGCTCAGCCAGGAGTGGGTTGCGGAGGGCCGCCTCCCACCTAGCTGAGCTGAGGTCAGGGCTTGCCATAGAGATACATCCCCAGAGCATGTGCGAAAGTGTTGATCTATCCCCGCAAGCAGGGCACGCGTCATCAGTGTAAATCTCCGGATATATCGCATGTAACGTGAACAGGTTGGGATAGGTTTCTGTCTGCAACAGTCTGAATGTCAGTGCCTGAGGCCTAGTGAGCTTGGGGTGAGGAGGAGGGTATTGTCGCTGCGAGAGATAGAAGTGTTTAAGAAGTTCATTATAAGTGGCAGGCGCGTCCCTACCAGAGCTGTGTGATATTTTAGGTGTGAGGATTGCCAGTACCTTTATGTTCCTTAGTCATTACTGAATGTAGTGAAATGTTATAGCGTACTGATTGCCAACATTATTTTCGGGGATTGGACGAGCCTAACCTCACGATTCATTCACGCTAATGAAACAGTCAATGCCTGTGCTCTCTTCATGTCTCGTATTCCATGTGGCATTCTTCGCTTTTTTTTCATGTTCCCTGCTGTTAAGGTGAAGAATAAGTGTATTGTAGTGAAAGAAGTTTACCATGCTTTTGAAGTACACTGAGGGCTACACCTGGTCCTGCCTACCTTGATGTTTCTAAATATGTATTACCGATAGTGGTGCTTAGTAGACGTTCCTATATTATGTGATCTCATTTCACTCTTGTAGCACTTAGAGGCTGGAAATTTTAATGTACTGCTGTAAAAGCTGTCACCTGCAGCCTTTGTCTTAGTTTGTGGTAATAAGTTGTTGACATTTATTATAATGCAGGACTGTCACATGCATTCTGTCTCTGAATCTTATAGGTTTGCAGTGTCTGGTCTCGTGAGCAATTCTGTGTTTGAATACTTGTAACACTTGCATTACTAGCGGCTCACTGTATTAAATAAAGCTTTTGTAATCGAAATGAATAAAAATATCTGTGAAAGTGACTGTCTCTCCATTTTATGTAAACTTAGCTTGCTTTGGAATCTGCGTTCCATGTGTGCAAGTTGTATTTTCATTAGTACATGTCAGTACTGCATCATCTTTGCAGCACAGATTCTACACAGGGCCAATGTTTACGCTAACTGCGCTATTCAGCCCATTTAAATAAAAATGAACATTCTGCAGACGTCCCTTAATGGTCCACGGTTCGTCGTACGGATGTCTGACGGACGTTTAGCAATGAAAACATAAAGAAATTCTTGCGTCCGTGGAACATCCGTATATCCGTTCTAGATATCCGCGGGACACCCCTCGGACTGCCAATTAGTATGCGCCTGCTAGTCCTGTGGATGTCCGCCGTACGCCCTTAGGCGATCTGCGGACGTCCTATGGATGACCAAGATATCCAGAATCGGTAGTCCAGTGGACGTCCAGAGGAGTTCAAATGCCCGTTGGGACTAGCCGAGCGGCAGACCACACCGTTCTTCAGCCCCCGACAGACCGACGAGCGACCCACGAGTTATTAACGACAGGTCAACAAATACTACAGGACCAACGGCTCGGAAGAACGCAATATGCTCCCCCACACAAAGCTCTCAATAAACTCCAGGCAAGGAACTGGCGCCGCCTGCAAACTAACACATACCCACACTTGTCTCGTCTACACGCAATCTACCCAGACAGTTATACGTCCCGAACATGTCCCTGGTGTAGCAACCACACAGCGACACTCGCGCACATAACACACGAATGCACCGACCGTCCGGGCGACGCAATTTCGCCACGAGTCACAACACACACACTCACTACGTGGTCTTGGGAGGCGAGACTCTCCGAACTGGACCTGGGAAGCCAACTGGCGACCCTCGGCCAGGCCCGGCGAGCCGCGATCGCCAGTGGAGCCCTGTCAGAGGGAACCACCCAGGAATAAACCGCGCAACGGTTTCTGCAATAATAAAGTTTCTCCTCCTCCTCCTCCTGCCGTCGCCTGTTCATCTCCGACTACTATCTCGTTCAATGCTGCAGTGGAACCTGTACATCGGAACTACCTCAAGAAAAACGTGTTAGTTCCGAACTGCGTGGTCTCAGTGACCAATGGATGCGCGGGGCTGTGGGCGCTAAACTGTTCCACTGATGCGGCAGTGCTACCTCAAGGCCTAAAGATTGGCACGTTTCAGGAAGACTCGCCCGTATCGGTGGCAGTACTTACAGAGCTCCCCGATGGGGGAGCAACCAGTGTCTCGAGCCCCGGGAGCTCGAAAATACTTGCCATAATTGATAAGTCATTCAGCGATCACGAGCGTCTAGTTTTGATGGCCCTGCTTACGAAACATACCTCAGTATTCGGCTTTTCGCAGCACGATGGCCCGCCATCAATTCCTGCGTCCAGAACTCGTCACCGCATCAACACAGGAGCCGCCCAGCCCATCCGACAAAAACCCTATCGTTTATCCCTGTCAGAACGCAAGATAATCAGCGATCAGGTCCCAGAAATGCAATGCAAAGGCGTCATTCGAGAATCATCTAGTCCTTGGGCAGCCCCCGTGGTATTGGTGAAGAAGAAAGACGGTACGTGGCGGTTCTGTGTTGATTACCTTCGCCTAAACGCCGTTACTAAGAAAGATGTATATCCGCTCCCACGAATTGACGACGCCATCGACTGTCTCTTTGCGGCACTTACTTTTCCTCAGTCGATTTACGGTCAGGATACTGGCAAATTCTCTATACACAAGGACGACAGAGAAAAGACAGCATTTTTAACACCCGACGGACTATTCGAGCTTAACGTGATGCCTTTCGGGTTATGTAACGCGCCCGCAACGTTCGAAAGGTTCATGGACACGATATTACGCGGCTTAAAATGGGAACTTTGCATGTGCTACTTAGACGACGTTGTGATCTTCAGGCGAACGTTTAGCGAGCACAACAAACGTTTGGATTTGGTCTTGAACTGCTTGGAGAAAGCGGGTCTTGTGCTCAACTAAAAAAGAATGCCGTTTTGTGGAGCGACAAACTCTTGTGCTAGGCCATCTGGTCGCTAAAGAAGGCATCCGACCAGATCTACAAAAGACTGCGGCCGTAGAAGCATTTAGAGTACTCAACTCTGTCAAGCAGTTAAGAAGTTTCTTGGGCTTGTGCTCCTATTTTCGCCGATTCATTCCCCGGTTTGCTGACATGGCTCATCCCCTTACACGCCTTCTCCAAAAAGGCGTTCATTTTGAGTGGACTGCAGATTGCGACTCATCGTTTCGCCAGCTCAAGTTCCTGTTGACATCCCAACCGATTCTTCGCCACTTTGATCCTTCATCACCAACTGAGATTCACACCGATGCCAGCGGCGCAGGCATCGGTGCTGTGCTAGTTCAGCGTGTTGGCGACAGTGAGCACGTGATCTCTTACGCTACCCGGTCCTTGAGCCGCTCCGAGCGCAACTACACAGTCACCGAACAAGAGTGTCTGGCGATCATCTTCGCCGTGCAACGGTTTCGTTCGTATCTCTATGGGCACCCCTTCACTGTGATAACAGATCATCATTCGCTATGCTGGCTTGTGAATCTGCAGGATCCCTCAGGATCGAGGACTAGCGCGCCGGGCCCTCCGTCTACAGGAATACGATTTCGTTATTTGCTACAAAAGTGGCCGGCGACATGCTGACACTGATTGTCTCTCTAGGATGCCTCTTCAAACAACTGAATGTGATGCGGACAATTTTGATGAATACATCGCTTTTGTGTCCCCGGAATTTCCGGATATGGGTACCGTCATATCCGAGCAGCACAAGGACGAGAGCTTACAACCGCTCTTCGCGGCAGCACAGGAGTCACCTGCAGGCAGTCGCTTTCGCCTACGTGATGGTGGCGCGCTGTATAAGAGCTACTCGACCACCGGTGCACGCTACCTTTTAGTTGTCCCCAAGAACCTTCGCCACCAAGTATTACACGCCATGCACGATGACCCAACTTCCGGTCATCTTGGTTCCGCACGTACACTCTACCGGGCTCAAGAACGTTTTTACTGGCCTAAGATGCGGAAAGATATCGAACGGTACGTCGCCAGCTACTCTCAATGCCAGCGCTACAAGCGTCCGCCACAAGCGCCAGATGGCCTGCTTCAACCAGTTCCTCCTTCTAGCGTCCCCTTTGAGCAAGTTGGTATAGATCTTCTGGGCCCTTTCCCGCGATCTTCCAAGGGTAATCGTTGGGTTATCGTCTTCCTAGATCACCTTACCCGCTTTTGTGAGACCGCCGCATTGCCATCGGCCACAGCTACAGAAGTTTCTATCTTCTTGCTGGCTAACGTTATACTCCGACGTGGACCTCCTCGCATAGTAATCAGCGATCGTGGGCGACAGTTTACCGCGGACGTGGTTGAAGAAACCTTCGTCTGTGTTCGTGTAGCTTCCGCCATTCTACGCCCTACCATCCACAAACTAATGGTCTGGTCGAGCGCACAAACAGAACGCTTGCCAACATGCTGTCCATGTACGTCGATTCAGCACACAAGAATTGGGACAGTATCTTGCCTTTCATTACCTACGCCTTCAATACCGCGAGACACGAGACCACTGGTTACTCACCATTTTTCCTTCTGTATGCTCGTCCGCCGCGCTACACCCTCGACACCATATTTCCTACTTCGCTCATGACAGCGAATCAATTGATGAGATCCTATGTCGAGCAGAAGAAGCGCGACGCCTCGCTAGGCTACGCACCCTAGCATCGCAGGACCGGTCCAAGATACGCTATGACGGGCGTCACCGCCACGTTTACTTCGATCCTGGTGACCTTGTGTGACTCTGGACGCCGTTGCGGAAGCGTGGCTTGTGCCAGATATATATAGATCTGACTGATATATATATCAGTCAGACTGGAAGGTGCTTAAACATTCGACTAAGGAAGTACCATAGTTTTTATAAGGGTTTTTGCGCTTCAACACCTTTCTGTGCATTGTTGCTGCATTGGGCGTCATCCAGATTTTGAAAGTACTATTCTGCTGTTCACACACTGTGAAAAGCTCTCACATGAATTAATGGAGGCTTATCACATTAGAAAGAACGGCTCACTATGTGTTAGCCAGCCATCCATCTCGCTGCAAGATAGCGAGGTTGCCGTGTTAGATCTTAAGTAAAGCCACTGAGTTGCATCGTGCCTTAGTAATTGTTTTTTACGTTGATTAATCAGCCGTGACATGTGTGTTGCCATCAAAACATGTGCATTCGGTGATGTGAAGGTTGTTTTGGTATGTTTCTGCATATGCTAGGGGGCGGGTGTTGGTCACGTGATGTGTGTTATATATTGGTTGTTTTCTTTCAATAAACTTCATTTGATAGTTCTGTATCCTGTCCCGTTCTATTACTTTGGTCGGCATCTGTCATGCAGTAGCTGCCATGAAGCTTCAACAACTTGCCCAATTTTCTATTGTATTTTCTATCGTATGGAGCATTAGAGTTACGGAACGTGTGCGTGTGCGTGTGCGTGTGTGTGTGTGTGTGTGTGTGTGTGTGTGCGTGTGCGTGTGCGTGCGCGTGCGTGTGCGTGTGCGTGTGCGTGTGTGTGTGTGTGTGTGTGTGTGTGTGTGTGTGTGTGTGTGTGTGTGTGTGTGTGTGTGTGTGTGTGTGTGTGTGTGTGTGTGTGTGGTAAGGTGGAGTGGTAAAAGTAAAATGAAGAGATTTTCACATCATGACTAGCAGCTACAATAAAATTTATAGGTTGGTTTTGTATGGCTTCAACTAAATATGAGAGTTGTGTTTTTTGTCGGTGTATCCCGGACTGATGAAGCATACTCCAGTTTTGATCTTGCAAGTATATTATACAGTATAAGTTTAAGGGAAGCAGGAGTCCAAGAAAACTTGCAGCACAAAAAGCCACGTGTTCAGTTATTAGCATTAGTCAAAAAGTTGATATGCAGTTGCACTGAAAGATCACTAGCAAAAAGTCTGATAGGGCAACCTAATAAAAATTATATCAGTTTTTTTCTATTGCATTATGAAACGATACAACTGATACACTGGTAAAATTACTTTTAGTTCTATTCTGGACGTATCTGTGCTATTCTGCTTGTACAAGTCTACTAGTGTATTCTTTTTATTAGTATAATAGTGTATCCATATTAGTTTGGCAGATCTATAGTCTATCAGTATCTATGCGTGTTGTATAGGTGTAATGTGCTTCAAGGAGAAGCAAGCTTCCTCATTTGCCCAAAAAATGAGTCAGAAATAATGCACTTATATTATCACAAAAGACAATACATATAAATCAAATATGAAGCCCAGGATTCAGAAAGGAAAGATTGTTGGAACAAATATACACCATACAACAGCTTAAAAAGAATAAAAATGTGATCACATTTAAAAGAGAAAAGATGTTTACATTGGTTCACAACAAAGTTTAGTCTCTTTAAACAGGAGGTTATTGGCAGTCAAGCCACCGAATTGGTTCCCACGTACACCACGAAGATTATCAGACTTCACAATCTGGAAAGCTATAAAATGGAAGTGGTGGGTTCTTCATTATTCATTACCATGCCTTTATGGCTTTTTGCCGTATAAGTATGTCAGACATTCCAGTTTGCTTGTAGAGGGTGTCTACATACTTCTACTGGACGCGGTCACTTCAGATGACCATAATGAGATCATCTGATCTTCTCTCGGTGTTTGTTGTGAGAGCACAGTCTTTGTATGGATTGGGTGCAATGACATACAATGTACACCAAATCCTGCATCTTCCTAAAAGTGCGGCTAAACTAGGACCTCATTGGTCGCATTCTTCATTTGTATTTGAAGGCGGAAATGAACTTCTTGTGAAATTGGTCAGCGGAGCTAATGATGTTCCTTTACAAATATTGGAATGTTATGTACTTGCTCGAAAGTTACAGGCAGCTAAAGCTAGTTTAAATCTTTCACCAAAAGCAGTGAGTTTT
Organism: Dermacentor variabilis; assembly: GCF_050947875.1. Classification (NCBI taxonomy): domain Eukaryota; kingdom Metazoa; phylum Arthropoda; class Arachnida; order Ixodida; family Ixodidae; genus Dermacentor; species Dermacentor variabilis. The sequence goes on along the minus strand of NC_134575.1, from coordinate 155,951,257 downwards.
TTGGTGTACAGGAGAGGAGAGCTGGTCAGCAGACAGTTTTGTTAGGCACTGGAAAGCTGTGCCTGAACTGGGATGAAAGTGAAAAACAGGCTGTAGTCCACAATGGTGCCGGTGACTCAACAAGTGTCACTGAATATTACCGAATGGTCATCAACCAACAAACATTCCACTCTCTCCAGTACACTTGAACTATAAAGACTAAAAACAGTGCATTTGTCAGCTTCTTAGGTGCGTTTTCTCTCAATTGTAGAATTCTCACTGGAGCAAATTCTTGTATAATTCTGAAATGCAAGAAACTATTTCCTGTTGAAATTCTCCATGCAAAGCACCTTTCAGTCTGCGTCAGAAGAGAAGAGCCACTAGTTTACGCAAGTCCCAGCGAATTTATGCGCCTCTATCTGTTTATAGAAATAGACAACAATATTTTTGAATGGAAAATACGCAACCTTTATGAAAGAAACTAATTCCCGTGCTCAAGACATGGCAACGATGAACAGTATGTCTTCAGCCATGGTACATGAATGTCTGGTAATAACAGGTTATAGCTTTAAAAAACAACAGTTGGTAACAGTGCACCACGCTTTATGGCGTTCTGTAATAATCAGCTTTTTGATGTTTGAATATATTAAACAAGCCAGAGCCATCAAAATTCTAGTGTGTTTATTTTTTCTTGCGATAGCTTCTTGTTTTCCTAATGAACCAGCTAGCCCAATTTGCCACTCTTCATTATTGTACTCTTGTTGTTAAGTGCTTGGGGAATTGCATGGTCTGCATGTTTTATTTATTTATTTGTTTATTTATTTATTTATTTATTTATTTATTTATTTATTTATTTCAGATACTGGTCAATCCCAGCAGGATTTTTACAGGTTGGGCATATATTATATACTCACAAATAGCGAAAAACACAGGTTTACATGATTTCAACAATGATATTTGCAATCGACACGAAGCAGATATACACATATGGTAGGAAATAAAACAAGGGTACATTTCATTTGGCAAAAAGGGGTGACATTACATAGGCAAATACAATGCTCATACAGATTTCATATTATACAATGACGTGAGTGGTGTTATTTCCGGCTAACATAATCTAATTATTGCGCAACAGCTCTTCTATGTTGGCAGTAGTGATGCAGCTGCTGATGAACAGTTGCAGTAGCCAAAACATGACAATATTTTACAGGACCTATGCACAGTTTCGAGTCGGTGTCCTTACATGTAGCGAAGGGCCCTACTTAACCACGTGACTACCTTGAGTGGGTGATCACAGTGAACAAACAGTGCTTCACTAGCAGATGGTGAAGAGGTAAAGCTTCTCAGTCTGTATGCAGAGGCATGGAAAGCAGCTGAATGTTAAGTGAGCAGTTATGCTACTTGATACAACACCATCATTTTCACACCATGCATCTGTTTTCCTCACTTTATTTTCTCCTTTGACTCAATGTAGCTGATGCAAGTTTATGCGTTAACTGTGGCAGCATGACTAAGACACTATCTTTTTTACTGAATGAAACAAGCAAACTCAGAAATTTTATTTTAACAGTGTATTACGGTTTGAATCAAAGACTCCAAACACTATATATGAAGCCTGTTCTGATAGTCTTCTTTGCTGTCGCGTGCTGAAAGCTACACAGGTTAAACTACTTTTACACATTTCGACGTGTGGTGGTTTAACTAGCACCCAGTGAAGAATTGTGTCTTCTGATTTTGCAATATGTGCACTGATGTTTAGCTGTTTTTGTTCATGAATACGTGATTTTAAAAATGGTAAATCCATGTTCTTACTTGAGTAAGTTCTCAGATCTGTACTCACTTTTGCCTAAATAATATTGCTGTATTGTCATGTTCTGATATATTGCTGTAGATCTTGTACCAATAGCGATGCTTGTCCTGTTTCCTTGCTTCCTGTCAGTGTGCCATACCAGTTTGTTCTTTTTGCACAAGCTCACTTGTGTTCTGTCACATATCACAACACTTTTGGGATGAATGCAAAAGTGCATAGTCTAGAGAAAATAGCTTCATATGAAGTTGTAATATTATAAAAGCATGTGCCAATTAGACCTGGTGTTCTATACAGCATCTGTGAGCACAAATGGGCATGGTGAAGTTGGTATTTCCGTCTGTGTTCTTCCTCTTATGTGTTTGTTTAAATGTGGCTAAAGTTGCTTGCTTATTCTTTAGATAATGGAGTGTAAAAGAAACCCTAGTCATGTTTGTAGTCATGTTGCTTGTGTCTTGTCCTTGTTCCTTTGTGGATGGATGCATTAGAGTTGTTATTATTTTCAAATCAAGTATGCACCAACTAGCCCAGAAAGTAGCTTTAGTGAAATCACGTTGGTAGTGTCTAATTTATGGCATTCACAAACTCAGCCTGACATGTTAGAGCTACAGCTAGTATCCACAGTCTCGAAAGCGCTTTGTTTTGCTTTTGTAAATAACCTTTACTACAACAGTAGGAAGATACCTATGAAGAAAGGAGTCAGACAAGTAGACACAATCTCTGCAATGTTATTCACTGCGTGCTTGAAAGAAGTATTCAAGCTATTAAACTGGGAAGGTTTAGGAGTAGGGATCGACGGCGAACACCTCAGCAACATTCGGTTCGCCGATGACATTATTCTATTCAGCAACACTGCGGACGAGTTACAACAAATGATTGAGGACCTTAACAGGGAGAGTGTAAGAGTGGGGCTGAAGATTTATATGCAGAAGACAACGATAATGGAAAATAACCGGGCAAAGGAACAAGAGTTCAAGATCGCTAGTCAGCCTCTAGAGTCTGTGAAGGTGTACGTCTACCCAGGTCAACTAATCACAGGAAACCCTGACTATGAGAAGGAAATTCACAGAAGAATAAAAATGGGCTGGATCGCATACGGCAAACATTGTGAGCTCCTGACTGGGTGCTTACCATTATCATTGAAAAGGAAAGTATACAATCAGTGCATTTTACGGGTGCTGACATATGGCGCAGAGATTTGGAGACTGACAAAGAAGCTTGAGAACAAGTTAAGGGCCGTGCAAAGAGTGTAGGAATTAAGAATGCTAAGTATAACTTTAAGAGACAGAAAGAGAGCAGTTTGGATAAGAGAGCAAACGGGTATAGATGATATTCTAATAGACATTAAGAGAAAAAAATGGCGCTGGGCAGGTCATGTAATGCGCAGATTAGATATCAGTTGGACCATTAGGGTGACAGAATGGGTACCAAGAGAAGGTAAGTGCAGTAGAGGATGGCAGAAGTCTAGGTGGTGCGCCAAAATTAGGAAATTTGCGGGTGCTAGTTGGAATGGGTTGGCGCAGGACAGGGGTAATTAGAGATCGAAGGGAGAGGCTTTCGTCCTGCAGTGGACATAAATATGATGATGATGATGATGATGATGATGATGACAGCAATCCTGTTTTGGATATGCATTAAATATTGCACATCCGTCTCGCAAAATTTGTAAATGTAATTTTGTATTAAAAGAACTGGAGCACACCTGCTACAAAGATGGACTGATACTTTTCTCTTGCAACTTCCCCAATGTAGTTTCACATAAGTAACGCTGGTGTGCTTTGAAAACGTGTGTTTTAATTTATGTTGAAATATGTTTAGGATAATATATCTGCATGGAAGCTTTAAAAAGTTTTGATAATTGCACAGTTTACACCCTTCATTTTTATTTGATACTCTAATATCCCAACTGTGTTTGTTAATCTGTTCACGTGGCAGGCAATGCATTCAGGGTTGTATATTCAGTTCATTTTAAAAACGTCTCTTCAGGCGTGTGGGCACCGGTGTATGTGCTATTTCTAACATGCTTTATCAGTGCCTCAATTAGATTTCTGTATGTCGTATGATGATCTCTATCTGGGTTTAAAAGACTGATACATCATGCTATTTGGTCTTGTAGGCAGCACAGTGAGATCTATCTGCTGCCTGCCAGTCTGGTAAAGAGTTCTATGGGTCAGGTAGGAATATATAGCACTCTTAGAAGGACCCGTACAACCTATACATATTCCTAAGGCACTTGTAGAAATTTCTATCAGGTTTTTTTGCTAGGGTACTGATGTTAGGTTTTTAACTAGTGATGGCACTCCGGAGAGACATTAGTGGAGACATTGCCCCACTGGGCACGTGCAGCAGCTAAGCCCAGTGGGGGGGGGGGGGGGGGGGGGAGATATGGACTGGGCGCCGGCTTGCGAGAGCAAGGATGACGTGGCATTGCGGAGGCGCCCTCTCTTCTCACGCAACACCTGGCGTGCTAGAGCAACGGCAGATGTACCTTTTCACCCGCTCTGCTCCGTAGAGGCACGCTCGCAATGTGGTCACAACCAATGGGATTTGAGGTTCCATTTCGCTGAGACGGCAGACGCTGGCTTTTTTACTCAGTGGGCCATTTATTTAGTCTGTTTGAACAGAAACGGACCTGCCAGAGTTTGGTTGTTTCACGACAAAACACACAGTCATCCTCAGAAAGTTTAGCTTTCTACGTTAAGTTCTTTGCGAGATCTAAAATGAGAAAAATGAAGGGCCTAAACACTCAGCATTGTGGCATGCCAGAAGTGACAAAAGTCAGATTTGTGAATTGGAGTTGTTAACATACAAATTGTGTTTAGTCATGAAGAAAGCATTCAGTGAATTTTAGTAATTGCATGTGGATCAATATTAAGTTATCTTATTCAGGAGAAGGAGGCAGTGGCACAAAGTAGCAGAATTTAAAACGCTAAAAGCATCCATTCAACGCAAGAACTAAGTTCAATGGAGGAGGTCAAGTTAGTGAACATAACAATATAAATAAAGGGAAAATCAGACATCTACCCGTTCACAGCAATTGCTATAAAGGAAACCCATACGGGTTCCTTGAAAGAACAAATATAGCTGTGTTTTCATGAGAGGCAACGTCTTATGGCAACCATGTTGACATTTGTTGTAGAAGTTTTGTGACACAATTTAGGATTATTATGGAGATTGAAATAAATGATGTTACAAGGAGGCTTGGCGATTGAGGCCAGCAATTGTTCCGCCCAAGTGTCTCTCATAATATTACTGCGGTAGATCACCACGTGCATTCTGTTCTAGAAGCTGAAAAGTTAATGCTAATCTGTGTAATGCATCTGTCGAATGCCGACAACAGTATGATGCTGATGCGGCGACAACAATGGCATGATCAGCGATGGGATGACAATTCTAGAGTCATCACGATTGAGGCATAACGACTTTGGGATGGTGAGTGCATGCATGGCAATGACTGCGTATCTACTACACAGCGTGAAGGCGGCAGCATCCGACGGCGTGATATTACAACTAATTTGAAATGACAATGCAAGGATGATGACAGATTGAAGACTGTGAATGGTGAACAATGATGCGTCCACTTGGCAACTAAAGAAAAACATATGAGGACAGCTAAGCATGTCTTATCTGAGTTGTGATTGCGAAAGCATTAATGCGCAATTGAACGCCGCTGAGCAGTCCTTCGAGTTTTACGCTGTAAGTGATGCACCCTAGAGCTACATTGGGCCCGAGATAGCAAGCAGCAGCAGCCTGCGGTGCCAACACCGCATGCCACCGACGTGCTGCACGACCAGAGACCAGGAAACAGCAGTGGCCACCAAGGCCGGCAGGCACGAGCAGCAGCTAAGCCCAGTGGAGGGGGGAGATACAGACCGGGCGGCTGCTTGCAAGAGCAAGCAGCCGCGGCGTCGCCCTCTCCCCTCACGCAACACCTGGTGCACTATTGGCCTCGAGCTCCACCACTGGAAAAGCTGACGCCACCGTCGGCGTGACGTGCTAGGAGGGATCACGTGGACATAGCGGCCGCGTCGGCTGCTTCGGGCGCGCCGAAGCGAGCTGAAAACGAGTTTAAATTCCCTCGTGCGCTGCGGTCTTCATTTAGTGGCGAGATTTTCCCGCTTCGAGGGTCTCCTTTGCAACGCTCGAAAGCACTACAATAGGTAGTGGCTGCCTTTGAAGGCGCACAACATGGTAGGCTACTGCTCGGTGCCGCAATGCCAGACGCACGCAACGAAGCACGGTGTCAGCCAGTGTCAGCCTTATTCACACGTAGCCGCAGGACAAGAAGCTGTGTGAAGCTTGGCTCGCGAAACATAAAACTGGCAAACAGTCATCGGCTACAACTCGGGTATGCAGCAAGCACAGACGCGAGGAAGATTTCTGCTACGGCCGGTCTGCGATGTTCTGAAAACGCGCACTGAGACGCTCGTTCGAGTCCGTTGCCCGACTAATGTCATGACGGTTTGGTCTATGAACTTGTCGATGCTATAGAAACTGGCAAGTTCAGTGGAGTGGAAAGGCAGCGGTAAGAAGCACATTTAAAGAAAGCATGGCATATGGTCATGTTTGCGTTATGAAATAATACACTGGATTACAAAAAAGGAGCAGCGGGGAATTGCACGCTGAGAACACCGATAAACATACAGTGCGACGCAACTCGAGAAATAGTATTGAAAGGTCAAAGAATTTAGAAGAAAAGAAAGATTGAATCGTCACGACTGCACATCACAGTCCCCGTAGGCGTCGAAGTCTCTACGATGAAATTATTTTTGAACAGCTCTGATATAGCGCCCACGCAACAATGGTTGCTTGTATACTGTCAAGTGCTCATATTCTGCGGCCTAAAGCTCATGGCACGGTGCGAAAACGCGCGCGCGGGGAAAGCGAAACAGTGCGCGGACAAGCGTGCAGACGCGCAGTCGGTCGCTGCGAATCTGCGCGATATCGCTGCACTGAGGCTTCGTTCTATTACACTCCATTTAGTTATACAAACACCATAAGAACATATTTAAGATAGTTTGCTCTGAGCGTTTACCTACCTTTCACGCAAGAAGCCGGTTCGGGAGACTCCATCGCGGCGACCGCGCGCAGTGGCGTTCACTGTACGTATTCGGTAAAGAGACAGCGTCTGTAAACGATTGTGTGCTTTCAGTTTGCCCAAGATTATTATTTAGACAGTAAGAAACTTCTCTCGTTTCGAAAGTACTTACAGAAATGTCCGGGAGAGCTCGCGCGTGGTGTTTTCAGTGAGCGCTGACAGCAAAACCTATGAGGAGCGCGCCACGTGATCCCTCATACTACGCGAGCGAGGCGCTTCCGATAGATGGCGACTCCGTAACTCCTCGCCGCCAATAGCAAACTATAGACCGTTTCATCGGGCGAGGAGGATAGGGCGCGCGGAGAGCCTTTCCTCCTTTCTGGCTTGGGCGATCCGGCGCGGCGCTGCTTGAAAGTATTGCTGTCGCGTGCTGCGGAACGATTTCGAGTTGTTTTAGATGGTACTTTGTGAAACTTACGCCATGTCCGTTCATATAAGGTCGTCAGGGAAGCCTTTCGGTGCATCGGTAACTACAGTAGGCGGAAATATCTCTTGGGGGCGCAAAAATGTGACACGTTTTATCAGCCGCGGTGTACGCACATTATCAGTCGCGGTGTGTGTATGTGTTGTGAATTATTTTGCTTGTATCGGTTTTAATTCAACAAAGGGAAGTGGTGTCTGTGTATTAGCAGTATGAAATGGTAAATCTGCTCACTATCTGATTGCTTGGCGTAGGGAGTAAAACATAAAGCATAAGAGCTCATGCTCGCGCACGGCCAACCTAAGCCAACCACGAAACATCTAAGCTGCAGGCGCTATCAAATATTTGTGGTGCGCCGGCATCGTTCTCGCGCATTTCAATTCTAGTAGGCTTCAAATTACCATATGTCTACGCTAGCCTTCCTGCATGAGGCCGATGACGCTGCTCAGCACAGCGATCACTGCGGTTGGTGAACCAGCACGATACATATGTAAGCTGTGCGCTTCGGCATTGCCTTTTTGGCCTGCATACAGCCATAATATATGAAAGATCGCATAAAAAGAATGCGATGCCTATGTTTGAGGACAAAATTTCCGTAATACGTGTGAGTGCGTCGTAGAGAACGGAACGAACACAACCGAAAATAAAATTCGGTTATCATCATCTTTCAAGAGCAAGAGAAAACGGGCTAACGCCGCAATAGGACCTCGCATAGTCACGCCGCACAACGTTTATGAATATATATCCGCTGATGCCATATGCTTGGACCATGCGGTATATAGAACAAAGATATATATATGTATATGTATATGGCGGCGCCTACAAAAAAACGGTCTATAGACCGTTTTTTCGTAGGCGCCGCCATATTGTGAACGCAGTGGCGCCGCCTATGAGCAGCGCCATACTGGCTTGGGTGAAGGCGGTCTTTTGCATGGCAGGTATACGCTCGGCGGCAGGTTCTGGCGTTTGTTTTCGCGGTCGTGCGGTCTGCTTAGTATGACGTGCCTCTTCTACGTGGTAAACGGTTCTGTGAGACGTGCTGAAGTGGTTTAAGGCGTCATGACCGGAATTTGTGCTGGCGTTGAGGTGGACGGAACACGCAGCGCGATGTGTGCGCGCATATTCGAGTCTACAATCAGCCTCGGAGATGAATTGTGTATTTCTGAATGTTCCAGTCACTAATGTGACCTCATTGCAGTATTATCCTCTATTTCTAAGCTGCGGTTTAGGAGCCATGAAACATACGCGACGATCGTAACAGCGTGAGCGTGGGTACCGTTCTGCTACGATAGGAGCTGTGATGTCATACTTTGACAAGCGTTCAAACTGTTCGCTGCAGCTTACATTGCGTGACTACTTGGTTCGATGGATGAGGTTTCCGCCCCTGAATAAAATAGTTTTGGCAAGTGATAGCAGCATACCTGACAGTCTGAATTACGCTTGTCCAGCAAAGGGACTGTTTACGAACTGCGCGAGCGTCCTAAGCAGTAGTAGGTGCTGGATTACAGATATCTCTGTTCTTTATAGCGCATGGTCCAAGCATACGGCATGAGCGGTTATATATTTATAAACGTTGTGCGGCGTAACTATGCGAGGCCCTATTGCGGCGTTAGCCCGTTTTCTCTTGCTTTTTCGAGAAAGAGGATGATAACCGAATTTCTTTTTCGGTTGTGTTCGTTCCGTTCTATACGACGCACTCACACGCATTACGGAAATTTTGTCCTCAAAAATAGGCATCGCATTCTTTTTATGCGATCCCTCATATATGATGGCTGTATGCAGGCCAAAAAGGCAATGCCGAAGCGCACAGCTTACATATGTACCGTGCTGGTTCACCAACCGCAGTGATCGCTGTTTTGAGCAGCGCCATCGGCCTCATGCAGGAAGGCTAGCTTAGACATATGGTAATTTGAAGCCTACTAGACTTGAAATGCGCGAGAACGATGCCGGTGCATCACAAATATTTGATTGCGCCTGCCGCTTAGATGTTTCGTGGTTGCGTTAGGTTGGCCGTGCACGAGCATGCGCTCTTATGCTTTATGTTTTACTCCCTACGCCAAGCGATCAGATATTGAGCAGATTTACCATTTAATTCTGCTAATACAGAGACACGTACCGCTTTTCTTTGTTGAATTAAAACCGATATAAGCAAAATGGTTCACAACAAATGCACACACCGCGACTGATAATGTGCGTACACTGCGGCTGATAAAACCCGTCACATTTTAGCGCCCCCAAAAGATATTTCCGCCTACTGTAGTCACCGATGCACCGAAAGGCTTCCCTGACGACCTTATATGAACGGACACGGCGTAAATTTCACAAAGTACCATCTAAAACATCTCGAAATCGTTCCGCAGCACGCGACAGCAATACTTTCAAGCAGCGCCGCGCCGGATCACCCAAGCCAGAGAGGAGGAAAGGCTCTCCGCGCGCCCTATCCTCCTCGCCCGATGAAACGGCCTATAGCGACAGTAGGTGTACCCTTTCACCCGCTCTGTTTCGTCGAGGTGCGCTCGTGACGTGGTCGCAGCCAATGGGATTTGAGGTGCTGTTTCGCTGAGACGACAGACGCCGGCTTTTTTGCTCATTGGGCCATTTGACGCTTTCGCATAAATAATCGCTACAGAATAATGACGACGTGGTTATGTTGAGCTCGCGCTCCCGCTTCATCTGCACGGACCGCCCTACCTGTGTACTTTTGGTACTGGGGCCAATTCTGTACCATGCAATACACTCAGCCATGGAGCACCCGCAACGATCACACGATAGACAAAAAACGCTGTGCTTTAAACATGCACCCATGGAGTGCCCCAATATTGCAACCAGCCGATCCGCGCATAGTGAAGCGTCCGAATGGCCGCGTTTGCCACGTGGCCGTGCTATGCGAGTGTGTGGCTGATATATTAATTGAGCAATCGAAAGACTGATTCCGAATACATCTACTAACCAATTTGAGTGCCCGGCACTTTTATGTGCTGCTTTGAATAACTGCGTGCGGTACCGCGGTTCCCGCAGTTGCCCAATGCATGTGGCGCGTACTTTACCAGCAGCGCTCGGCGTGTTTCGACTAAAGCAATTTCATTTCAATTCTGCTCGCCACTCATGGCGGCTGTAGCTGCTTATAGTTATACAGTACTTTGATTATAAAGTACAGTAAGTCTAGTTAATAAATTTTATCGGGATGTGAAGTTTTATTTTGTTAAATCTAGAACTTCTTCAAATTGAAACCACTTGATTGGATTACGTAACATGCCATAAAATTGATGCAAGAGCCAAAAATGTCGTTTTTGCCTACGTTCACACTTATTGTAGCAGTTGAGCATGTGCTGTGCCTTAACGGAAGAAACGATTAAACATTCTTAAAAGCTATACGTCAGTGATACTACAATCACCAGAACTCAATTAGACCTACTATACCCACATTTTTCTTTGTAATTATGGCAAATCAGGCAAGATATTAGTTGATTCTAGGTTTTCAGTGCTCATGAATGTGACAGTGAAAGTATTGAATGTCATGTAGTGTAATGCAAAGAAAACAAGGACACAAGAAAAAGCAAAACACAGACATAATTAGGCGCTTGCGTCTGAGTTTCATTTGTTCTTGTGTTCTTGCTTTTGCTGCGCTACACTACATGCCGTTCCATGATGATCAACGAACAAGCCCACATTGTCACCCCTATGTAGAGAACAGGAAATTTCGTTATAAACTTAAACCTTGATATAACAAAGTTGGCAAAATCGGCAATTCGCTTCGTTATATAGAAATTTCCTTGTATTGAAATTCGATCTGTTATGCAAATGAGTACAGTCCCCGATCGATTTTTGTTGCACGGAAAGGGGCCATGCAATTTTCCGAATTATTGGGCAATAAAAAAAAGCAAGTTTGAATGAGAAAACATTTTATTTTGATGAATATAGGAGTAAGCGATGAATGATACGGTTTCATGCCACGTTGATATCTTCACATCAGCGGTACGAATTAAGTGACGCCATATGCTTTCGCGTGCACTCCGCCCCCAAAGCGTCGCCCGATCGCACTGCGACGACGCTATCATGAAAAGCGCCGGCAGCTGGGAGCGAATGCTTCGTCTGCTTGTCGTTCCAACGGGTCATCAAAACTCGAGATTGCGCAACCTTCAATACTAAACGTGCGGGAAAACAGCTTACATGATGCCACGGCGTCTTGGCATGCCCGCACTTTCCACACGCAGCAGATTACGTCTAGAGCAGGGTGCGCGGCTGCGTATGCGCTCAGCCGCGCTTACAGCCACGCGCAGACATGGCCGAGACGCGCGCCAACTTACCCCCCAACTCCGCCCCCTCGCGCGCGCTTGATCGCGTTACCGCGAGCTCGCTTTCCTTCCCCACTTTGCCATTGCTCGCGTGGGAAGGCCGCACTTATGAAGCCACCATCTTTCTTGTCTCACCCTCGCACACTTTCACTCGCACCTAAAGCACAAGTGCGCGGGGCGCGATAGGATCTGATCGCACTTGGACTTAATTTATACGGAACATGATGCGGCTCCAAGCTGTTGTTCTTGTCGCGCTGCACGCAGTTTGAGAGGTGCGTTTGCAAGCAGCCGCTTGTAATTCAATCATTTGACAATCTGCGTCCGCGAAACTTACCATTGATTGTCTTGGCACTTCTCTGCGGCAGAAACGAAATTTCGTTATATTGAAATCGCACACAAACACTTCTTTATATTGAGGCTCTAAATGCATGGTGTTCTATGGAGAAGAGGTTATGAAAAGGTAAATACTTCGTTATGTCGGGACTTTCGTTATACTGAGGTTAAACTGTATAAAGATTTGAATTTATTTGCCTTGTTGTGCAGCTCCTTGGGTCATCGTTTCTATGACTATGACTCATATGACTCTGTATCTGTTGCGTAGGAAATCTCTCTCGCCCCGTTTCCCTACCGTTCTCCTTTTGGAGGAGGCCCCCTCTTGATGCTATCCTTGTTCCACTCTTGGCCCACATCATTTCATAATCGAGGCATGTAAGGCCACAGTTCCTTGTGCGATGCAGCTCTGACATCATGCGTACCATACAGAATTGTACATGAGCCTGAGCCCATGCATAACCATTCTTCTGATCAAATCTTAATTTTTAGACTGACGTCCTTTCCTCTTGCATGACAGTTATCTCTGCTGTATTGTTGCTGCTCTCTCATGTATGTATACCAATAAATTATCTTAGTCAATTTCTTCTTGAACATTGAGTCCAATCTTTGCCAACTTAAGTGTGTGTTGAATGTTAATTTTTTAAGACCGGTCTTCACAATCTGCCTCCACCTCGTCCATTTTAGCATCCTCAATTCAGTCACTTCTCCATCCTGACTTCTAGGTGACTTTATTAAACTTGTTTAGGTTCCATACAATATTGCTGGTCATGTATTGTCTTATAAGTTTATTAGACAGTGAAAATCTTCAACTTGACTGGAACATGTGTAACATGCATATCATAATGCATCTTTTCAGTTTTTCCAAACTATGTCAATTCTGCTGATTCTGTGGGCTGTCCAAATTTTCCATGTTGCTGTTTTCAGTTATCATTGAACCAAGGTATCCCTCTTCTCTATGGTTTACCCTCAAGGCCTCCCTTTCATCTACTCTGAGAAATTGGCATGCGGCTACCAGATGTGAGCAGCTTGCCTCACAACACATGCACATGCTCAGCTACTTTTGCCAACCTTTGTGCTAGATGTCAATCAGCATGAGCGAAGCAGCGAGAGAGTGGGGAATTATGAAATTAAGGCAGAGGTTCGAGCATTAAGGGAAGTAATACTTATGAGGTGAGTACATGTGAAGAAAAGTATTCAGAAATGTTGGGAATTTGTAGTTTCCTGTTTATTGGTCTATTAAACTCTCCCTAGCTATTTCAGTTATTTCATCACATGTTGCAATTTTTAGTTGCAATATGTTTTTCTTAAGTGCTGCCACACTTACTACTAGAAGTTTGAGAACCTATATTTCTTATTCACTTGGTTCATTCATACCTACAAGCAGCAGTCTTTTCAGTTTACATCAGCTATTGAATGCAATGCCCAGATATGTTCTCAGTCTACTTCAGTGGGAGTCACTAACACACTGAGTAATCATGAAGTATGTGTGTTCTTAGAAAGTGCCTTCATGTGATGCAGCTGTAAGTTAAGGTAGGGAATGCTTTGGAAAGTATGTTATGTGGCTTACATGAGAATTATTTTATGCCAGAAAGCACACAAATATTCGTGTTTATTTCTGTTGTTATTCTTCCTTAATTACCTTCTTGATTTAGCGCATATATATGAAGCAAGAGATCCTGGCTTGTTCTCGCTTTACATTAGCAAATTACATTAATCATATAATAGCACACTTTACATAATTGAGCACACTAAAAGTCACTTGGCGAGCAAAACATGTACTTATCTTTTTGAATATCCCAGCTTAATGTTTTAGTGTGTGCAGTTTGGACTTGATTCTTCAGAAGCACTACATCTGCTTCAAGTATATGAAGTATAATTACTTTTGCTTAAAAATAATCCTAATCTTTCTTGATAGCTGTCCTTTTTTTACTAGACAATATAAGTATGGTGCTTAATTCCAAGATAAATATGCCTGCTGTAACTGTATGCATCAGTGTTTGACTATTCGTTGCCTACTATTCCTATTAGAAAAATGTATTTGCCAACCTCCAATTATTTGCATTGAAGTAGTGAAGAGTTTGACGGCAGCCTGTCTGGGTTGGTCAAAAGAGGCACGGTAAGTAGTTTAAAATTAGATGCCAACCATAAAAATGAAAAATAAGAGCTGGTTCAACTGAAGCTTTATTCACAATCTTTGTGAACAAGGCTTTCAAGTGGGAGCCGAAATATCTATCTTGTATGCCCGATCTTCATTTGCTTATTATTATTGTTTGAATTCATCTAGCTCTAAAGAGGTGGCAATTTATTTCGAATACTACTCTTTGCATTTCGTTTCCATTGCTGAGTTTTTTTTAAAGTAACTTCATGCACCACACAAAAACAACTCAAACATTTTCATTCTTTCAAGGACGTCACAACTAGTGGAAGGTATTTTGCACTAACGTAATTATTTTGAGATTTCCAGTAAATATGCAGTCCTCATAAAAAGTATCTAAATCATTTTGGCCTAAGCGGTTATACATTAACCATGCAGGCTTCATCAACTTCTCACAAAACTTGGTCTTGGGAAACTTGTGAGCTGACAAGTTTGAGCATGCAGTCACTTCCCTCCATATTTGTTTCGATGAAGGCTTGCCCTTTGGTGCTACTCTGGATCCACCCCCATTTCCTGTGATTACCACTACGGGCTTCAAGGCACACACCCTCAGGAAAACTTTTCATGCACAAACCTGGTTCTTTCACACTTCTGCTAAGACAGACATTGAAAGCAAGGATGGCATAGCAGGCATTTTGGTTACAGAAGTACTTTATTAAATAGCTTTGTAAGTATTCATCTAGTGGGCATGTCCATATCCTCTTCTGCTGAAGTGCAAATTAGCTGGGGGAGCATGTCTCCTTCTCATGCATACCCCAGGCCAGCCAATCAGAACTTCAGGAGCGGATGAAATGGACATTTCCACTAGGTGGACACGGAATACATCCCCTGTGCTCTGTCCTATCTTTCCACCCTTCTCCATGTATTTTACTCAGTAAACTACTGGTTCAGCATGTTGGTCACCTTAATCAATCTTCCAGTAGCTCAGCACTTAAAAGGTATACAATACAAATAAGGCACTGTAAACCCAAGCAGTTAGGCTGGCGATTGCTGCTGTTATGCACCATACAGGCTGAAGCAATGGCTTCACCGTAGCTTTCTAAGTTAACTTTACTGAATTTTGAATTTAGAGAAGGTAGAATATAAAAACAGACTAGCATTTTTCTTATGTGCTACACCCCTCTGCTTTCTTGCGTTACTAAAATCAGTATATTGAACCTAAATGAAGTAAAAAGAAAAGAAAATTGTGTCACTAATTTCATTTCACTGTCTTTTTAAAAGTATAGCAAGATTTTTTAAATTGCATTACGAGTTGTTACTTAAGTTTCGATCTTAATGTTCATTTCTCATGCTCCAAATAGGGCTACAACTGTTCCCTCATCCACAGCTATCAATGCCTTATGGCAACTTTGGAAGCTCTCTGAACTGAGTAAATGCTACGCATTGCATTATTTCTTAATACATTTTCATGGCTGCCTTTAACCTCTATAGTTCCTCATTAAAGCCAGCATCTCTCTTGTGACCACCTTTATAGAGCTTGTAGTAATGTATGCCAAACAAGAAAGATGGATGCTTTGTAGTGCTAGTATGCTCTAAGTAAATCGTTTTACGCAAAAATTGCTGACATAATTGTCTGACAAATACTGCATTATGTTTGCTATTTTGCCTTCTGTTTCAAGTTCACTGCATCTATACATTTTACCAGTGCATGAGTAGGGTTCAAGGCTGTTCTTTAAAATGCTCATGAGCACTTATCATGATCTGTTCCCCATATGATCGTTCACCATGATCGTGTTCCCCATGATCGTGGCGCCAAACGACGTTCCCCGTCGTTTGGTGCCACTAAAATTTTTTGTTCATAACGCGTGCTCATAGTATTTGCATCGCTCTCGGGTGGTGTTGGCATTTGTGTTTGGGGACATCATGTTTTAAAAGAACGCGTTTATACGAAATAATATTGGTTGAACAAAGCAAACTTTCGTCAATGTTGTCCACTTTTCACTACTGAACTTGTATTGCAATCAAGATTAATGCCCTTTTGCGCAATCAAAAGTTATGACAACGGGCTCTGTCTAATTTATAAAAAGAAATGTACGCAAGTCGGCGCCTTGAAGTTTCCTCCTGCGGTGCGAGAACCAGGGAAATGAACAAAACATGGCAGCGCCCGCGCTTGCGTCGCGCTAGTGGATATCTCTGGCGCGCGCAACGCTATCGGTGATATTCGGCCGTTTCTCAGCCAGAGGGCCCACGATGCGGCGGTCGGGTATGGCCTGACTGTCCCAACGTGGGAGCGGCCCGCAGCGCGCTGAGTCGCGTAAATCAGGACCTTCATTAAAGTTTTGCATCCATCCATCCATCAGCCAGCCGAGTCGGGCTGACTCAATTGCGTTTCACAAGATAGCGATAACGTGGCCTAGAAGGTGCGCGCATCACCACTGGTAGGTCGTGTATGTTGTATCAAGCAAGGAAACAAGCGAGTTGGCGCCAACATGCGATGACTCATTCCATTTTCCGGGGACACGCATCCTAGCTATTGAAGCAGACGACGTCTTGTACGCAGCAGACGACGGAAACGGGAAGCGTTTTCGACCGAATAATCATACGCATTGAGACAGCTGCTTTTCTTTTACAGCGGAGGAAAGCGGTTTTGCTTTACCGATAACGCTACATTGATTGCCTTCATTTGAGTTTCTTTGGCGAAACGTCAAGTTGGCGTCACGTTACGTAAGCAAAACTGGGCCACCAGCGTCATTTTGTTTGCGTCGCGCCTACGTCACGCACCAAAGAAAATAATGGACGTACGTCTATTTGTCGTACAAAAATCCCTCACGTGACCTAATCCTAGGTGCCTAGGGACAGCATTGTTTGGGGATTTTTGAGAAGGCGCTATGCTGGCGCCGAGCGACGCCGTGGCGTGTTCGTCCTCGGCGTGATCGCTCTCTGGACCGCGCGTTGTTCGACATTGCTCATGTGATCGTGCGTGCGTTGCTTGGGTGGTGGTTGTAGGTTCTGTGTTGCTTGGCGGAAAGCCGTGAGTAGTGGCGGTGGGGCCGTGCGGCTTTGGCCTCGGTGAGCGCTGGCACTACAGGATCTGCGTTGTGTGACCCGTGCTTTTTTGAGAACCCGGCGGTGGTGACAATTGAAATATCGAAGTGGCCTAGCGCCTCGGCAGCGAAGTTCTGCGAACCGCAATGTGGCGTCGCCGTGTCCGACTTTGCTTAACGGGCATCGAGGGATGTTCTGCTGCAAGTCATGTAAATGCAACTGCGTCGACCGTCCACTGTTCAGCGCTGAATGTGTGTTTGGTGCGCTGTGCTTGAAACGAGTGGCGCAACCGTTCAGCGGTGGTGGCGGAGGAGCAGAGTGGCTTAGGGTTTGCGCGTTCACAGACATGTGCTCCCGTCTTGGTCTCATTTTAGCGGCTGTCGCGGGACTGCGGTGTGCTAGCTCCTTGCCTAGTATGAAGTTTACGACGCTAACACACAGCATGGTCACGTTTTTCTGCGCTATATGTCATTTGCGTGACGGCCGAGTTGAAAACGAGACATATAGTGTTCTTTGCGTTTGTGTGTTGTAAATTACTTTTTGTTGTAGAAGTTCTGGAAGTCTTATTACGCAAGGAGTGCGAACGTAAACATAAACACATATGTGTGTGTGAAATTTTGAATTACCCATAATACCTTTGACGACTGATAAGTGGGCTACACGGCCTGTGTGAATCAGCTACCGTGTGTTCCGACGCTCTTTCGTGTGGTATAATGATGCATGGTGCGCGTTTATTTTTGTACTGTTGTAAAAACCATTTGTTTATTCACTCAACACAGATGTACGGTTTCTTCGCCGCAGTACATTTTAGCAACGCGGTGAAGCATACTAAAAGTGGGAGGCGGCCGCTATGAGCCAGCATAGTATGTCCACTTAGGCGATCTGAGAGGTGGCGGGTGCGCGAGTGTATAATTAAAGAACTCTTATTATGTCCAGTGACAGTGGAGATCATTAACTGTAGCACCAAAGTAGTGGACCACTACCAGAACAAAGGCATGTAGTATGCCCATCTCAATTCTTGTGCTTATGGCAGTCTTCTTTCTTACAGCAATAGCTGCTATGGGCTAACTCCCCTGGTTGTTCTGATGTTACTGGTGTTGTCACTGGAATTCCCGAATTTCTTGCTAGAATATTGCAAATAAAGTTCTCATTGTGCTGCGAGGATTCAAACATACGATCAAAAGAGTGGCAGTCCACAATTCTACATTTCAGCCACTCTGCTGAAGGTTCAGTCGCGGTGAATGCTGATCCCGGAGAGCGTGATCTAGCGAACAGGTGCCATGATTGGCTAACACTTGCTCAATGTCTGTGTACTGTATATAGAGCTGGCATCCACACCTTCAAGTTCTTACACATCACCTTCCCACTTGTGAAGGCAGTCCTATGTTAAATTTTCTTCTTACATGTGATGACAGTGATTGGGTGCACCTGCTTCATTAATCTTCTTCTAGTGCTTGGCTTCTCAGATTTACTGGATGGAGCTGTTGGTGTCTTGTTTTCCTCAAGCAAAGCGCGAGACCTAGCATTGGCTAGCCCAAATATAGATTTGAGAAAACCAAAACGAATTCAGCAGTAAGAAGATAAAGGGTTGTTTTGGTGTAGATCAGTGGCTAAGTCCGGATATGAAAGAGGAGGAAGAAAAGCCGAGTCTTTCCACTTTAACACTGTGAGGCACAACTCCCACAAATAAATACGACTCTTACTTATTTTACTTTTTTAAGGAGATTACCGACTTGCATTGGCAAGTGTTCACTTCAACAAACACAGCATGAAGTAAGCTTCCTGCGCATATTTCACCAGCTACTGCATCATTGTTTCCTATTATGAGTGAAACTGCAATTTTCTTTATGCCACAAGTTGCCCAATTTTGTGTTTTGCAGTAGGATGTTAGCAGTGCTATTAAGGCACTTAAATACTCATGAATAGTAGTAGAGTCAGTCAAGAACTTTATTGAGGTTCTGAGGGGATTTAAGCCGTTGGAGATCGCACGCGGGGAGCTCCTTGGGCCGAAACCGTAGGCGACGCTCAACTCGGGACGGGAACGTGGTGACGCTCCGCCAGTTCTTGGGCCCTCTGGACAGCCTTGAGTTGGAGTTTGAGGTCCGGGCTTTTAAGGGCTTCTTCCCATTCGGGCTCACTGGAGAGAGGGCCCTCTGGTAACGCGGTACATTGCCAAACCATGTGCGAGAGAGAATAGAGTTCTGGGCAGTCTGGGCAATTTGCCGGGATTTCTGAATTGTAGTGGCTGAATAGGCCTCGTGACGGATACGAGTCCGTTTGCAGCATTCGAAACGCGGCCGCCTGCGCGCGCTCGAGTTTGGCGTGCGGGAGCGGGTATTTCGTTCTGCCTTTTTGATAGTGTGAGGTGATTTCTTGGTAAGTGAGTAGCGGGTCATTAAACTGAATGTCCAGCCCCTCGGAGGCCGTGGGACCGTCGCGGCGGGCAAGTTCTCGCGCACGGTCGTGGGCGGTTTCATTGAGGTTGGGTTTTTGCGGGTGAATGTCTTTCTCCATGTGAGCGGGGAACCAGGAGAGGCATCGCTTGCACTCTTTTGAGCTTGCTAGTAGTATATGCGCTACCTCTTTCGATACGTTGCCGCTTTCGTAATCCCGAATTGCAGCACGCGAATCCGTGAGGACATGAGTAAATGTGGGGTCTGCCATGGCGATGGCTACGGCTATCTGTTCTGCTTTAGCGCTGGTGGTCGATTTAACCGATGCCGATGATCGTAACTTTCCGTTGCCGTGCACAACTGCTATCGCGAAAGTTGAGGGCCGCGTCCACAAATGCGGTGGCTTCACGATCCGCGTCGGTGCGGTCGAGAATCGCGCGGGCGCGGGCCCGGCGCCTACCCACGTTGTATAGCGGGTGAACGTTTCTGGGAAACGGTGAGACTCTGTAGTTGTCTCTAATTTCACTCGGTAGGGTAACAGCGTGCTCGAGATGGGGAGACATTAGCTTCGCTTAGAATTAGTCTACCGGCTTTGGACGAGGATAGGCGGAGTATTTGCACCTTAGTCTGAGCCTCGATGACTTCGTCGATGTTGGTGTGCATGCCTAGCTGATCAACCTTTGCTGTACTTGCTCTTTGCGGAATGCCCAAGACCTGTTTGATGCTCTTGCGCATGAGCGTGTTTAGTTTAGTCTTTTCTGTTTTCGTCCAATTGTGGGCAGAGGCGACGTAATTAATATGGCTCATAAGGAACGCGTGGTATACGCGCAGAAGGTTATCTTCGCAGAGACCCTTTCTGCGCCCAGAGACTCTGTGGATGAGTCTGATCATGTTTTCGGTTTTGGCGGTTAAGTGTTTGATCGTGTCTCCGTGGCATCCGGTGGCTGCGATTAGGAGCCCAAGAATGCGTATGTGGTCAACTCGCGGAGTCTGTTGTCCGTCTCTTGTGTGTAGTGCGATCGGAAGTTCGTCTAGAGGAGTTAGGTATCGGACTCCTTGGCAAGACTTGCGATATAGTAAGAGTTCCGATTTCTTGGAGGATAGTTTCATTCCTGTGTCTAGTAGGTACTCCTCCGTGGCATCTAGGGCAGACTGTAATGCCTGCTCCATGTCTGCCAGGGAGCCTCTCGGGCTCCAGATGGTGATGTCATCTGCATATAGAGCGCAATTTACGTTCTGGATGTCTCGTAGTTAGTCTGCGAGTCCCTTCATCACTATGTTAAATAGTAATGGAGAAATGACTGAGCCTTGCGGTGTTCCGACGGAGCCCAGCGTGTAGCAGTCCGACTTAAGTTGTGAGACTCGCTGTCGGGCTTCTCTGTCTTTTAGGAAGGAGCGCACGTACTCCTGAAATCTCTGGCCGAGGCTGACGCCTGCCACAGACTACAATATGAAGCGGTGCGAGACGGTGTCGAATGCTTTCGTGAGATCGAGGACGAGGATGCCTCGAACGTCTCTTGTTTTAACGTCAAAGACCTGTGCCTTTAAGAGCAACATGACATCTTGCAAGGAAAGGTGGGGTCGAAACCCTACCATGTTGTGTGGGAGGAGGTCGTGTTCCTCAATGTAGCGTGACACTAGGTTTTGAATGACGTGCTCGGCTACTTTACCCACGGATGAGGTAAGAGAGAGAAAAAAAAGAAAGCAGTGGCTTTTTGTGCGTAGACTATGCATACACCTGGTGTTCTTATGGTCATTTTTTGCCTATCCGTTAAACCATTCTAAACAAGAAAAGTTTATACACAATTAGTTTATATACAGACCACAACTAAAGCACAGGTATCGTTCGTAAGCAAAGTATAATTATTCGGTGACATTTTCTGCAGCCCTGCTATTGGGCTTTCCTTCCTTCCTTTTCAGCTGTGCAAATTCATTAAAAAGTAATGAGACAGTTTGACAATTTTAATCGTTTAAAGACTTAGCGAAACCTTTTTCGGATTGTTTTTTCTTGGTTTCAGACTCTGCACATTGCATTTTAAGGCGTGTTTTCTGTGTTAGTTGCTTTTACTTTATGGGTAGGGCAGGTCAACATTTTTTACACCATGTCAAGTATTTGGTGCCATGGATTGTTCTTAGATGAAGTCTTGCCCCTTCATTCTGTACAATATGATGCAGATTTTTTGTGTCCAAGGCCGTTATACAGCGTGATTGTAGCATTTTGCCAAGTTTTGCCTCTGTCACCCAAACTTGAAAGATTGCTACCCACTGCTGGTGGCATGACACATCTGACATTTCTTTTTCAATGAAAGGAAGTTTGTCACTTGTTCTGTGCACTGGCTGTCGTTTGTCTCTTTTAATTGCAATTTGTTGCCTATATTTGCTCTTTTGTTGCATTTCAGATTAGGAATGGCTATCATAATTGACATTTAACCATATTGCACTCAATGTGGATGATATGTAATTGCAATATATGGCCACCATAAATATAATAGAAGTTAATAATTCAAGAATAGTGCCTTTGCATGGTGGTGCAGCCATGAATTGTGGCTATAAGGTACAGCACTGCAGGTAGCGCTGCTTGTGCAGAATATAGTTAAGCTCTACTACTTTCAAACATCATTGTTTTTATTTGCATTTGTATAGCTCCAGTTTCTGTGAATAACACACACCTGGTGGAAAAGTAACTTGCACCTGCAGTTGGGTCCAATGAATAGTCAAATTGCCCGTTTTCATGTTATTAGCATATTAGTAAAGGCAGTCGTTCTTATAGTAGCCTGTTTGCCCAGTGTAGAAGCCGCTGCAGGGCGTCAGGATCTCATACACATCTTAGCTTTGCAGGGGACACAGAATCTGGCACATAGTTTGTCACAGGCCATGTATTCGGGGCAAGTTGAGTTTACTCACTAGCAAAGGGAGAACCAAGCTTGTTGGATATGAAGTAAACCGCCTGTATACTCACTGGCCTTCTTCATTTCGTGTGACATACGTGGTTATAGCAACCCTTGTTTTAAGCACTTCTTGTCCAGCAGCGGTCGTTTGCTTTTGAAACTCAGGATAGCTTTCAGCAAGCTGGACAGGAATAACACTGAAAAACCAGCAGATGTTAATTGTCGCACTTATCATGCGAAGCTTCGTACAGTATGATGAGGGCGTAAATAAATTAGGGTGTTCCTCAAGGCCTTGTAGCACATGTCACGAGTTTGGAGCAACAAGATGTATAGCACTTTTTTGATCGCATGCTACAGGTTTAGCAGGTGTGGCCATGGTTGGAGTGCAGTGCAAGGTCAAGAAAACATATCTATGAGCAGAACCCTGGTAAAGGAGACCCTGGGAAAACTAGTGGGAAGCCTGTTGAACATCTGGTTGACCCACTTGCTGGCTCCATCAGGCAAAGTATGATAAAGAGAAGGAAGTCATCAACACATCAGAAGGTTTTTACATATAGACACTGTGCTAAGGTCATAACATGCCAACAAGTCTTAGTGTGCAGGCTATGCACGACCAACTACATATGCCTTCTCTTCGGACATTGCTCACTGTAACTAACCAGGATAGAGTGGATAAAAAAACAGCAGCTCCATTAATTTGGTTTCACTGGTATCGACAGTGTTTTGTAAGTGTACATTGCCATACTCCCCAATGCCTTCTTGGGTGACATCAGCAAGGACCAGCTTGAGGCAAGGGGTAATAGACGTCTTTACAAGCTAAAAATGCATGCATGCATGGAGAGCATATCGTGTTCAAAAAGTAGGCACTTCACGGAGGCACTGGAGAAGGAACAGATTATTAACAGTGGGCAAAGACAAGCTACTAAACACTCAACACTGTTGCCATGCAACGACCTCTTAAACAATCCCTCTTAAAGAGGAAATTATCACTGTGTATCCATAAATAGGCAGATGGGCAAAGCCCCTTCAGTAATGCTGCCAGCTTCAAAAGCCCACTTTGCACATCCTGAATGCTTCCTTCTTACAACTTTGCTGGGTGCAAGCATTCTACTGTCCAAAAGCAGTCATTGAGAGCACTGTTGGTTTGGTGGCAATACAGTTCAGAAGCGATTGCAAGAAACCTCCCTTCCTAGTTGGTCTGGATGCTCACGGTGCTTATGAAGCAGCACCATGAGGCAAGGAAGGTGAACGGATGCCTCCAAGCCCTTGTTCGTTTATCGCACTGTTCTGTTAGTAAAAACCATGACACTTGAAACCAACAAGCTCAAGTTTGGCAATCGCGTGGTTACTGCGGAGGATCCATAAAAAGCACAAAAACAGAAAACTCAATGGAAAGGCTAAAGCACCATTTAACACTTAGTATTGCTGCAGCCCACCCCCTTTTATTTTGTCTGGTCGTGCTACATCTTTTTACTATAGATAGGCATGAACTTAGGTGATGTTCCCAATCAGTGTCCAATCTTTATATACACTATATGCTGGTTCAAAGAGGCTCGAAACACTGCAATGGAAGCTTCAAGTAGAAAAGGTGCCTGGAAGAAAAAAATCTGTGCTGCAACCATCTCAGCAACATCTTGTCCCCTTAATAAAAAAATTACCGACGATTACGTTACTTCCTAATGCGAAATTTGAGCGCAGCAAATAAGCTGTTTCACCTTTTCGATAGATTGAGGCAAAGAAATCGAGCAACACATGTATGCGCTATCACAGAATATTTTTTTTTATTTTTCACACGTATTCCTTTAACAAAGACTCCACTAACAGTTCTTGACAGTCATGAAGGAAGCTTTGTGGTCGGAGAAATAGACTGATATATGTTCGACTTGGTACACCAATGCTTGATTCTCAAAGACGAGATCTATACAAGTGCCTCGCGAGGTTGTCACAGCCGTGGGACGCGTTACGAGCGAGAGGAACGGGATGTTTTCCCGCATAAGTGTTAGGAAATTGCTGTTTGTCTTTATGTCAAGCCGCCGCCGATCTGGCTCTCTGATTGCCACCACACAGGGCGAACGGCAGCGGCAATTTCGGCTCGGGCGGTGCACATATACAGATCCGCCGCCACCGATCTGGCTCTCTGATTGCCACCGCACAGGGGTTGCATTGGAGGAGGAGCGAAGAAAGGAATTAAGTTCGAGCCGGCGCTTTGACAACCGGAGACTCACAGGAAGAGGGGGGAGGGGGGCGGCGTGTACACCCAGCGGCAAACGATGGGGGCAGAAGCGCGCGCAGCAAGCGGACAACATGATAAAGGGAGGAGGGAAGAGATAGCAGCGACTGACTGATGCCGCTGACGCCGATAGTGAGTCAACCCCAGCTGCGGAGTTGGTTTCAGGGACAACGCCGCCGATGCCGACACAAACAATATGATACCCTCGCTTCCGCAGCGCTAAGAACCAGGTCTAGCCGTGGGAAGGTGGTCACGTATTCGTCGACGTGCCGGGGCCTACGTGAAATAACCGGCGCGTCGGCAACTGAAGAGCACCCTATCCGCCACACAAGAACAGGGCGGAGGGACCCTTTCATCCTCTTTCTGCATGGCGGCGACGGTGTTCTATGCAGTCACGTTATCTTGACTCTCTAGCGGCGTCAGCGGCATCCAGCGGTATCAGTCGGTCGCTGCTAGCGCGGGGGGGATGAAAGGGGGGCGGAGCTGGTTACGAGGCCGACGACAACGCCGACGACGACGCGAAACCCAGGAACGGACGCCAAAGAGCTGCGCTCTAAAATTGTGCTTCCATATCAACTTGAGCCCTCCAGTTTAGAGTAAAGTACCAGTGCACTTATCAACAATGAATCAATTCTCAAAGAGCATGTGCAGTCTAGCCAAAATCAGGGGCAAGAATCCGCATTGTGCTCCTGCATTGAAGGTGAATAACGCGTACCATAATGGCAAATGTGCTTTAGTAAGATTCCCCGCAATATGAATTTGTAATGTACAAAGAATTGTCAATGAAGCTTACCACGAGCACAAATGCACTTGCAAATGATGTCACAATGGAAAATAATGAGCACAGTGTAAACCTATGTGCCCTTTCCACTCTTAGTATGCTTTACTGCACGATGCTTATTTAAGACCCCTGTATTGCGGTGTAGCAAGCTACAAAAGAAACGCTGCATAATTGGGATTTTTAAGATCATCTTTCTCGCAATACACTAATATGTCGCGGTGAAGCCTAAGCAATGTACTGCGGTGAAGCATACTAAAAGTAAAAAGGGGCCACTGTCACTGGACATAATAGGAGTTCTTTAATTATACACTCGCTCACCCGGGCCTCTCAGGTCGCCTAAGTGGACATACCATGCTGGCTGATAGCGGCCCTCTCCCACTTTTAGTATGCTTCACGGCGTAACTAAAATGTACTGCGGCGAAGAAGCCGTACATCTGTATTGAGTGAATAAACAAATGGTTTTTACAACAGTGCAGAAATAAACGCGCACCATGCATCATTCTACCACACGAAAGAGCGTCGGAACATACGGTAGCTGATTCACACAGGCCGTGTAGCCCACTTATCAGTCGCAAAAGGTATTATGGGTAATTCAAAATTTCACACACACATATGTGTTTATGTTTACGTTCGCACTCCTTGCGTAATAAGACTTCCAGAACTTCTACAACAGAAAGTTTTTTTACAACACACAAACGCAAAGAACACTATATGTCTCGTTTTCAACTTGGCCGTCACGCAAATGACATATAGCGCGGAAAAACGTGAACATGCTGTATGTTAGCGTCGTAAACTTCATACTAGGCAAGGAGCTAGCACACCGCAGTCCCGCGACAGCCGCTAATGGGACCAAGACGGGAGCACATGTCTGTGAACGCGCAAACCCTAAGCCACTCTGCTCCTCCGCCACCACCGCTGAACGGTTGCGCCACTCGTTTCAAGCACAGCGCACCAAACACACATTCAGCGCTGAACAGTGGACGGTCGACGCAGTTGCATTTACATGACTTGCAAAGAGCAGAACATCCCTCGATGCCCGTTAAGCAAAGTCGGACACGGCGACGCCACATTGCGGTTCGCAGAACTTCGCTGCCGAGGCGCTAGGCCACTTCGATATTTCAATTGTCACCACCGCCGGGTCCTCAAAAAAGCACGGGTCACACAACGCAGATCCTGTAGTGCCAGCGCTCACCGAGGCCAAAGCCGCACGGCCCCACCGCCACTACTCACGGCTTTCCGCCAAGCAACACAGAACCTACAACCACCACACAAGCAACGCACGTAACATACATGTATACAATCACATGAGCAATGTTGAACAACGCGCGGCCCAGAGAACGATCACGCCGAGGACGAACACGCCACGACGTCGCCAGCATCGCGCCTTCTCAAAAATCCCTAAACGATGCTGTCCTTAGGCACCTAGGATCAGGTCACGTGAGGGATTTTTGTACGACAAATAGACGCACGCTCCGATGCGAGAAGTTGTTTCCCTAGCCACCCGCCAGATGACGCAACATGTCAAATCAGCAGCTTAACTCCCGTTTGCAAAAGCAGTTTCTGCTTCGTTCTACAAAATGCAGGCAATTACCGATGTTTAAGTACATCTCAAACAACTTAGACTACAATATGCTACCATGTGAGCGACGTTTGCTTTCAATTTGACGAGTAGTTTGTGGACAGGAATTTTTTAAAGGTCAGGAGTGCCGCAAACGTGCACACGTCAACCACATGCATCTGTGGTCTTTTTACTAGCGCCATCTTTAAATAATTACGCAGGAGTAAGAAACACGGTGGTCGTTCATACCTGGATCTGGTGAAAGGTACGCACGCTCCAAAAATGTCTGTCTGCCGCCGTCGGTTTCTTTTGTGAGGGCTGTGAGGTTTCAAGCTATTTGGGCTTGTGATCCGGCCTTTGTGCGGCCGAGGTACTTTGTCGTGCCATCGTCGGATGCCCGACTGCTACTAAAAGGAGCGAAGCGCCTGTCGGTGATCTCGCGAGAGGAGCCTCTGCTTGACGCAGGTAGGAAATACGGCCGCCTGCATTTTCTGTATTAGTCGCCTCGCGCAGTCCGCCACGCCCCTGTTCGGCACTACTGGATTCATACTTTGTTGCGGACAATACACCTTCGAATAGCCGTGCCTTACACCAACTTTGAATGAGCCTGCTGGCCGAGCACACTTTCGTCACAGTCGGCTGTCGTTTTCTGTTTTGCTTGCTGTTCGTCGTCGCACCTCGCCCAGGCAGCTTATTTTTTCGCAAGTGCACTGCGGTGCCTGGCGTCACCTGTTTCCTAGCTAGCCGACAACTTTCGCCTGCTCACTCCTGTCGTCATCCGAGTGGACGACGACAGGAGTCAGAATTAATTTCATTTGCAGTGGACAAACACTGGTGTTTGAGGGGAGTTTGTTGTCCGACTATATGCAGAACCGAATATTGTTCTAGGTTGACCGTTAAATTGGTGCGCAGTTAGCATCCCATTGCTTCAGTTTGTTTCAAACAACACGCACCAGCCTAGCTTGCGCGTACTGTTGACTGCCTTGACATATGCTCGAGGCTGGTCGCCGCTCCACGCTGACGGCATGATTAGCCGTGTCGTGGATGAACGGCGAGAGACACGCATCGCGAATCGGCGCACGCTATCGGTGCTAAAAGCTATATAAGTCATCTGCCTGCCGTAGTTCTGACCGTAGCAGGTCAGAACATTGATTCAAGCCGACCTCTCAGCTCTTCTATCATAACAAATACCTCTCGTCGGCCTGCCGAGAATCATTGTGCCGGTGGCCGCGTGAAAGTCTATATAGGCATCAATCTCCAGAGGGATCAAAAGAAAAGAAAGAAAAAATGTGCCGCTTAACGCTAAGTCTCGGTAAGCGTGAACGAATTCGTTCTAGCCTGCAGGGAAGATATCATTTACCATGCATAGTGCAACGAACCTTTACCGACCCCTGGCGTCCCATGTTTATACCGGTGTCGCACGCGGCACTTTCAATCGCGATCCAAAAATTTGGTCTGGATCGGGCTTGACCGCGATAAAAAATACCCTGTGTGAGTGAGGTATTAGCGTAAATCATAGTTTCTAAATTACCCTAGAGGGTAATGTGGCACTAGTGTCTGCGGGGGCTCTCCTGAGCGTTACCTCAACCTACATGGGAATTATGGGAAGTACAGGCTTCGGATTGACTTCGATCTTTAGACTAGTGGCGTTGGCTTGCGATACAGTAAATGAAGTTTTACTAAAAAATTATCGCGTCAAATCAAATTTCATTTCTGCAGCATCTTATATAATCCACAACACATTACATAAACTTTGTATGACTTGAGATTGAAGCACGGTTTACCACCAGGGCACATATTCTCACTATATTACCTAGAGGGAAATCTGGCGCTGCTGCGCTGTGGTATACATGGGAATGCCGTGTATTGTGACTTCGGATTGGCAGCGTTCTCGGAGAGCCAGGACACCTCGAAGACGCGCCTGGCAAGCGCCGTTCCGTCTGTCACAATCATTCATTTTCTACTAAAACAGCACGTAAAAAGCTGTTTTAGCTTTATTATTACGCAAAAACATGTTTTGTTTAACTGTGAGAGCTTGTTATTGCATATACCATTATATGAAATGTAAAAAGTATCAGCGGGCCACTAAAGTTGGAGGATAGACGACAATATTCGCGCTCGCTTTGAAACGTGTCGTCTGTTCTTGCTTTTCTTCGTTTGGACATGCATTGTAGGTGAGTAAAGATGTAATATGCGTGAATGGAAACATATGAAAATTTTACTTTGAGAATGCGTTATTTGTGTAGCCATATCCACATTTTAGACGAAGCCTCGTATAACACCAGCCAACATGAGCCTCGCAGACACATATACCGTCATTCCCATTATGGCACGGTGCCTCCCAAGAAACTCCCATAGACGGTGGCGGCAGATTTCCCTCTCGGTGTTATAATGAGAAACACCACCAGGGCATACCAGTGTATGCATTGTTACCCGCCGTGGTTGCTCAGTGGCTTTGGTGTTAGGCTGCTGAGCACGAGGTCGCGGGATCGAATCCCGGCCACGGCGGCCACATTTCGATGGGGGCGAAATGCGAAAACACCCGTGTACTTAGATTTAGGTGCACCATAAAGAATCTCAGGCGGTCGAAATTTCCGGAGTCCTCCATTACGGCGTGCCTCATAATCAGAAAGTGGTTTTGGCACGTAAAACCCCATAATTTAATTTTTTTTATGCATTGTTCTGCAATTCTGTTCCCAATTTAATGCCAAATAATAATTATTTATTTTTACAACAGCAATAACAGTCGTGCATGTACTTATAATAAAATACTCATGAAGTATTTGTGGAAATGAAAATTTTGTAGTGGGAAAGTGTTGCGCCTTCGAAAGGAATGCTAGAAGTGTCGTCTGCTATGACGCCTGTTCGCTGTGAATGCGAGACTTTTCTCGCAGACAACAAGCACTTAGGAACTCTCGCTCTTTCGAAAGGTTGCATTGGCTGTTAAGATTGCTGAATGTCTTCAAGTACTTTTAAGTACACCTGCTGCCTTGCTAGCTATGCTAGCTATAGGGCGCCTGTGGCCTCCTGTGAGCATGCTTCGTTATATTTTATATTGACGTACCGTTTCTGAAGTGTGAGCCAGCAGCTGTTATGGCATTGATTTACACTTTCTAATTTTGCCACAGCAGACTACAGCCAGGAAGCAGCAACCAGTAAGTTTGTATTCCCAAATGTCCTGAAACAGACGTTCCAATGAGCATATAAACGAGCAATGCGTAATGAAGCCCTAGATCAAATTTGATTGTCGAGCCACTAGAAGTACAACTGCGTATGTCTTGTGTCAGTTTTTTGCTCTTATGAAGGTTCGTAAAGCATGTAACGCTACAGTGCCAACCCAACACATTTAACAAACCAAGGTCAGAACGGTCAAAACGTGTTCTTTCAATGTTTACGATGCTGTCGCTTTCTTGTCAGGGCTTCGACACCACACTGCGACACAATCATCGTCCTAGCCGCTGGCACAGCGCACTATTGCCACTTCACAGAATCATGTATAGAGCTTTGCATCGCACTGTCCTGTTGTGGGTTACAGCAATTGCGCATGGAGCGAAACCAAAACTGCCAAAAAATACCTGTAGACTAGTTCACCAGTCAACAGAGTACCAATCCATAGCCTGTACTTCCCATCCCCATAATCGTCGAGCCATCGCAGCACCAGATTTCCGTCTAGCTATGGTGATATGAAACTGTGTGGTGTAAACCAAAATGTTTTCGTGGCTTAAACAATCTACAGAAATAAGCCACCGTCTCCTTGAGGAGTTGGTTTATCACCATCAGCCTCAGTCTGCTTTATGTCTACTGCAGGGTGAAGGCCTCTCCCTGCGATCTCCAATTACCCCTGTCCTGTGCCAACTGATTCCAACTAGCGCCCATGAATTTCCTAATTTCATCGCTCCACCTAGTCTTCTGCCGTCCTCGATTGCGTTTCCATTCTCTTGGTACCCATTCTGTAACCCTAATGGTCCAACGGTTATCTAACCGGCTCTTTACATGACCTGCCCAGCTCCATTATTTTCTCTTGATGTCAATCAGAATGTCGTCTATACCCGTTTGCTCTCTAATCCCAAACTGCTCTTTCTTCATCGTGAAGATCACCATGATCGTTCACATGAGAAGGGTGGTGGCCTGTTGGTGGCCATCTTTGCTTGTTGACACTGGCACTGCTCTTGAGATAATTTGGGTGGCTTGTCTTACATTATATGGGTAGTTATTAATGCACGTTTGTTATCGCCCACCTGCCACTGATCGCTTGTTCGTGTCTGATCTTCATAAAAGTATTTCCAGGGCTCTTGAACAGTTTCCCACTACCAAAATCTACCTATTTGGGGATGTTAACTTCCCTGATATTAATTGATCTCGCTTGTCCTCATCGAGCATTGCTTCAGGCGATTTTATTAAGCTGTGTTTAGAGTTCTATCTTGCCCAGATTGTTTCTGAGCCTACTCACAGCACTAATATATTAGACTTTATTCTCACAACAGAGCCACATAGCATAAGCCCTGT
Organism: Dermacentor variabilis; assembly: GCF_050947875.1. Taxonomy (NCBI): domain Eukaryota; kingdom Metazoa; phylum Arthropoda; class Arachnida; order Ixodida; family Ixodidae; genus Dermacentor; species Dermacentor variabilis. Next base: position 155,919,828 of record NC_134575.1, on the reverse strand, counting down.
CGTGCAGCTTGATGGCTTTAGTGATCACAACCTACTGCAGTTCTCAATTGATATTTCACTGAAATTTGCTGGTGCTGAACATAACATTATCAGGGTTTATGACTAGGCAAATTACGAACAAATGAACAATGAACTTGAGGTTTTCTTTCAGAAAAATTTCTTCCATCAGTGACAAACAATTTTGTTGAAGCGAATTTGAATTAATTTAGAAATATTATGTCACTTCTAGTAGATAATTATGTGCCACTATTCATTATATCTAATGACAAACGTAACCCATGGTTTAATATATCACGTAGATCACTCCAAAATAAAAAGAAAAGGTTATACGCTTCTGCTAAATGGCTATCATGTCGCACGTCATGGTCTAAATTTAAAGATTGTTTAAAATATTACTGTCTTGCAATATCTGAAGTGAAAAAGGAGTATTTTTCCAAAGATCTTTCCTCACTTTTACACACTAACTCTAGAAAGCTTTGGCGAGCTATCTCTCCTGATCGTGACAGTGGTACTGTTACATTGCATAATGCTGACAATGTTGCTGTCTCTGCATCTGAGTGTGCTTCAACTTTCCATTCCTTTTTTTGCTCTGGGTTCACTAATAAAGACTGCTCCTCTGTACGCTGCATCTCCGACCATGATTATCGCTTCATGTCCCCTATAAATATTAGTGTTAAAGGCATTTAAAAATTAAAATCTGATCTAAAGGTGTCTACATCATGTGGAATTGACAATATTAATTCTAAAGGATAGGTCAGCTATATCCAGTCAAATTTTGTACTACATTTTTCAGCAGTCTTTATCAACAAATCTTCTACCTGCTGACTGGAAGATAGCTAAAGTTATTCCAATATTCAAAGATGGAAACAGACACTCACCTGGTAACTACCGCCCCATTTCGCTAACATGTATCTGTTGCAAGCTTCTCGAGCACATCATTGCCTCCCATATATCCAACCTTCTTGAATCTAATAACTTTTTCTTTCACAATCAACATGGTTTCCGTAAAACGTTTTATGACACTCAACTATGGGAATTACGTCAGATTTACATTATGGGATGAATAATAGCAAAATTATTGATTACGTCTTTCTCGACTATGCAAAAGCCTTTGACAGAGTTGCTCACTGTCGTCTAATAGCTAAATTAACTGCTTTTAGGATTGACTCATTAACATTATCCCGGCTTCGTAATTTCTTATCTAATCGGCAACAGTTCGTATCTGTGAATAACTTTAGCTCCTCCACATATGTTAGTGTGTAGTGTGTTAAGCCTTCTTCTTTTCCTAATTTTATCAATGATTTGCCGAAAAATACTTCCTCCTACATATGACTTTTCATGGATGATTGCGTAATTTACAGAACGATTAGCTGTCATGATGACCATCTAACTTTGCAAAATGACCTTCACCTAGCTAATCAATGGTGCGACCGTTGGCAAATGACACTTAACACATCTAAGTGCTGCGCTCTTTCCTTCACTTGTATGAAATCATATCCTAAGTTACCTCACGAAATCTGTTCGGCGAAAGTTCTACTTACAAATATATTGGCTTTTATTTTTGTGCTGATCTTGCCTGGAGCTCTCAGATTGAGAAGATATGCGCTAAAGCTAACAGAACTGCACCTTTCACCATCTACCATCTGTCAACAGGCCTACCAAACTTTTGTACGCCTTCAACTTGAATATGCTTCAATGATCTAGTTTCCTCATCAACAATACCTAATAGATAAATTGGAATCCATCCAAAGCTGTGCTGCCCGCTTTATAACTTCTAATTGTAGTCGTCAATCTAGCATTACCCAAATTAAATGCCATGTTCCTCTTCCGGACTTGGATTCCCGTCGCTCTGTCGCCCTTCTATGCCTCTTTCATAAATACTACAACTCATGGTCAAGTCAAGTCAGTTTTATTTACATCATTATGATGTGGGCAGGCTCAGGCAAAAAAGCGAACAATTTTCACTTGAGGGAGCTCGAGCCCCCATACATGGCGTACAGCAAGGTCAAAAGTTTTAAATAAGTACAAAATCTACACACACTACATCACAGAATATAATACAAGAAATTCAGAACAGTCGATATAAACTCTTCATACATGTTTATTGATACACAATGCATAGGTGTTAACAGAGATGCAAATGTCATCCGTGTCACACTTTGACGCAAAGGGAATACAGCAGCTTACAAAAAATGATTTCTTAGAGTTTGTATGCGAGATGTTTCAGGAGAAAAACGTTCAAAGACGAATTTATTTAGTAACCTTGGAACTGCATAATGCATGTCACGCAAGCATTATAGCTGCAAAATTCCAGGCCACCGACATCCCTGCGACACCTCCATGGACATTGCCAAGACCACTAGTGAGGCTTCAGATACCCGGAATTATAAAGAAATCTCACGTTTCCTCCATTAGCTTGAAGCAGCTCACCCTGTCCCATATATTTACATTATATAGTGAGACTGTACAAATATATACCGATGGTTCGGTTACGCCATCTGCCACAACGGCCGCATTTGTCATCCCACAACTTGGAATTACTCAACGATTTCGATTAGACCACAAATCGACATCTACAGCTGCGGAACTTGCAGGAATACGGGAGGCTGTCCGTTTTATGAGAACGCAGACACCCCATAAGTGGAAGATATTGTGCGATGCCAAATCAGCGCTACAGGCGCTAAAATACCTTTTAAAGAAAGGACCATACTATCTGCTCGTGCTGGAAATCGTCGAACTTCATCACAGTGCCGAGTTAAGTGGCCACGTGATCACCTTTCAATGGGTGCCTAGCCATTGTGGTGTTTTTGGTAATGAACTCGCTGACAGTGAGGCAAGATCGGCCTCCTCTTCCTCTGATGAAGTACGGATTGCCTACTCGCGACACGACACCAACTCCATGATCAAGGCACTCATGCAGGACCTTACAAAGTCTTACAGAGCCCACTCTGATAACATTCACAGACGTCTACATACGATTGACCCAGACGGTAAATTCTGTTTGCCCCCGAAGCTTACACGGAGCAAAACATCATTGCTACACAGGATTCGGCTCGGCGTTGATTTCACCCGTCGCTACGCACACCTCATTGGCCAATCGAACAGCCCTGATTGTGAACACTGCCAGATGCCCGAAACACTGCAACACGTACTGCGCGACTGCCCAGCATATATGCTGGAGCGAAGGACCTTAGGCAGTTTCCTAGCCAGCGTTGGCAGACAACTACTGTCGGAGGAAGCTATCCTTGGCCCATGGCCTGACACTGCAATTTCGATGCGTGCAACAAAAGTATTGTTCAAGTTCCTGCAGGACACCAAGCTCGACAAGCGGCTCTAGCGAGGCAACTGTCTCATGTACATAAGCACGCACCACTTTTCTTATCATCATCATCCATCCCAATACTTTCACTCCCCTTCTCTCTTCCCCAGTGCAGAGTAGCAGCCTAGAGTGCACTAGCTCAGGTCAACCTCTCTGAGAGTCTTTCCTATCAATAAATTCTATTCGTTCACTGCATGACGCATCATCTGTCGACCATGTTCTGTACGGCAAACGGGAATGGTCCAACGTTCGTGTTTTCGAAACGAGTATGGTGTTGAGTTTGATTCAAGGGATGACAATGCTATCAAGAAGTTGTCATTGTGAAAAATGGATTTTTTGTATCTTATGGCTAATATTCGTATAGCTTATGAATGGGCATGATTTTTAATCGCTTAGACAGTTCTTCGGTATGTGCGAGGTAGTCAACATTTATTATGTAACATACTGCTTTCTTTTGCAGCATGTTTATCTTGTGCAGGTTAGTTTGAGTAGTAGTGCTCCAGATAAGGAAACAGTAGTTAACAACACGAATAATGTGTTGTATATTATTAATTTAATCGATAAACAGTAGTTAACAACACGAATAATGTGTTGTATATTATTAATTTAATCGATACAGGTAGATAGGAGCGAAATTTCGTGAGCATTCCAATGCACTTTGATAAATTGGTTAAAGTAGAGCTAATCTGAGGGTCCCAGCTCAGGTTCATGTTAAAGAAAATTCCTAGTGTTTTTACTGTGTCTACCACCTCTATAATAGAGTTGTCTATATTTAGCATAAGGCATGATGTAACAACGCTGTGCCGGTAATGAAAAAGTACCGCTTTTGTTTTCTTACTATTTATTATCAAGGAATTTGCTGCACTCCATGATTTCAACTTTTCTAGTACACTGTTTGTTTGAAATTAGCAATGGAATGTTATTGCCCCTAAACAAGAGACTCGCATCGTCTGCATATGGAAGATATTTTGGAAGGTTGCTGATATCTGTTATGTCGTTTATGTATACAATAAACAGTAGCGGTCCTAAAATACTTCCTTGTGGAACTCCAGTGGTTATAGGTTGAAGGGTTGAAACATGCTGTTCTACTGTTACACATTGATATGAATGCTGTAGGTAGGACTTTAGTAGACAAGCTGCAATGCCACAGATTCCATATCTTTCTAGCTTGTTGAGTAGTATTTGATGGCTTAGTTGATCAAAAGCCTCCGAGAAATCCACAAAAACACCTATGCACATCTCCCTGTTTTCAAGTGCCTCGAGGATTATCTCTTTTTGCATTAGTAAGGCTGACGACTGGGCGTGTTGGTGTAGCATATTAGAGGTTGGATTGCGCAACATTTTGACGATACATGCAGAAGAGAAGCGCTCTGTGGTGTGTGTTTCTCTTCTGTGTGTCTCGTCAAAATGTTGCACAATCCAACCTCTAATTAGTAAGGCTGTTTCAGTGGACCTGTTTGGGTGGAAACCATGTTGTGACGGATTAATGAGGTTAAGCTTATTGCAGAAGTTCATGAGTCTTTTATGAATTACTCTTTCTAGGCCCTTAGAAAAAATCGGCAGAATAGAAATCGATCGAAAGTTGGACATATCGTTTTTATCGCCACTCTTGAAAAGTACAATTACTCTGGAGATTTGCATTAATTTGGGAAAGCAACCTGTTGATAACGCCAGATTATATATGTAAGTCAGTAGGGGGGCAATAACATTCAGCACATATTTAACTGGAATAATTTCAATCAATATCAATTATAATCAATATCGCGTGATTTGCTATTTTTCAACGAGTTGAACATATTACATACCTTGCGTTCATCTGTCGGATCAAAATAAATGCTACGGTTATTCCTAGGAATTGTGCTGCTCAGAGATTGATGGTTTTGAGAACTGCTGACAACATATTTAAAAAATGTGTTAAATTCTTTGGCAAGTTCTGTGCCATGTATGCGGCGGCCCTGAAAAATGATATCTTTGATAACTGGCGACAATGGGGTTCTGTTTAGTAACATGTCTAGTTTTCTCCATACATCTGCATTATCCTTACAGGATTCTTGTTGCAACTGGTGTTGCAGGAAACGCCGCTTTTCATTTCTCAGGAAGGAATTCAGCTTATTTCTATATTGCTTAAATATGTTTAAATCTAAAAGTGACCTCGTTTTGACAAACTTTTTATATAATCTAGCCGTCTTTTTTATTCGTCTTAAACATTCACAGCTAATCCAGGGCTTTTGGTTGGTATGATGTGGCTTTAAAATAATTTCTCTAAATTGTTAACAGAAAATTCGCTTAAAAATGGATATGAATGTTTCATACGCCTCATCTGCAGTGCCATAGTGGAATACACCATCCCAGTTTTCATTCACAACACTCGAGTAGAGATTCCAAAGTTACAAGGGTGATGTTCTAAATAATCACTGTCATCGAAGTTTGCGCATGCATCCCGTTATCTTCACATTCAACAAAAAGGTATATCGGAAAGTGGTCGCTTATGTCATTACATACAACTCCTGATATTGCATTTTTTGCATTAATGTTGGTAATAAAAAGGTCTATCAAAGTCTCTGTGTACATTGTAACACATATTGAAGTTTTAGTAATGATAGCAGGACCATTTGCTTCTAGTGTCAAAAGAAAGGTCTGCTGCGCAAGGCAAGATTTTAGCACATCAATGTTGAGATCACCTGCAAGTAATAATTCCAAATTATTTACATTCACATAGTTGAATAGCAATTCAATGTGGGAAATGAATTTATTGAATTGACCGTTTGGCGGTCAGTAGATCACGCAGTAAATGTATTTTCTCGATTTCAAGCATAGGCATTCAATATCTTCAGTCAACAGAGACAGTTCAGGAATTATTTCACATTCTAGGTTATTTTTGATGATGATTTCAACCCCACCACTTTGTTTATTAGGTCTGTTTAGGAAGAAACTATTATATCCATCATGCATGTAAACCACTGTATCCGATGAATACCACGTCTCTGTCAGCATTATTACATCGAAATCAAAAACAAATTCATTTAGAAGAATAGAAAGCTCGTCTCCTTTATGCCTTGCTGATGTAATGTTCAGATGAAAAGTACTCAAGCCAATTTTTCTCGATGTATTAAATGTGGTGTTTATGTTGTGCGGAGACTGAGCCATTTTACCAGCGAGATGCAAAATATAAACAAGTGAAGACACTTAAACCATTTTTTCCACGTCCTGAGCATTGCGAAGGTACAGAGTCGATGACGACTCTTCCTTCCTAGCAAGAACCGTACCATTGCTTGTCCAGACAAATTTCCACCCTTTTGTTTTCTTTTGTTCAGTACCAGTGGCGTAGCCAGAAATTTCGTTCGGGGGGGCTCACGGTCCAGCTCCGCCTCCTCCTCATAAAATTTGTCGAGGGATCAAATACATTAATAATAACTGCATTGCCATTGCGAAAGATGCAGCAAACAAATAGTTGAACGCTACGCACTGTCCAGCTGCAGGAGTAAAATATGTATTTTTTCATAAAATAGTATACTCGTATGTCTCAAGAATTGTTCCCGAAATAACTGATATCAATGCTTCCATGCTTTCTGTCTAGTTAATACGTAAAGAAAATATCACACGAACTTTAGAACTGTATCAGTTTGAAACCAGCAAAGCAGTGCATGCTACTGATATGAAACATGTAAAGGCCATTGAAATGAACAAGTTGAGGACGAATATTTTAATGAAACTTTGTTAACCTCCGTGCTTTTCTCTCATTTCCATCTATCTATCTCTGTCGTTCAAGAACTTTGTTTACATTTTTGTACATATGCAAAGACCAGGGAAAAATCTCAATGACACTGTCCTTTGTTAGAATGCATTGCGCAGGAGCAGCTGTCATCGATCGTGTATTGCGAGTAATTTCACCGAAATTATAGTCTCAACAGAGAGCACATGTCTTACAAAAAGCGAAACTTCAAGGGCTACGAAGAAGTGTGGAAAGGCTGAAATTCTTTTGTTTAGTTTTTCATGACAAAATTGGAATTGATAAGGCACCGTGTATAAAACCATCGTCGGAATGTACAATGCGCTTTTGTCCCTCTAAGAAAGTTGCAGATTTTATAAATTCCACTGATACGTTCAAAAATTTATTTTTTGAAGAACAACCCATGAATGGAATTGTCTACCAGATGATGTTGTAAAATGTGAAACAGTCGAACTATTTATAAATGGGCTCAGGCACCAAACCTGATTTTTTTCTTATTGTGTTGGTTGTATAATGATGTACTTCATTATAGATAATGCCATGTTTATTTCTGCTTTTTTTCTTTGTTCAGTTACTTTTCTATTTTTTTTCACCATGTCTTTGTGATGTTATGTGTTGCAACTATCTTGCCAAAAAAATTATGTATGCTTACTCCTGCTTAAGGCCTGGCACCCAGGCTATCAGTATGTAATAAATGAAATAAATATAGAAACAAGGAATTCTGCTAAATGTATGAGAGCGAGTCAAATGAAAGTCAGCCAATGTGAATATATGACTAACGGCGTACTTTGTTTAAAAGTAGTCTCCATAAGCTTTTAGACATTTGACCCACTGACTAACGAGCCGCATGATTCCCGTCTCATAAGGTTCCTGGGGTTGCTGCTTCAAAAAGTCTGTAACTGAGTCTTTCACGTCATTGTCCGACACAATTCTGGTTCCGTCTAGCTGTTTTTTTTCAAATGCTCCAAAATGTGGAAGTCACAAGGCGACAGGTCTAGGCTTAATGGTGAATGTTGCAGCGTTTCCCACTTGAACTTTGCCAGTTTTATGTTAACGACATCAGCGACGTGGGTTGAACATTGTGGAGCAAGATGACCCCATTCCTCAATTTCCACGTCATTTGTTTTTGATTGCGACACGCAGCCGATCCGACGTTTTACAATATCCGAAACGATTTAGTCTCTCTAGGTTTAGCAAATTCGATCCTGACGACTGAAAAAAAGTCAACACCTTTTCGGCAGAAATGATGACCTTTGCTTTTCTTGGGGGTTATGAATTGAAATGTTTCCTCTGTAAGCTTTGCCGTCGTCTTTCAGGCTTGTAGTAGTGGCACCATGATTCATTCCCGGTCACAATTGCAGACAAAAGTCATCACCCGCATTGTGATACAGGATTAGATGAGTCAAGGCAGCGCCGAACCTCTGTCTTCTGGCCGTGGTTCAAAATCTTGGGCACCCATTGCGCACACAAGAGCTGATAACAGAGATGTTCATGAATTATGGTGTGACCCAACCATGACGGATGTGCACACGCCCTGCCAATTCACCGATGCTTATCCTCCGTTATTTTCTAATTAGCCTTTGAAATTGTTTTGGGTTGATTGCACAGTGGCTTTGGCACGGTCTTGAATTGTCTTCACAACTTTCACGTCCTTCTTGGAACCATTTGCTACAACACTTCACAGTGGCCAATGAAATGCAATGTTCAACGTACACGGCAGCCACACGGCGAATTATTTCTTTTTCCGAAACATCTTCAGCTGTCAAAAACCTCACGACAACATGCTGTGACACTTTCAGAGTGTCCATTATGCCACGAAACCAAGTTCAACCCAATGTACAAAAGCATTAAAGAACTTTTATCCTCACACCTGTGTGTCACTTTCGTAAACGAGAGATGCCTCTGTGCTATGTGCGTGCTTCGCAGATAATGAACCGAACCATTATTGGGCGGGGTGGGTTGGCTCACTTTAATTTCACTCGCCCTCGTGCATTAGAAATGCGAAGATACAATGGAATATGCAAATGCGAAGATACAGCTTGATAGAAGGCAAAAAAGTGTCACTGGAAACAAAGTTCACTGCACGTATGCAGAAAACCTCGCAACAAGATATTTCAATATAACTATAAGTCTCGAATAAATCTACGTATCTAAGAAAAAGTCACAATATAAAATGCGTCAAACAAGGCCAATAAACATGCGCAACCACAGATTCACAGATCACAGCCCTCCTCCCCCACCGCTCCCTCGACTCCCTCTGATGTATCGCGTGCGACAGGAGGCGGCGAGCTTCCTCCCTGTTTTTCTCCCTTGCGCACACAAGATCGTCGACAAGACCCATCGTCTTGTCGACAAGACCCATCGTCGGCAAACCCATGCCACCCCACCCCCCCTTACGCTTTCACTTGCACATGCAGCATGCGACACACGGTCATGATGTTTTCGCCCTTGGACTTTATACGGAACATAACATAAGGGCGACGGCGACTACAGGAATGCGCCTGGAGGGTCCACATGATTGCTACCGCCATAATATAATGAGTATCCGCCAACTGAAGCATCCCTTGGCCCATTACTTTCCACAAAAGAAGTAACAAAATCAAACTTTCACCATGCAACAATTTGCTGCGCCGCAACAATGTATTTTTTTCTTTTGTAGGGCTGGGGCATGGAAATGAAAAAATTCAAGGAAGGCATGTTGACTATAACTGAATGCCTACTTTGGGCGCCTAATGCGGCTACCGAAGGAATATCGAAGAAAACGTGAGACGATTGGTCCACAGATAACCATAGGCATGCTGCGCGGTATCGTATCCTAATTTTCCGGAGAAATTCCGCTCAAGTGAATGCGTTACAATCCGTCAAGTCCCCGCAGTGATAGCGGCGAGTGGCCATGCATTTTTTTCTTTTTTTCGTCTGCTAGCCAGAAAGCATCCAAAACTATGCCAGACGATAATCCACTCGGTGAGAGAAAAACGAATGTGCATGAAAGTGTGCTGCGTGGGGATCGGGGCAACAGGAGAAAAATGCATGCGCTCTGGCTGGTTCTGGCAGCCCGCGGGTAGCGAGAACAAAAAAAAAAAAAAAAAAAAAAAAAAAAAAAAAAAAAAAAAGAAAAGAGGAGGCTCAATGTGTTCTCGGGAATGAGTCAAAGTAGAAAAATCACAACGTAGTTTCCTTTGCTGGCTTTAGTACCTTGACATGGATGCTTTGGCGCAGGTGAAAGAAAAATGTCGATATTCTTTTCTGTGACATACTGCCACAAATAAACCATCACAATGCTTCGTCTTATTGGACCTCGCTGTGTGCTTTGTAAACTTGTCTGATAGTGTGTTGATTTGGCTTGTCTCGTTGTATAGTCAGATGTAGGACTTTAGAAAAGTCAGCGCACCTTTGGCTTCAAATGTTTATAACAACATTAAGCCCACAATGTTGCGGAATTGAAAATCTAAAGCACGACTTTGGAAATGTCAATGAATCTTTCCCATCGACAGTTTGAGAACTTCATACCCATAAAGTTCCAAAATTGAAATCATGCGCTCCGTCGATTGCGCGGCCTCCGCGAGATGCCACGACGAGCCCGCTTGCCATCAAACGCCCTTGAAACTTTGTGCTTGGGAGGGGCTCCTTGCGTTACGATATGCGACTCCCTGTGCATGGGCGTTGGCGCTAAATCCAGTCTGATTTCGCAATGTTCGTGCTGAAATGTCTTTCCGAGCATGAAAAGGTCATTCTAGACTGAATCCAGCATGATTTCTGGCACCGGGGGCTATTTTGGTTGGCGGCGTTCGACAGCACGAAAAATTTTGGGAGGGGGAGACAGTCGCTACCTGTCCTCAGTAGATGTATTCTCTTAACACTTCCAGTGCCTTGCTACCTATCGTAAACTACTCTTCCCTTCCGAGACTATTAAACATTACTTTAGTTTTCTGCAGATTCATTTTTAGCCCCACCCTTCTGCTTTGCCTCTCCAGGTCAGCGAGCATGCATTGCAGTTGGTCCCCTGAGTTACTAAGCAAGGCAATACCATCAGCGAATCTCAAGTTACTAAGGTATTCTCCTTAACTCTTATCCCCAATTCTTCCCAGTCCAGGTCTTTAATACCTCCTGTAAACACTCTGTGAATAGCATTGGAGAGATGGTATCTCCCTGCCTGACGCCTTTCTTTATTGGGACTTTGTTGCTTTCTTTATGGAGGACTACGGTGGCTGTGGAGCCGCTATAGATATCTTTCAGTATTTTTACATATGGCTCGTCTACACCCTGATTCCGCAATGCCTCCACGACTGCTGAGGTTTCGACTGAATCAAATGCTTTCTCGTAATCAATGAAAGCTATATATAAGGGTTGGTTATATTCCGCACATTTCTCTATCACTTGATTGATAGTGTGAATATGGTTTATTGTTGAGTAGCCTTTACGGAATCCTGCCTGGTCCTTTGGTTGATGGAAGTCTAAGGTGTTCCTGATTCTATTTGCAATTACCTTAGTAAATTGTAGGCCTTTGTAGGCAACGGACAGTAAGCTGATCGGTCTATAATTTTTCAAGTCTTTGGCGTCCCCTTTCTTATGGATTAGGATTATCTTAGCATTCTTCCAAGATTTCTGTACGCTCGGAAGTCATGAGGCATTGCGTATACAGGGTGGCCAGTTTTTCTAGAACAATCTGCCCACCATCCTTCAACAAATCTGCTGTTACCTGATCCTTCCCAGCTGCCTTCCTCCTTTGCATAGCTCCCAAGGCTTTCTTTACTTCTTCCTGCGTTACTTGTGGGATTTCAAATTCCTCTGGACTATTCTCTCTTCCATTATCATCGTGGGTGCCACTGGTACTGTATAAATTTCTATAGAACTCCTCAGCCACTTGCACGATTTCATCCATATTAGTAATATTGCCGGCTTTGTCTCTTAACACATACCTACATCTGATTCTTGCCTATTCCTTGTTTCTTCTTCACTGCTTTTAGGCTACCTCCATTCCTGAGAGCATGTTCAATTCTATCCATATTATACTTCCTTATATCAGCTGTCTTACGCTTGTTGATTAACTTGGAAAGCTCTGCCAGTTCTATTCTAGATGTAGGGTTAGAGGCTTTCATAGATTGGCGTTTCTTGATCAGATCTTTCGTCTCCTGTGATAGTTTGCTGGTATCCTGCCTAACGGAGTTACCACCGACTTCCTTTGCACACTCCTTAATGATGCCCACAAGATTGTCGTTCATTGCTTCAACACTAAGGTCCTCTTCCGGAGTTAAAGCCGAATACCTGTTCTGTAGCTTGATCTGGAATTCCTCTATTTTCCCTCTTACCGCTAACTCATTAATTGGCTTCTACAATCTACAAATGAAGGTCTATGAAATGTAGAATGTCATGGGTGAACTCGGCGAGTTGGGTCTCGCATGAAATTGTTTTCTGAAGCCGTGCTGGTGAGGGTAAAAGAAGTTGATAGATTCCAGGTGAGACATTAGGTTGGAGGAGATTATATGTTCTAGAAGTTTAGAAGGAATGCTGGTCAGAAAAATTGGTCGATAATTTATAGCACAGGAGCAGTCGCCGGTCTTGAAGATTGGTACGACATGGGCCTTTTTCCAGTCGTCGGGCAAGCTTTCAGTCTTTAAGGTTTGCGTAAATATTAGATGTAGTACCTGGCTAGAAATGTTACTGGTGTTAACTAGTATTTTGGCGTTCATTCCATCACACTCAGCTGAGGTGGTTAGTTTGAGTGAATTAATGAGGCTACATATGCCATCAGGGTTTATCTTGATGTCTGGCATTAAGTTTACTGGGAGTGGTGGTATTGGCTCAGTGGGAGTGTCATTAGTGTTGGAGAAAACTGAGATGAAGTAGTCGTTAAGAGCTGACGTGCATTTCTCAGAATTAATGAGATTACCATCTGGATCTGTTAGTTCAATCTGTCTAGAATTTGTCTTTATTGAAAGTTAGTGCCAGAATTTATTGGGGTTTGATCGTAGAATCGTCAGAAGGTCATGATTAAAGAAGTTATCTTTGGCTATTGTCAGCTCCTGAATATATTGGTTAGCGCACAGTTCGTATTTTTCCCATGTTTCCGAGTTATTTGTAAGTTTCGCTTTTCGGTATAGCCTTTTCTTTTTAGCAAGGAGAGTCACTATTTAGCAAGGAGATCCTATTTACTTTCCTCTAATTCCTCCAATAGCACTGCTAGACTCGCCTCACTAGATAACGTTCTAGCATTAAACATTGCCAGGTTCAAATTCCAATGGCGGCCTGTCCGGAATCAAGTAACTACAAACAATCTAGTAACAATAATATTGATTAAAAAAGAACAACACCAGCCAAGTGCACAGCCTAAAAGTTAGAGAAACATATTAGCTACATAATGCTGTATATGAGTACAATAAAAAAGAACTCTACAAGTTTGTAACAAACATATTACAGTGCAAGAAAAGTGCAAGTGTTGTAACTCGTCCGCAGTGTTGATGAATAGAACAATGTCATCTACAAACCGAAGGTTGCTGAGGTGTTCGCCGTCGATCGTTACTCCTAAACCTTCCCAGTTTAATAGCTTGAGTACTTCCAAGCACGCAGTGAATAGCATTGGGGAGATTGTGTCTCCTTGTCTGACCGCTTTCTTTATAGGTATCTTCCAACTTTTCTTGTGTAGAATGAAGGTGGCTGTGGAATCTCTGCAGATATTTTCCACGGTATTTATGTAAGCGGTCTGTACTCCTTGATTATGCACTGCATCTATGACTGCAGGTGTATCTCTACTGAATCAAATGCTTTTTCGTAATCTATGAAAGCCATATAGAGAGGCTTATTGTAGTCTGCGGATTTCTCAATAGCCTGAGTAATGACATGGATGTGATCCATTGTAGAATAACCTTTCCTGAAGCCAGCCTGCTCCCTTGTATGACTAAAGTCCAATGTTGCCGTTATTCCATTGGAGAATATTTTGGTAAATATTTTATATAATACTTGGGAGTAAGCTAATGGGCCTATAATTTTTCAGTTTAATGTCGCCTTTTTTGTGGATAGATACCACTTTGTGGATAGTGTCGATAGACACTTTGTATCAAGTGCCGCCAGCTTTTCAAGCATTGCGTCTCTTCCATCTTTGATTAAATCGAACATTATTCCATCTTCTCCTGCCGCTCTTCCTCGTTTCATGTCTTGCAAGACCTTTCTGACTTCATCGCTAGTTATAGGAGTTTCTCTATCCCGTTCATCACTGTTTCTAATGGAGGTATCCTGACTCCTCTGGGTATTGTACAGGTCAGTATACAATTCTTACCCTTCTTTTACTATATCTTCGAGATTGCTAATGATATTGCCCTGCTTATCTTTCAGTTCATACATCTTGGTTTGTCCTAAGCCAAGTTCCTCTCTCACCGATTTCAGGCTGCGCCCATTTTTTACAGCTTCTTCAGTCTTTCTCACGTTATAGTTTAGAATATCACTTATTTTCGCCTTGTTGATCAGTTTTGACAGTTCCGCAAATTGTATCTTATCTCTTTAGTTGGACACCTTCATTCTTTGTCGTTTCTTTATTAGGTCCTTTGTTACTTGGGAGAGCTTGCCAACTGGTTGCTTTGGTGCCTTGCCTCCCACTCAATTGCTGCCTCTGAAGCCAGCCTAGTTACGGTTTCATTCATTAGCTCTATGTCATCATCATCTCTCTGTTCTAAGGCTGCATATTTGTTTGCAAGTACCAGCCTGAATTTTTCTGCATTCACCCTTACTGCCTCTAGGTTGGCCTGTTTCTTCTTGACCAATTTTGCTATTTCTCTCTTCAAATTGAGGTGAATCCTAGCCCTTACTAACCTATGATCACTGCACTTTACCCTACCTATCACTTCTACATCCTGCACTATGCTTGGATCAGCAGAAAGTATGAAGTCAATCTCATTTCTTGTTTCACCATTAGGGCTTTTCCAGGTCCACTTTCTGTTTCCACACTTCCTTAAAAAGGTGTTCATTATTCTCAGCTTATTTCTTTCTGCGAATTCTACCAGCATCTCTCCTCTAGCGTTTCTAGAATCGACGCCATGGTTGCCAATTGTATGTTCACCTGCCTGCTTTTTCTCCACTTTTGCATTGAAGTCACCCATTAGTACTGTGTACCAAGTTTGCACTTTTTTCAATGCTAATTCAACATCTTCATAAAACTGATCTGCTTCCTGATCGTTGTGACTGGATGTTGGAGCGTAGGCTTGTATTACCTTGAATCTATACCTCTTATTAAGTTTGATTATGACTACTGCTACCCTCTCATTAATGCTGTAGAATTCGTCAATGTTGGCCACTATGTCGTTATGGATTAGGAATCCTACCCGGTATTGCTTCTTATCAGGAAGACCTCTATAGCAGAGGATGTGGCCGTTATTTAGCAATGTATAAGCCTCACCAGTTCTTTCAATCTCACTAACGCTGATAATATCCCAAACATCTGATAGTTCCTCAGAGTCCTGCTAAGCTAGCCTCACTCAGAGGGTTCGGGTGTTAAACGTTGCAAGGGTCAGTTTCCATTGGCGGTCTGTCCGGACCCAGAAATTCTTAGCACCCTCTGCTGTGTTACAGGTCTGACCGTCGCCTTGGTCAGGCTCTCCGCAGCTGCTGGGGACTGAGGGCCATTGGGTAATTGAGTGCGTCATTTGGGAAGGAGTGGCCGAATACTGCACCAGGGAGGCCAATTTCTGTTCTGGTGAGGGAGTGTCCTGTTAAAGCTTAGTGGGCCTTCCTAATTTAGTTGTACCTGGATTAGTATAACCCCACTCGCTCTCGGTATATTTTGCCGGTGACAAGCGTCACTCCAAGCCTGCAGATATTGTGCACTGGAGGAGGTGAATTTCCACCTCACTATTGTAAAAAACAAAACAAAAAAAAACACCTTATAGACGGATTCGAACTACCGACTATGACAACCGAGCATTGGCATAACTGAATCAGATAATCCCATAGGCGGCAAGGCTACCTTATTGCCAACAAGTAAAGCCCAGAGGGCCCTACATGCCCCAAAACTTCCTTGATATATCTGCAGTACATGGTGTTTTCCTGATTGCCATGGCTAACTCAATATACTGTATATACTTGCATAATGATCACACTCGTATAAGGATCGCACCCCTGAATTTTGTGGTCACAATTAAATTTTTTTCTTTCCAGTGTAATGATCACACTCAAACTTGCCTCAGTGATATGTCGTGTGCCAAGTCTACCTAATGATGATCACTCTTACCATCTGTCGAATGCTATGCGAACGACTCTTCAATACGTACCAAGCGGTCGGCACGTACCGAACATTCTTAAGCAGATGCCCCATTTCATTCCTTTCATCACTTTCCACACTTCCATGAAAAAAAATCTACAACCAAACTTGCCTTAGCTTTATTATTTTTAGGCTTTATAATGGTTGTGATCAACAACAAAAAAAAGTGTTTTTTGATTCTTCTCGTCTGTACCCGTGGGCATGCAACAAATCGTGAGCGGCAACGATAGTAGACACGTTTACACTGGTACATTAGAAATGTACCCTATTCATACGCCGGCGCTTGTAACACAGCTAGGATATTCGCCCACCCATAGCGGAAGCGTGCTGTATTAAGATAGTAGTGAAGACAAATGCCGCAGTATCCACAGCGTGCCCGCCATGGGTTTCTGTCACTGGCACCTAAGCGTGCCCACCTCTGTTTCAGTCCCTGCAAAGTGGACATGGCTACGTTATTGTCACAAACTTGCCGATAGTAACGATATTATTCATTACTGATACACAAGTAACTATTTCAATGCACGTAATGTACTCACGAGAAGAAGAAAAATCGCGTTCGGCGCATTTGTCTTGCTCCGCCGGCCGCCATCTTCGTTTTGATGTCCCACACTGTTACAGAGGCAGTCGTCTATTTGTTGACCTGTTTTCATCCCGCAGCAAATGCGGGATGAAAAAAAAAATGTTTTCTTTTCGCGGGAAATTTAACCCGCGTGATGATCACGCCCCTGCATTTTCGTAAATTTTTGACAAAGAAGTATGATCATTGTGCGAGTAAATACAGTAGAATGATTTCTAAACGGTTCTGGCCTCGTGGTTCTGGAATCACATGTGCGCAGAGGGCCGTGAACTCGCCTAGGCAAACCCTACAGGCATACCGGCGACCTGTCACAGTTGCGAATACATGCTCATGGTCTAAAGGAGTACAAACGAAAACCCGTGAAAATGAATATAAGTGCAAATGTAGAAGAAATGCCGGGAGGCAAACAATTTTTTTTACTTGATGAAAATCTGTATGTGAACTTTGAGACTGTTGACATTACGTTATTTATTTCTTATTATTTGCGTGCTACTGCAAACCTTCTCATCACTTTTTCTTTTCCTTTAGTGCTGCAATTCTTTTTTTTGGGGGCGGGGGGGAGGGGGCTCTCATTAGAAAGTCAGCGCGAGGCATGTCGGTAGGGTCAGTTTAAGTCCATTTAGTATATCTTAAATGCCTGAAAAAATGCTTGAATTATCTGTGGTATACGGGTTTTGATGATCGCGGCAGGTGGCTTGGCATAGTATTTATCAATGGTTCTAACATCGTGGTTTCGGAGACTTCCGTATGCAAGCGACCATGAACGTGGCTAGATACACTATAGTATATTTTCGGCGGAATCGAACAGCACTTAAAAGTAGTGTGGAAAAAAAAATTAGAAAATGAGAAAGCTTTCAGGCTTACCGCGAATTCACTAGTCGCGGTGGTTAGACAGTGCTATTGCCGATGCAAAGACATGACAAATGAATGGACTAATTACAAGCACTGTCTTGTCAGCTCTTTCTTTCATCCTTTTCTGCAAGCATCACTTTCTTTTGTTTTATTTAGGCTATATTGCTGCTTAATCTGTCGTAACAGGGAGACTAATAGTAAGAATGCCTTCTAATGCAGGTACCTAGCAATATAGCAAGAACGCTATCTGGTCTAGTGCACCTGTGTGACAGGCAGATCACTGGTTCCTTCATAATTGCTAAGAATTTTAAGGCGGCACAGACTGTGGCTGCCAGGCTCTCCTGATCTGTGTGGTATTCCTTTAAATTTTCGCTGTGGCCACAGGGCAATCTATTTAGCATTTTTACTTCTTGCACAGTGCAGTAAAATGGCTTACAAGCTGCTTATGTGTGACATAATGCTGCTCTATCTTGCTTGGTCTGGAAAAGAAAAATAATATTTTGGCGTTCCTCGTTCTTCCTTCTTTTCTTGTTTTAAAATGTCATACTGCAGGTCAACTTCGGCTCAAGCAGAAGGGGTAAATGTACAAAACAAGAGAAAGTATATATGCACATTCAGAACACACTCTAAATGTGACATCAGTAAACAACTGTTCTAATGAATCTGGGCATGTCATGGTGACAAGTTCCATTAGATTTAGGCATCCTTGAAACCACAATTTTGCCCTGAAAAATTGTTCTAACGAATCATAGAATGACCTCACTGTTAAAGTATGTCTTCGCACGAACTCCATGCTGCAGAATTTTTTCGACTATAAGTGCAGTTATCGCACGGATACCTGCTCTTCTCCCTCTTTTCATCTGCGCTAGGAAGGCACATGGCGACGGCAAGAAAATGTGCACTAGCCAAAAATAAAAGAAAAATAATTTATTTTTCCTTTATTGTTGGCGAGTGCACGTTTTCTTGGCACCAATATGTTTCCTCGCCAGACGAGTTTTTGTTCAACACTTGACTATGAAGGTACATAGCGGAGATGCCCTGAGGGCAGAGCCCCTTCCCATAGTTGAGTGTCGTGGCAGCTGGAGGGCTGGTCGCAGCACCACACCATTGGGTGCTGTGACAGTGTGCCATGCTACGAAGGAATTTCATGTGTTTTTGAGATCAGGCATACATATTCTTACGTGTGGAACGACGCTGGGGTGAGGAGCTTGTTCAGTCGTTGTCGGAAGGCAGCATTCATAATAGAAAGATGTGCTCCTGTATCGATGAGTGCCATGACAGGATAGCCATCAACGTCAACGTCAAGAAGGTTTCGGTTAGTAGGTAACGTGAGCAGAGGATTTGAGGGCAGGGTCGACAACGCAGCTTCACCTCCAGAAGCTGCAGTGCCTAGTTTTCCGGCTGGGTCCGGGAGGCGATAGGCGGCGAAGAGAAGCCGCGGGCTTGGGGCGAATGAGACTGATGGCGTCGAGGTGAGGGCGAGCGGCTGTAGCAAAGGTTCGGAGCAGGGGCATCAGCGGTAGTGAGTTCATGGCGGGTGGCATAGGGTACAGAAGGTCCAAAGGTGCGTGAATAAGTGGTGGCGTAAGTCCGAGGAGGTGGTGGCCATCGCTTTCGGCAGTGACAGGCGACGTGGCCGATGCGACAGCAGTGGAAGCAGATCGGCCTGTCATCAGGGGTACGCCATTCGGACGGGTTGCGGCGAGATGTGGCAAAAAAGGACTGCCGGGGACGAGGAGGGCCACTGGATAACTGGGGAACGCTGGGTCGAGACGTGGAACACACAGTGTTAAGACCCATGTTTTCAAATTCCTGTCTGACGACGGCCTGAATCATCGCAATGGTGGTTGCTGGCGGATCGAGAGCCGTCGTGGAGAAGGCTGGCGAACAGGCGGCCTCGAGTTCGCGGCGAACAATACGGGTGACGTCGTCGCAGGTGGTTGTCTGACGCGGTCGACCCTCACATGTCGACGTAGCAGCAGTGTTGGGTCGCAATGTGGTGTGAGATACGGCGGCTCTTAGCCTGTTCAAGGTGACGGCATTCTTTTATAATGGCGTCGATAGTCGAGATGTTGCCGAAAACAAGCAAATTGAAAGCGTCGTCGGTGATGCCTTTTAGCACATGTGCCACTTTATCTGCTTCGGACATATTATCATCAGCTTTACGGCATAGAGCCAAGACATCGAGGATGTAGGAAACGTATGGCTCTGTAGATGACTGAACATGAGACGCAAGAGCCTTTCTTGCGGCAGCCTTGCGCCCAATGGGGTCGCTGAACAGTTCTCGTAGCTTTTCTTTGAAACTGTCCCAACTGGTTATTTCGTCATCATGCGTTTGGTGCCACACGCGTGGGGTGCCGCCGAGATAAAAGATGACATTGGCGAGCATTATCGTTGGGTCCCACCTGTTATTAGCACTGGCGTGTTCATTAAGCTTGATCCAGTTGTCGACATCCTGTCCCTCCAAGCCAGAGAACACACCTGGGTCACGGTGTGGGGCAACCGGGACAATTGGAGCAGTCAGGCAAGCCGAAGCCGTTACAGAGGCGGGCTCGTCACCGGGAGGCATGGTGACAAGTTCGGTGTGCCGACCACCTTGGAGTTCTGTGGTGAGGACGGGGATCGCTGACCTCCACCAGAAATGTTACGTGTGTAAAGACACAGACAAAAGATGCTATTTACACGCTATTTACACTGGAGCCAGGCAGCCAGGCTGACACTCGCTCATGCCAAGGGCACCGACCAACTTCGTCATTCTCGCGGCGGCTCGTCTCTTGAGCATCGCTTGATGATATCGTAATAATATTTTTAATTTATTGAACTCAATATGAGGAATTATTTTTCACTTGGAATTTAAGTAAAAACTAGCCAAAAGAAAAGATAAGCACACAGGAAATATACAAGACAAGAAAGAGGCTGGACTACCAACTGTTTATTCGACAGAACGGGGCTCTAATTTAAAAGGGCACTCTGTCACATGACCATCACATAATCGGCTTATCGCAACGAACGGTCAAGAAAACAGCAATAAATTCGAAAGGCCACATGCACCTTCTATTGGTATTTTCTTACTTTCTTCTAGTATTGGCGGATCCAAGAGCAAGCGACTGTTCACTGCCTTTGAGACCAGATTGTAAATTCTCTGCTGCATGCAGTGCAATAATATATCGCTCACATTTTCACAGAAGCCTCGTTACCAGATCGGCAACATTTTTTCAATATGTTCAAAAAGTGTTTCAGGGACCCCTTAAGTGTTTTATCACATGGACTTTGTGCTAAAAGCTTGATGGAACAGATTATAGGCCTGTGCTGCCAGTCACTTATTGCAAGTCTAATGTGCAGAATGATGCTGAATTCATTGCTAGGCAAAAAAAGAATGAGTGCAGCCACACACCTCAACACTCGTTACGTCTACTTGATTGAAGAGTACCTTAGTGTTGAAACAATGACCGACAATCTTATGGGCATCGTTAAGGAGTGTGCAATAGAAGTCGGTGGTAACTCCATTAGACATACCAGTAAGCTATCGCAAGATACGAAAGATCTGATCAAGAAACGCCAATGTATGAAAGCTTCTAACCCTACAGCTAGAATAGAACTGGCAGAACTTTCAAACTTAATCAACAAGCATAAGACAGCTGACATAAAGAAGTATAATATGGATAGAATTGAACATGCTCTCAGGAACGGAGGAAGCCTAAAAGCAGTGAAGAAACTAGGGATTGGCAAGAATCAGATGTATGCATTAAGAGACAAAGCCGGCAATATTGTCACGTGGTAGTGACGGTTAAGAAGGCAGCAAAACTGTGATTAACAAAACGGTTGTTTTATTGGGCGAACTTGTGCCCTCAAAAAGAGGCTACACTCGAAGAGCAACGGTAGCGACGAACACACTCGGCGATCGTCGAAAACCTGATCAGCGGGTCAAGCGCGTCGGCTTTTATACAGCAGTTGTCGAATGTTCCAGACTAATCGTTGGGACCCGCGTGCCTTCCACAAAGTTCTACACCATATGCGTCAGGCGAATAAATCAGATAACACATGGTTCGGCGACAACAGACAGCGGATAGAAGCATCGCTCATCATCATCATCATCAGCCTGGTTACGCCCACTGCAGGGCAAAGGCCTCTCCCATGCTTCTCCAACAACCCCGGTCATGTACTAATTGTGGCCATGTCGTCCCGGCAAACTTCTTAATCTCATCCACCCACCTAACTTTCTGCTGCCCCCTGCTATGCTTCCCTTCCCTTGGAATCCACTCCGTGACCCTTACTGACCATCAGTTATCTTCCCTCCTCATTACATGTCCTGCCCATGCCCATTTCTTTTTTTCGATTTCAACTAAGATGTCATTAACTCGCATTTGTTCCCTCACCCAATCTGCTCTTTTCTTATCCCTTAACGTTACACCCATCATTCTTCTTTCCATAGCTCGTTGCGTTGTCCTCAATTTAAGTAGAACCTTTTTTGTATGCCTCCAGGTTTCTGCCCCGTAGGTGAGTATTGGTAAGACACAGCTATTATATACTTTTCTCTTGAGGGATAATGGCAATCTGCTGTTCATGATCTGAGAATGTCTGCCAAACGTACCCCAGCCCATTCTTATTCTTCTCATTATTTCCGTCTCATGATCCGGATCCGCCGTCACTACCTGCCCTAAGTAGATGTATTCCCTTACGACTTCCAGTGCCTCGCTGCCTATTGTAAATTGCTGTTCTCTTTCGAGACTGTTAAACATTACTTTAGTTTTCTGCAGATTAATTTTTATACCCCCTCTTCTGCTTTTCCTCTCCAGGTCAGTGAGCATGCACTGGAGTTCGTCCCCTGAGTTACTAAGCAAGGCAATATCATCAGCGAATCGCAAGTTACTAAAGTATTCTCCATTAACTTTTATCCTCAATTCTTCCCAATCCAGGTCTCTGAATATCTCCTGTAGACACGCTGTGAATAGCATAGGAGAGATCATATCTCCCTGCCTGACGCCTTTCTTTATTGGGATTTCGTTGCTTTCTTTATGGAGGACTATGTTGGCTGTGGAGCCGCTATAGATATCTTTCAGTATTTTTACATACGGCTCGTCTACACCCTGATTCCATAATGCCTCCATGACTGCTGAGGTTTCGACAAAATCAAACGCTTTCTCGTAATCAATGAAAGCTATATATAAGGGTTCATTATATTCCGCACATTTCTCTATCACCTGATTGATAGTGTGAATATGGTCTATGGTTTAACAACAACAGTAGCGCCGAACACACTCGGCGATCGGCAAAAATCTGATCAGCGGGTCAAGCGCGTCGGCTTTTATACAGCAGCCATAGAATGTTTCAGACTAATCGTTGGGACCCGCGTGCCTTCTACAATGTTCTACACCATACGTGTCAGGCGAATAAATCGGATAACACAAGGTTCGGTGACAACAGACAGCGGATAGAAGCATCGATAACTTTCCAGAAATTTCGGATACATTCAGGCGCATCCCGCGCTGTGCGATAACATTTGTTAAGTGACGAAACATGGTCGCCCGATAAAGATAAGTACACGTGTCAGTATCATTACTAATATGGATGACATAGTTCAAGTGGCTGAGGAGTTCTATAGAGATTTATACAGTACCAGTGGCACCCATGACGATAATGGAAGAGAGAATAGTCTAGAGGAACTTGAAATCCCATAAGTAACGCCGGAAAAAGTAAAGAAAGTCTTGGGAGCTATGCAAAGGGGGAAGGCAGCTGGGGAGGATCAGGTAACAGCAGATTTGTTGAAGGACGGTAGGCAGATTGTTCTAGAAAAACTGGCCACCCTGTATACGCAATGCCTCATGACCTCGAACGTACCGGAATCTTGCAAGAACGCTAACATAATCCTAATCCATTAGAAAAGGGATGCCAAAGACTTCAAAAATTGTAGACCGATCAGCTTGCTGTCCGTTGCCTACAAAGTATTTATTAAGGCAATTGCACATAGAATCAGGAACACCTTAGACTTCTGTCAACCAAAGCACCAGGCAGGATTCCGTAAAGGCTACTCAACAATAGAGCATATTCACACTATCAATCAGATGATAGAGAAATGTGCGGAATATAACCAACCCTTATATATAGCTTTCATTGATTTCCAGAAAGCGTTTGATTCAATCGAAACATCAGCAGTTATGGAGGCATTGCAGAATCTGGGTGTAGACGAGCCGTATGTAAAAATACTGAAAGATATTTATAGCGTCTCCACAGCCACCGTAGTCCTCCTTAAAGAAAGCAACAGACTCACAATAAAGAAAGGCGTCAGGCAGAGAGATACGATCTCTCCAATGCTATTCACAGCGTGTTTGCAGGAGGTATTCAGAGACTTGGATTGGGAAGAATTGGGATAAGAGTTAATGAAGAATACCTTAGTAACTTGTGCTTCGCTGATGATATTGTCTTGCTTAGTAACTCAGGGGACCAACTGCAATGCATGCTCACTGACCTGGAGAGGCAAAGCAGAAGGGTGGGACTAAAAATTAATCTGCAGAAAACTAAAGTAATGTTTAACAGTCTCGGAAGAGAACAGCAGTTTACGATAGGTAGCGAGGCACTGGAAGTGTTAAGGGAATACATCTACTGAGGACAGGTAGTGACTGCGGATCCGGATCATGAGAGTGAAATGATCAGAAAAATAAGAATTGGCTGGGGTGCGTTTGGCAGGCATTCTGAGATCATGACCAGCAGGTTGCCATTATCCCTCAAGAGGAAAGTGTATAACAGCTGTGTCTTACCAGTACTCGCATATGGGGCAGAAACCTGGAGGCTTACGAAAAGGGTTCTACTTAAATTGATGACGCAACGAGCTATGGAAAGAATGATAGTTGTAACGTTAAGGGATAAGAGCAGATTGGGTGAGGGAACAAACGCGCATTAATGACATCTTAGTTGAAATGAAGAAAAAGATGGGCATGGGCAGGACATGTAATGAGGAGGGAAGATAACCGATGGTCATTAAGGGTTATGGACTGTGTTCCAAGGGAAGGGAAGCTTAGCAGGGGACAGCAGAAAGTTAGGTGGGCAGATGAGATTAGGAAGTTTTCAGGGACAACATGGCCACAATTAGTACATGACTGGGGTAGTTGGAGAAGTATGGGAGAGGCCTTGGCCCTGCAGTGGGCGTAACCAGGTTGATGATGATGATGATGATGATGATGATGATTCTGCCAACCTTCTCGGCACCTCACGGTGCGCTGCACGTAAACCCTCGATCCTCAGAGGTGCACCCCCTGCACTCTCGTCCTCGATTGCGCGAAGTGAGAGGTTAGGTGTCGCTGCAGGGCAGTGCACCTCTGAACCTTGCTTGGATGAGGTGCAGCCGCACGAACCCAATGGAACCGGCATCGCAGACGCGTAGCAGACGACGGTAATGGCCATGTTTGTGGAAATCTACAGCAGCCTGACAGAGCTATTTCCCACCATTCTAGACGAGCTTGGCACGATCGTCTTTGACGGAGACGCCGAGCTTTGCACTAGGGCAGGTAACTTTGCTATTATCCTCTGTAAATGTAATACCATGATTTGTATGCGTGCGAACTGGTGACATTTCTTCCCTTCTTTTTTGCAGATGGAAGAAGGGTACGAGTGCTTTGCACGCCTAGCAGTACTGCCGCAGATTCTGCTCGTACAGAACTGCACAGAGTCGGGACTTCGCGATGCAGAGATGCCACGGCACTGACGACGCCAACCACTGAAGCTGCTGCCGTGTGCACGTTGGCCATGGCGTCTCCGCAACGCGACTCCAAGCTAGCTTTGTGTAGCGGCTGAAAGACTAAATTCCTTCTTGAAAGCTATAAGGAGCACTTTGGCCACTTCGTGCAAAAGGGAGGACCAAGGTGAGGCTTAGCATTCGATTGCTTTGTATTTGCATTGCATTTTGTATTGTTCTGCATGCAACAACAAAAAGCAGCTGATGCTGTTTTTAATGGACGC
This sequence comes from Dermacentor variabilis, assembly GCF_050947875.1. NCBI lineage: Eukaryota > Metazoa > Arthropoda > Arachnida > Ixodida > Ixodidae > Dermacentor > Dermacentor variabilis. The sequence continues at coordinate 155,894,150 of NC_134575.1, read as the reverse complement.
CTTGAAAGACGAGTTTGGGTGCTCCATCACAGTCCTTCAAGTGACTAACAAGTGGAAGTCACTTGAAAGGGCTTACAAGAAAGTGCGCATGAACAATAATAAATTTGGCAGTGGAGCTGCCGAATGCAGTTGTGAGGGGGTAAGTGTTCGCAGTGCTGCTTTTATTTTCATGGTCTCGTATGCCAGCGCATAGTTGAGTTAACATGTACCTAACGTCTGTGTTGCACATGATAAACATGCACGGAAAGAATGTCTTATTCACAGCATGTACATGAAATTAGTAACAAAACTGGCAGTTTCTAGACCTTACGAGCCGCTAAAATACTTCATGCTAAAGCATGAAAAAGTGCCTGAGCATGCAATGTTAACGAGTGTCAGCTTCATAGAATACCTTATTCTAGTGGTGCATCCTTGTCCATCATTCAATATACAGGAAATTGTACCGCTGTTGTGTGCAGTTATGCCTTCTGCAAGCCATATATGTGCAATTTGGCTAAGTGATTTGTTTGATGCCAAAGTTTCTTACTGCTGGTCCCTGTTTGCAGTGGGATATGTATAAGTGCATACAAAGCAATTACAGCGCAGAGACTTCCTTTCTCTGTCTTGCTACAATATGTCAACTTCTGCTTCTGCAAATGTACCAGTTTTACTGGTGTACTAAAATTCTGGTGCCACTTGTATTTAACTTTTTAAAACACCTGCAGGACTTCATGGAGAAACAGCACCATAAGAGTCCTGTTGTCACCTATGCACAGGGATGCAGAATGGTGCCCGATGACAGGGACAGGTGAGCGTGATATATAAAGGTGGCAACTCTTATGTCTTGTGTTGCATCCTGCCTGCTGTCTGCATGAACTTGGTGTTCTGTCAGACTCAGGAACAGTGCTAGTACAGACCTATTTGTACATGCAATCAAATGAGCTAGTTTAGCAGGTGATGTGGCTTTACAACACACTATTGGGCATGCCTACACTGCATTCGGCTAAATGTCACAAATAATAAACATTTCTCATTTAAAGTAAAATGGATAGGGTCAACACTGGTGCCTTCGTACATGATGAAATAGCCCACTTTATCTGTGCCTACAGGCTGTTTATTTTAGAAAGCTCCATTTCCACACTGAACATTCATTGACTGTCATCTCTTCAGCTATCACATTCTTAGCCCATTGGCTAACACTGCCTGTGTGTCTCATGCCAACGAAGGCACCGGACACTGGTCTCATTGAGATACTTTAGTTCGTTGATTGTTGCAGTATCTGTCATGCACTGTGTACATTTCATTTGTCATCATACCAATCTTGAGCAATATGCTAGGCAAGCCTCTCTCCAAAGAAGCGTAAAGTTCTACTAACGAACAATACATTTGCTGCAGGGAACTGCAGGCCCCAGAAGCGGCAGCCAGACAAATTATGAGGGCAGAAAACATGCAGCTGGAGCTGCACAAACCCAAGAAGGACCTGCCCTTACTGCTGCTGCTTCAAAAACTGGATGAAATTGAAAGAAATAGGGCAACTCGGCACACAGAGAAGATGGCCCTTCTGGAGCGCTTCGCGAGTGCCTATAAAGCCAAAAAATAAATGCCTTGTTTTCGCCAAATCTTGTTTTCTGCCATTTATTCAGCCTAGACACAAAACAAGAGGACAAGGCTGGGAACAGTGCGAAGCATTCAAAACAAAATTATAGTGGGTAGAATAAGCCAGAAAGCAAAGTTCGCAGTTTTGAGAAAAGTTGAGACTGCAGCCGTAAACTTCCAGCACTGTGTTTCCGCAATATTCTTGCATCCATCTAAGCTCGCACATCTGCTTAATAGTTGCAGTGCTTGTGATAGCACCATCGTTCTCATTTTTGAAGTTTTCCTCCTTGGGGGGGTCCTCACAGTTGCCCAATATGTCAATGTTACTGCTACACAGGTTGTGTAGCACACATGCTCCAAGTACAATAAGACAACACTGGTGAATTGAGTTTGTGTCTACAAGGTACACTCTCCTGAGATGCTGTTTCATAATGCCAAATATATGCTCAATTGCCACACATTGTTGGCTGTGTATCTTATTGAAATTCTGCTTGTAACGCTCGGACGTTGCCCTATTAACGCTACGTGGAGGCATCAGCCATGGGAGCAGCGGCTACGCTCCGTCCCCCAGCAAGTACTCGCTAGTGCACTTGGTCTCGGCCACACTATAGATGGCACTTTCAGCTGCGTGAATCGTGTGCGCAGCTAGGAAAACCAACGAAAATGTTGGTGAAACAGCCACTTGAATCACAGATTCCTTGCAGAACGATTGAAAGGAATTTTTACCTGCTATAGTAGGATGCAGGGTACTCTTTCTGGTGAGGGATTTCAATGTGACAGCCGTCAACACACCCTATAGTTTTTCTTGGTCTTTTACCGTTGGTTCTAGCAAGAGCGCATGCTTTGATATTTGCCCCGCTCTTGATCACTAGGCCAAGCAAACACTTCTTTGCTTATAGTGAATAAGAAGTCTAGAACTCTTTTTAAGGCATAGAGACACTGATGACGCTAACAGGTTGAAGGTATCAGAAATTCTATACATAGTGTTCCGAGTACCTAAATAACTCGAAGCTTTTAGGCACATTTTCTCTGCGGGTATTTGCAGGCGACCTCCCCGGGGCTTTGGAAAAAAAGCAGGCAACTTGAAATGCTCTGCAAGGGTTTGAAATGTGTCTCTGGAGAGCCGAAAAATGTGCCTGAACTTGTTGTCAAAATACTTGACCACAACTTCCTCGTAATATCTTGAAATGCGATTGCTGCGGACCAGTTCAGCACTGACTTGGCACAACAGTTCGAGTTCCTCGTCTTCGCTCTCAGATTCGATGAGTTCCATAAAACGTGCAGGTCTTCCATTTCATTGTCCAAGTTGGCAGGTTTGTGGACGCGCAGGATAAATAAAATGGCTTCTTTCGACCCGTATGCTGTCATTGCTGTCATTTCGCCAGGCTTACCCACATTGCTTTTGTAGACCAGCAGCAGACGAGTGGCTTGCACCTACACATTCAATCAATATTTTAACGGTGGTGCTGCTGACAAGTTGCATCTTGCAACCTAACACAACCTAACACAATGTGCCAAGAACTTCTGCACTTTGTGTTGGCACCACCTGCACCTTTTCTGAATCGAACAAACCTATTTTTGAGTTCGAACATAATTTTGACATCTTCAGGTTTTGGCCAATGACAAATGCAAGGACTAGTGGCCTTTTTTCTATAGATATTGACATGTGTACTTATCTTTATTGGGCGACCTTGTTTGACCGCCTAACAAATATTATCGCACAGCGCGGGACGCGCCTGCATGTATCCGAAGTTTCTGGAAAGTTATCGATGCTTCTATCCGCTGTCTGTTGTCGCCGAACCTTGTGTTATCTGATTTCATCGCTTGACGCAAATGGTGTAGAACATTGTAGAAGGCATGCGCGTCCCAATGATTAGTCTGGAACATTCGACGACTCCTGTATAAAAGCCGACGCGCTTGACCCGCTGATCAGATTTTCGACGATCGCCAACCGTGTTCGCCGCTATCGTTGTGCTATAAGTGTAGCCTGTTTTGTGGGCACAGGTTCGCCCAATAAAAGTTAGTTTTGTCGTTCACAGTATTGCTACTGTGTTATTCAACGTCACCACCACATGACAATATTGTTACGGAGGAAGACGCAGACGAAAATCTATGTACAAGTATATTTACAATAAAATACGCTGCGCTTGGCCAAGAGGCAACAGCCCGCGCTAGCTTCTAATCGTCATCTTCTTACTGCTCGGATCTTCGTCATTGGAAATACTATCCCATAGCACTACCCCTGGCGGCAAAAGCGCCGTGACTAAAGGCCGGAGTCTGAAGCAGTGTAGTAGGTATTGAGCCTACTGACGTGCACGACATCAGTAGATGCCAGAGTAGATGACGAGGTTGAGCTCACAGGAGCAATTTCGTACGTCACAGGCGTCACCTGGCGCAGCACGCGGTAGGGCCCTGTGTATTGCGAAAGGAGCTTTTCGGAAAGTCCGACGTGACGAGAGGGCTACCACAGGAGCACGAGGCGCACCAGGCGAAAACTGTACATCACGGTGGCGGCGTTGTACTGACGCTGCTGCGTAGTTTGCGAGTGCGTCAGTCGAGCACGGGCAAGCTGGCGTGCATGGTCGGCGAGGGCGATGGCGTCGCGCGCATACTCGGTTGTTGAGATTGCAGCAGGAGGAAGTACCGTGTCAAGGGGCAAGGTCGGTTCGCGACCGTAGAGTAGATAAAATGGAGAAAATCCGGCGGTGTCGTGCCGGGAAGAATTAGAAGCAAATGTGATGTAAGGAAGGGCAACGTCCCAGTCGTGGTGGTCCTTTGAAATGTACTTGGACAGCATGTCGGTAAGAGTACGGTTTAACCGCTCTGTCAGGCCATTGGTTTGAGGATGGTATGAGGTAGTGAGCTTGTGTTGAATAGAGCAGGAATGCACAATGTCGGCGATAACTTTGGAGAGGAAGTTACGACCATGGTCAGTAAGCAGCTGTCGCGGGGCGCCATGCACTTAGATAATGTCACGCAAGAGAAAGTCTGCGACGTCAGTGGTGCAACTGGTAGGGAGAGCTCGCGTGATAGCGTATCGGGTGGCGTAATCAGTTGCAACGGCTACCCATTTGTTCCCAGAGGATGACGTGGGAAAGAGACCGAGGAGGTCTAATCCAACACGAAAGAACGGTTCCACTGGGATGGTGATCGGCTGGAGATGACCGGAAGGTAGCACCTGAGGTTTTTTCCGACGCTGCCAGGGATCACAGGCAGCATCATAGCGTTGGAGCGAGCGAGACCAGGCCAATAGAAGCGGAGGCGGATGCGGTCGTACGTGTGGGTTACGCCAAGATGTCCTGCAGTGGGTGCGTCATGCATCTCAAAGAGCAGTCTGTCGTAGATGTTTTGGCACGACAAGAAAAAGATCAGGGCCATCAGGGAGGAAGTTCCTTCAGTAAAGAATGCCGCCCTGGAGGACATATCGGCGAACGGATGCGTCGGTAGGTGTAGAGCGCAGACGCTCGATGAGTACTCGCAGCAATAGGTCTCGGTACTGCTCATCGGCGATGTTAGCGAAGGCAGACACAGAGAAAATGCCGTCGGCGGTACTACTGTCGGCGTCGTCAGGCTCGTCTACCGGGTAGCGAGACAGGCAGTCAGCGTCCTTGTGTAGTCGGCCAGATTTGTAGGTGACAGAGAACAAATATTCTTAGAGGCGTAAGGCCCAGCGACCAAGTCTTCCTGTAGGGTCTTTCAATGAGCATAACCAGCAAAGCGCGTGATGGTCTGTGACAACGGAAAAGGGTCGGCCATGTAAGTATGGGCGGAACTTCGCAACCGCCCAAACTAGGGCCAGACACTCACGCTCAATGATAGAATAGTTGTGCTCCGCGGGCGAGAGGAGCCGGCTGGCGTAAGCGATAACACGGTCGTGGCCACGCTGGCGTTGTGCCAGTACTGCACCAATTCCGTGACCGCTGGCATCAGTACGGACTTCGGTAGGCTCAGAAGGATCGAAATGGGCCAGAACGGTAGGCGTTGTGAGAAGGTCGATTAGAAGCGAGAATGCAGAGGCCTCGTTATTGCCCCACTGGAAAGGGGCGTCTTTTTTCAAAAGCTTGGTTAGTGGTCGTGCTATGGCCGCGAAATTTTTCACGAAACGGCAGAAGTACGAGCAAAGGCCGTTGAAGCTGCGCACATCCTGGACACTTTGGAACAGGGAAGCGCATAACAGCATGGATCTTGCCTGGGTCTGGTTGCTGTCAGTTCGCGTCAATGAGATGTCCAAGGACTGTAATCTGGCGACGGCCGAATTGGCACTTCGATGCGTTGAGTTGCAGACCGGCTCGCCGAGAAACGTCCAGGACTGCTGAGAGGCGCTCGAGCTGCGTAGCAAATGTTGGGGAAAATACTATAACGTCGTCCAAGTAGCACAGGCACGTGGACCATTTGAAACCGTGAAGAAGGGAGTCCATCACGCGTTCAAAAGTGGCAGGAGCGTTACACAGACCGAACAGCATCACTTTGAATTGATAAAGACCGTCGGGTGTTACAAAGGCAGTCTTCTCGCGGTCGAGATCGTCCACGGCAATCTGCCAATAGCCGGAGCGAAGGTCAAAGAGGAGAAATAGCGAGCACCGTGGAGGCAGTCAAGGGCGTCATGAATCCGAGGTAGGGGATACACGTCCTTTTTGGTAACCCTGTTAAGGTGCCGATAATCCACGCAAAAGCGCCATGAGCCATTCTTCTTTTTTACCAGCACAACAGGTGACGCCCATGGACTACATGACTGTTTAACAATGTTCTTGGCAAGCATTTTGCGAACTTCGGTGTGAATAACTTGACGCTCAACCGGTGATACTCGATACGGGCGGCTATGAATTGGAGGGGCATCGCCGGTATTAATGCGATGTTTGACAGCTGTTGTTTGGGCCAAAGGACGATCGTTAAAGTAAAAAATATCTTGGTAGGAAATCAGAACGCGGCAGAGCGGACGAGCGTGCTCGGAAGGCATGTCGGGTACAATCATTTTCTGTAAGGTGGCAATGGTACAAGTTGCCGACTGCGATGGTAGAGGAGTATCGGCTGAATTGTCGTGTACTGAAATCGATGCTACAGAGTGATCCTCGAATGAGCAAACTTGGGCCAGAGGCATCCCGCGTGGCAGCACTTGTGTCGTCAAGCCAAAATTGACCACTGGCAGGCAGGCGCAATTAGCCGTAATAGATAAAACTGTGTGGGGTACTGTGATCCCGTGTGTAAGGAGGACGTCTTTCATAGGAGCTGCGATGTAATGACCGTCGGGGACTGGTGGGGATGACACGAATCAGCGTAAGTCAGTGCCGAAGGGGGCAAGCGAACGACGTTGACGGAACTGAGGCGAGTAGGGTGTTTTTCAGCGGGATCCAGAATAGGCAGGTCGAGGCGGAGAGTACTGGCGGAGCAATCGATGAGAGCAGAATGTGCGGAGAGGAAGTGTAAGCCGAGGATGATGTCGTGGGGACAGTGAGCGATGACTGTGAATAGCATGATTGTTGAGCGATCAGCGAAGGAGACGTGGGCAGTACACATACCAATGACGGGGGCTGTTCCGCCATCGGCGACACGGACAACAGGCGTCGTGGCGGGCGTGATAATTTTCTTGAGCCGGTTACGAAGGTCAGTGTTCATTACGGACAAATGCGCCCCAGTGTCTATTAGTGCAGACACAGAAACACCGTTGACTTGCACATCAAGAAGGTTCAGATGAGTGGGCAACATCAGTAGAGGATTTGGCGGCGTAGGGAGCAATGGGGGGGCAGCATCACCTCAAGGCGCTGCATTGTCTAGTTTTCCGGCTGGGAGCGGCGTCTGAAGGGAGTCGGCGAATAGGAGCAATGGCGCTGGGGAGAGCGAAATTGTCGTCATTGGGACGAAGGCGAACGAGAATAGGAGCGGTTCGGTGCAGGAGAATCAGCGGCGGCGTTATCGGAGCGTGCGGCATAGGGACTAGAAGGGCCACCTGGGGGGCGAGAGTAGGCAGTATAAGTAGGCCGGGTCGGGAAACTCCAGTGACTGCGACAGTGCCGAGAAATGTGCCCGATTCGACGGCAGTGGAAACAAATAGGCTTGTCGTCAGCAGTGCGCCATTCAGATGGGTTGCGGAAACGTGGTGGGTAAGAAGATGCGGGACGGTGCGGAATCGAAGAAGCCAGGCGGGTATCAGGACGATTGGCCGAGCAGATGGTGTAAAGACCCATGTTTTCGAACTCTTGGCGGACAACTGCCTGGATCAGTGAGAGCGTGACTGCAGATGTGTTGGTGGGACTGGAGTCGAAGGCAGCCGGATAGGTGGCCTCGATCTCACACCGGACGATCCTGGTAACATCGGCAGTGTTGTTGGGACGAGGAGTGTCGGCACAGGAAGATGTCGCTGGGGTGTTGGGCAGACGGGCAAACTGCTGGTCAATACGTCGGCTTTTAGCGAGTTCCAGGCGGCGGCACTCTTTTATAACAGCATCCACCGTTGCTACGTTGTTGCAAACGAGCAAGTTGAAGGCGTCATCGGCAATGCCTTTGAGGATGTGGGCAACCTTGTCGGACTCAGTCATGTGGGTGTCAACTTTGCGGCACAGAGCCAAGACGCCCTGAATGTACATGACATAGGGCTCTGTTGACGTCTGCACACGGCCGGAAAGCGCCTTCTGCGCGGCAAGTTGGTGATCGTAGGGGTTGCCGAACAAGTCTCGAAGCTGTGTCTTAAGTGAATCCCAACTGGTGAACTCATCTTCGTGCGTGCGATACCAAACTCTAGGTGTGCCACCGAGGTAAAATACTACGTTGGCGAGCATAATAGTAGGGTCCTACCGGTAAATGCGGCTGACATGTTCATACAGGCTGATCCAGTCATCGACGTCTTCCCCATCTTTGCCCGAGAATACGCCAGGATCACGGGGAGCGGGGAGAGTGATGTAGGTCGTCGAGGTGGCAGCAGGTGTCGGAGCCGGCGGAGTCGGGTTGTCGTCGCCGGGAGCCATGAATGAAGGCTCGACGTACCGTCCACTGCGAAGCTCCGTGACGAGGTACAGGGAACGTCCACCTCCACCAGATATGTTGCGGAGGAAGACGCAGACGAAAAGCTATCTACAAGTATATTTACAATAAAATACGCTGCGCTTGGCCAAGAGGCAACAGCTCGCGCTAGCTTCTAATCGTCATCGTCTTCTTACTGCTCGGCTCTTCGTCATTGGAAATACTATCCCGTAGCAATATAATAAGCAATTATATAAAACTGCATCATTTTTATTACTGTAAGAGCAGTAATAAACTTGAATCCACCAGAGATCTCGCATGGACTTCAAATTTGCTTGTAACTTTTGATGCTGCTTGAAGGCAGTGTCAGAAGTTGCATCGATGAAAGCAGTGCCATTGCCTTCCAAAATGCTGCAGGCATGTCTGTTGATTCTTCATCTCTTCTCGAGTTTTATTTACAGTCACTTTCATCAAATTTTATTATGCATTTTATGTACAAAGACAAGGCATCTGTACTGGCTCCTGTGTTGTTCCTGTGCTTTGTAAGTTTTTATCTATCATTGACTATGCCTTGCACCAGCATTTTAATTAGGGCGGGGGGGGTTGAAGGTATTTAGGTATGTTGATGATTTTTTAAATTGTTTTAAAGCAACAATCCATCATATCAGCCCATTGCTGACATTTTTAGCTGCCTTTTGCCGTCTTGGGAAGGGAATGGTTTTTACTCGTGGGGCATCTTCCTGCAATTCTTTGAAATTTTTGACTTAACATCACCTTGAAGAGGGGTCATACCTGCTGGCTTCATATGCCTGGGACAACAAAGGAATTGCTGCCATTTGAGCGGGCACATTCCAAGACAGTTAAGAGAGCCATGGCTAAACTTGTATGGTCGTGCCCTCACGCAATTCATGCAAGCTTTAAAAATCAGTTGGTTCGACTAGCGTCCACTGGGCTTCTCCGCGCACTCATTACTGACGTTGCCGAATCACTCCTCCAGAGATTCAAGAGAAATGAACACAGGAGTAGGCCTGAGCAAGCAGAGAGAATAGTGAAGCCGGAGGTTTTACCTTATACAGTCGAACCGACTGATGATAATATTCAAGTGCCACGAAAATTCCATTGTTATAACTGTTCTGCACAGGAGCCTAGGGACGAGACAAACTACCGGCGAGGCAGAAACCAAAACAATGCTTATTCCCACTCCCCAAAGCCCCTTATATACAAGGTCCTTTCAGATTGTAGCGCCACCTTATATACACAGGTGGCAACCTCTACATCCCTCCTTCTCACCTCTTATAAGACAGGGCCCTACAAGTGCAACCGTCGCGATGGTCTCACTATATGACCGCTGCGAGTCTGGCACTATTTCCTGCGGCGTTACTTCTGGCTGTGTTGGATCTTGAGGTGCTGCAGGCTGCATGACCTCGGGAGGGACAGGCGAAGAAGCTGCCAGTTGAGTTGGGGTCGCTTCTGATGAATGAAGTACCAGGTGTCGACGATTACGCTGAAGGATGCCTCTGGGGGTCTCAACAAGGTAGTACCGCGGACACGAAGCCTGGGAGAGTACTTCACCACTGCAGCGTGTGTCCGTGATCCATACATAGGCTCCAGGACGAAGAATTATCATCCTATTTCATTAACTTGCATGCCATGTAAACTTCTTGAGCATATTATATACACTAGAACTCCGCTGTTCCGTTCCTCACTGCTGCGTTTTCCCGGCTGCTACGTCGTTTTCATCCGGTCCCGGCATAGCTTCCATAGCATCCAATGTATAAGGAACCCCACTGTTACGTAGTAGCTGTGAAAACGTTCCCGCATGATGCGTCGCAACCCCAACCTGCCTGGGCTAAAGTAGGCAACGCGCTCCAACCGCCATTTTGGTGTTTGACGAGTTTTGACTGGGCTTGGCTATGGAACTGGCTGCAAGAAGCCTCACGCCAGTTCGACAGGCCGCAACTAGGTGGCCATTCATGAAAAATGCTCTCACTATCATCATTGTGATTACGGTCACCGCATGGCTTGTTGGACGGGTCGACTCACGGAGGAAGGAAACTCAGGAAAGGCCCTGACGTCTCTCTTTGTGAACCTATAGCTAAAGGGAAGCTGGAAGTTGGCGTTGCTCATGGCGTTGCTCCACCTATCGGGCCAGCTCTCCTCTCTTGTTTACATTTCTCGCAAAACCATGCCGCGCTGCGCGCAACCCGGCTGTTTGGTTGTGCGCGCTGCGCAGCAATAGACCTCAGACTCTGCCCAGGTGGCGCTGCGGAAAAACCAGTCACCAGCGCCCCCATCGCAGACTTGGCGCAAACTGTGTAGTGCAAGAAGAGCCGTACGCAAGCAAAGGTGCATAGGCCACAATGTACCTTTCTCTTTGGTTTCAGTTGAGGCACGGTTTCCTAAAAATCAAGGACCTGGAAAGCTTCTTCCGCCCATCCACGCTTCGGAAAGGAATCTCAGCAGGGCGAAGTATGTGTACAATATAAAATAAAGTCTGAAACGTTCTTTTGGCGTGCTGCAACTCGCAAGTACAGATAGCATCATGTTTGTCTATAGGCATATCAGCATAAAAATCTAAGCATTTCCATTGGTTCATATTGAATATGTCCTGAAAACAAGACTTAAGTATCTCCTATATTTTTATGTATTTTATCGTAATGTTTTGTCTCGCAATTATTTACAGAGAGTAAATCCTTTCATAGCCTTTTCCAGGGCAGCAAACAGAAAACATTTTCCAAGGCAGCAACCAGTGTACGATCATAACGAAAGTAAGCTTCCTACGGTGCCTACGCGCTGCATCTTTCTTTCTCGCATGAGCTACAGCATCGCTCAGTACCTTAATTTTAACTTTTCGCAGACGCTGCAAGCAACAGCGCACACAAATAGATGTAAATAAACGGGACATTTTTTCTTTACACCTGTGCTTTACTTCGCAATTACTCATCCGGTGCTCCTACAGCAACTTTATTTCTCACTTTGAAAAACGCAGTCGAGCAGGCTCAGCACATTGAGAAGCATGCTTGTTGTACCGGCGCAGGACTTACAAAATAACCAAAGTAGAAATGAGCTCGCGATACAACAATGCTCTAGAACAAGTTTTGAATTCATAAACGAACCAAAATATTTAGTTAAGCTGATCTGCCAAATCTCTCCGTTCCACTTTTGAGTCAAGTGGAGGCGGACGTCTGTTAAAAGGTGGGAGATATCGATGGCACATGAGGATGGTTCGTAACATTGTTTTTTCTGTTACCAACGAAGTGGCGGCTGCAGATTGAGTTTTCGCTTGGTTACCATGGTCCTCCGTCAGGGCTATGCAACACAATTACAGAAGAACAAAATTGTTGCACTTTCTCATGCGAGCCGCTGTGGTGTGGAGAATGCAAGTAATTCAATTACCCACCAGGTTGAACGGCCCGGATCCAGCGCTCTCGCCTTTCCCCTTCATACTATCGCGATGGAAATGGGTGAAACTGAACGTTATCATTCCGTCCTTCACGTTCATGGCAATTTACAACAGAACAGTAACGTCGATTGTGGCGTTTCTTCGTAGTGCGCAGAGCTATCGCGGTTGCCGTCGTTTCCGCCATCAGTCTGAAGAGTGAGCCAGTAAGCGCTTTATGGTAGTTTGGCGGCGCGTCCGACTAACGTAGAAATTCATAGCTCTCTGTCTGGGTGTTAAATGCACAAAACACTCGCAATATGGACCAAAATCTAGTTAAATCGTTTCGCAGTTGCAATCTGCACAGGCAACTTAGCAAGGGAGCAGGGCTTAGCACTGCTCAATTACTTCCTCTTCGCACCGGCAGGTGGCGCTACGCATCTCGTAAAACTCCAGAGTCTGATGTCCATACTAAACAATCGTTAGCACGTTAGCATGATTATGCCAAAGAGGGCAAAATTTCCCGCGGATATTCCTTCGTCCGTTGCCATTGCCGTGGCGCAGTGACGACGAGGAGCACAAGCCGCATGATGCCGGGGAGTTGCCAAATCCTAGCTTTGGAGAAGCCGTCGCGGCTCTGGACCTCCTCCGCAGGTACGTCGCACCTCACAGCGACGCTGACAGCAATGCGGCCTTCCAGGCTATTGAGAAATGTGTGGCGATTTCCAGCGAGCGAAAGAAACGGCAAGCCACCATTCTAGACTTTTTAAAGTTCTAAGCGCACTCTGTGGAAATAAATTGTCTATAGTTGAAGCTGCACTTTTTTCATTCATTTTTGGATCTTTCCTCACTTTTGCGTTTTTTTTCCTCGGTCCGGTGAAAAACGTATGAATGGGGTTCCACTGTACTCGCATATTGCATCCCACCTGAATTCCAACTCCTCCTTCGAAAATCAGCATGGCTTTCGTCATGGCTATTCATGCGAATCACAGTTATTTGAGTTTACCATGGACTTTCACTTAAATATTGATTCTTTGTTCCAAACTGATGTCATCTATCTTGATTTTTCCAAAGCATTAGACCGTGTCCCACATCAACGTCTTATGTCCAAACTTGCAGGTCTTCACCTTCACCCACTTGTTTTAGACTGGATTCACAACTTTCTCACAGCTCGCTCTCAGTTCACTATAATAGGCGGACTTCCTTCAAGTTCTACTTGCGTCACCTCCGGAGTACCACAGGGGTCTGTGTTGGGTCCGCTTCTCGCCTTAATTTTTATTAACGACCTCCCACTCAACATCTCATCCACCATCTGCCTTTTCGCAGATGATTGCTTTACCGGCGTATAAATACTAAAGACGATCAAGCTGCCCTCCAGAACGATCGAAGCTTATTGAAAATTGGTGCACATTGTGGCTGATAAACTAAATACTAGGAAATGCAGTTTTATGCAAATTTCTCGGAAGCGCTCTAATTTAACTTATCCTTACTCTTTATTTTCTGAGGACCTATTGCAGCTAGAATGTTATCATTACCTTGGCATCACCATCAATAGCAAATTAACTTGGGTTGATCATATTACAAAAATCACGGCAGACGCTTCACGTACACTTGGTTTTATCAGATCACTTCCCACTTCCCCCGCTAACATACGAAAACTGGCATATGAAACTTTTGTCCGCAGTAGGCTTGAATATGCATCCATGATCTGGAGTCCTCATCAGTCCTACCTAATTAAATGCTTGAATCCGTCCAGAACCGGGCAGCATGCTTCATATCGTCGACATACGACTTTCATTGCAGCGAAGCTCCATTACATCATCACTTGGCCTCACTTCCTTAGCTCTCAGATGAAAAGTTGCGCGCCTGTGTTTATTCCATCAGTTATATTTCAATTTCCCGTATCTGCGTGTTTCCCTCATATCTCCTCCCATTCGTACATCGCGCCGCCTATTCAATTCAAATAGCGTCCAACGACTTCATGGCTTCACTAAGGCTTTTAACAAGTCCTTCTTCCCGACTGCTATTGAAGAATGGAACCTGCTGCCCGATTCACTAACTAATGAGCACGATGCGACAAAGCTTAAGGTGATGTTGTTAAATCATATGGGTTCACGTGTTCTTTTTGCTCCGATTTGTGTTCATATGAAATTTTATCCTTTTTCCTGTGTTGAGCTTTTTTTATTTCTCCTGTAACTTGCCCTGCTTCCTTAACCATTCGCCGACGTGTGTTGTGCTTGTGGCGTAAAGACAATATTGACAAGCACCGTTTCAACTATCGCATTCTTTGCTTCTTTTTGTGTACCTGTGTTGCGTTGTTATATTTTTATGACCTTTGTTTTTATTATCTACCTTGTATACGGTCACCCCTTATGTAATACCCCGACAGGGGCCTTTAAGGGACAATAAATGATGGTGATGATGACTAAGAGGGGCAAATTGGCTTGAAGCATGACGGCGATTGTAGTTCATCGCTTGCTCCTTGTTCCACGAGTCCTTTTCCCAGAAACTCGTGTGGCATGGTAACGACGGTACCGGGAGACGAGTTTGTACTTTCCTTCTCATCAGGGCTTGAGCCGGGCAAATGCAGTTGGTATTGGACATGTCACAGTATGACTGTAAGGCAAGGTAGGGATCAGGACCGTTGAAAAGCAAGTCTTTCACTGTGCGCACCTGCGCTCTGGACCTCCAGCTGCTGGTCTCGTGCCGGAATCGTTTGACTGCGCAAACTCAGCGAACTCATTGGACACAAACTGCGGTCCGTTGTCGGTCTGGACGATGTCTGGTATGCCAAAATGGGCAATACAGCTCTTGATCGCTGAGATGACTGCTGCTGCCGTGGTGGACCCCACAGAGACTATTTCGAGAAACCTGGAATTATAATCAACAATCGGGACGTAATCGTAACGGATCGATGCCAAGGTGCTGCTATGGTCTGTCGAGTGTCACCGTGGACAACATATGCTCGGAACGCTGAACTCGAGTCTCGGCGCATATGGCACATTGGGTAACCATATGCTCAACATGCATATTACAGTTAGGCCACCAAACAGACTCCCTGGCCCTTTCTTGGCAACGGTGCACTCCCTGATGCCCTTCGTTTAATAGGGCGAGAATGTCCTGGCGCAAGGCTGAAGGAATGACAAGGCATCGGTCCAGCAGAAGGATGCCGTCATACATGCTCAATCTGTCTCTCTCCTTCCAATGTGAAGTGATCTGCAGTGGCACCTTGTTTTTGTCTGGCCATCCTTTCGTCCAATACGTCATGACCGCAGAGCAGACTCCATCTTGGGCTTGGTGTATGTGGAAATCTTCTAGCCGTCTTGTTACAAGAGGCAGTAATTCCTTGAACACTTCACTGACAAACAACTCCAGGGTGTCTACCATGCGGGTAGCTGTCAAATCAGAGGGAGCTTGTGACAAAGCGTTTGCTGTAGCTAAGTGCTTTCCAGGCACATATTTCACCACGCACTGATATCGCATCAGTGTTTTCCGCATTCGTTATATGCGAGGCGGCACGAGTTCCATGTCTTTGTTACCCAAAAGGGTGACCAGAGGAAGGTGATCTCTCTACCTCAAAGCTTAGGCTGCAAAGGAACTGGTCGTACCATGAAATAGCCAAGTCATCACGAGACGCTCATTTTCTGCTTGACTATAACGTGCTTCCATTGGAGTAAGTGCCCTTGAAGCATACGCTACAGCACGTCGAGTACCTTCAGGCTGGTCCTGTAGCAGTACAGCTCCCAGACCATAGGAGCTGGCATCTGTGGATACTATAGTGTGGTAGCAAGGATCATATTTTGCCATGCACGTGTTGGATCTGAACAGCAGCTTGAGACGTGAGAAGGCCTTTTGTTGACTCGGGCCCCAAGTCCAGGTGCTGTTCTCGTTTAGGAGGGAACGGATAGGCTCCATAACGTCGGATAAGCGAGGTATGAACCATGCGACGTGATTGGTCTTTCCCAGCAATAGTCGTACTCCGCTTACGTCGGTCGCTGGTGGCAGATCTCTGACAGCCTTCACCTTGTCCGGGTCTGGCGAGAGGCCGTCTGCCCCAATCACTACTCAAAGGAACTTGACCGAGCTGACCCGAAATGCACACTTATTTTCATTAAGGGTGACACCCTCCTCCTCAAGGCGAGCTAGGACTGCAGCCAGATGCTCGTCGTGCTCTTGACGATCTTTCCTGAAGATTAGAATGTCATCATTCAGGTTCACGACTCTAGGCTAGCGCTCAAGAACCCTTGACATTAACTGCTGGAAATACTCGGGTGCCGTGGCTATACCAAAAGGGAGTCTCCTGTAGCAGTACCGGCCGAACGGCATTATAGATGTTGCGAGTTCCTGGCTGTCGGCTCTCAGCTAAGCCTGATTGAAACTAGATTGTGCATCCAACTTGGAGAATACTCGCGCTCCACCCCACTGGCCAAGGATCTATTCCACCGTTGGCAAGATGAAGCACTCCCTTTCGATGACTTTGTTCAGCTTTGTCAGATTGACGCAGATTCTATAGCCGCCCGATGATTTGGGCACGACTACAAGCCCGAAGCAGATGTCTTACCAGTACTCATGTACGTGGCAGAAACCTGGAGGCTTACGAAAAGTGTTCTACTTAAATTGAGGATGACGCAACAAGCTATGGAAAGAAGAATGATGGGTGTAACGTTAAGGGATAAAAAAAAAGCAGATTGGGTGAAGGAACAAACGCGAGTTAATGACATCTTAGTTGAAATCAAGAAAATGAAGTGGGCACGGGCAAGACATGTAATGAGGAGGGACGATAACCGATGGTCATTAAGGGTTATGGACTGGATTCCAAGGGAAGGGAAGCGTAGCATGGGGTGGCAGAAAGTTAGGTTGGCGGATGAGATTAAGAAGTTTGCAGGGACAACATGGCCACAATTAGTACATGACCGGGGTAGTTGGAGAAGTATGGGAGGGGCCTTTGCCCTGCAGTGGGCGTAACCAGGCTGATGAGGATGATAAGCCCGAAACACCACTCAGTTGGAGTCTCTACCTTCCTTATGACGTCCTGCGACTCCAGGTCGTCTAGCTCTTTCTTGACAATGTCGTTTAAAGGAATTGGAATCTGTATTGGGGCACTCAGGGAAAATGGATGGGCACCAGGTTTAACGCGAATGCGATATTCGACTTGCCGAAACTTTTCCAACCCTTGAAAAATCTTGGCTTACAATGCAGCTCGTCCTCCTCCTAAAAGGGAACATTAGGTCGGATGCGCCTATCTAAATACCTCTAAGGAGAATTCGTTTTTCTCGGCAACCACGGCACTAAATTTGATGGTTTGTTGGATTTAAAAGAAAAACTCAAATTCTAGTGATTGTTTGATTGGAATTTTCGATTTAGGTCGTCAAGATTTTATTGAAAAGTGGAAAAAATCGAAAATTTTCAGAAAGCGAAACAATGAAGTTTACAACTCTGTAAATTAGCAATGAAAATTGATATCACAATTATGTGAATTGCACATAATAGTACATCTACAGCGGACAAAACTGATGCTACAAATGAGTCTTAAAAAATTAAGTATTATGGAAATACGGCTTTTGCAGAACCCTTGTACATAACATAACCAATTCACGTAAGATACAAATAGACATATCGAATTTGTTGGCTTTGAATGGTGTAATGGATGCCGTTAACAGAACCGCGATATATGTTTTTGATGTAGAGCTATTAATTTGTAAACTTCGTGCTTCTATTTTTTTTTTAAGTTTCGAATTTTTCTAAATATCTTAAACAAAGTTTGGGCCCTAATTCGAAATTCCGCTTCCAATAGACACTAGAATTTAACTTACTCTCTCAAATGCAACAAATTTCATTAAAAGCGTTTCTGCGTTTTACATGTATCTGAATAGGCCGAGTCGGAGTTGGGTCCGAGCTAAAGCTTCCTCTTAAACAATTTGCCTAGAGATCAAATACATGAATAATAACTGCATTGCCATTTTCAAAGATGCTGAAACAAATTCTTGAATGCTGCGTACTGTCAACACAAGTAAAATATGTAATCTTTAATAAAATATTATACTCGTTTGTGCCAAAAATTGTGCCCAACATAACTGATATCAATGCTTACATGTTTTTGTCTATTTAATAAGTAAAGAAAATATCACACGAACTTTAGAACTATATCAGTTCGAAACCAGGAAAGCAGTGCATACCGCTGATATGAAAAATGAAAAGGCCATGAAATGAACAAGTTGAAGACAAATATGCTAGTGAAACTTTGTCATTCAAGATCCTTGTTTGCATTCTTGTGCATATGCAACGGCCAGTGAACAATCTCAATGACGCTGTCATTTGTTCCAATGTATTACGCAGGAGCAGCTGTCACCAGTCGTGTATCGTAATTGCACCGAAATTATAGTCACAACAGAGTGCACATATAAAAAGCAGGAGTTCTGCAGAATATACTAGGGCGAGTCAAATGAAAGTGAGCCAAGCGAATATATGACAAACGGGGTACTTTATTTAAAAGTAGCCTCCATGAGCATTTAGACATTTGTCCCATTGTCTAACGAGTCGTGTAATTCCCGTCTCATAAAGCTCCTTGGGTTGTTGCTTCAAAACGTCTGCAACTGACTTTCACGTCATCGTCTGAGACGAATCTGGTTTCCTTGAGCTGTCTTTTCAGTTGCCCCAAAATGTGGAAGTCGCAAGGTGACAGGTCTGGGCTGTATGGCGGATTTTGCAGCATTTCCCTCTTGAACTTTGCCAGTTTTGTATAAACCACTTCAGCGACATGGGGACGGGCATTGTCGTGAAACAAGATGACGCCATTCGTGAATTTTTCACGTAGTTTGTTCTTGATTGCAACACGCAGCTGATCCGGCATTTCACAATATCAGAAACAATTGATAGTCTCTCAAGATCCCCTGACGATCGAAAAATAAAAGTCAACAGCACCTTTCCGGCGGAAATGATGGCCTTTGCTTTCTCTGGGAGGGGGGAGGTGAATTTAAATGTTTCCATTGTAAGCTTTGCCGTCGTGTTTCAGGCTCGTAGTAGTGGCATGATGGTTCGTCTCCGATCACAATTGCAGAGAAGAAACTGTCACCCTTATTGTGATACCGGATCAGATGAGTAAAGGCAGTGCGGAACTTCTCCGTATTCTGGCGGTGGTTCAAAATCTTGGGCATCCATTGCGCACACAAGAGCTGATAACCGAGATGTTCATGAATTATGGCGCGAACGGTGACGGTGAACCGAACCATGACTGATGCTCACACGCTCTGCCAGTTCATCAATGGTTATCCTCCGTTTTTGTGTCATCATCTTATCAACCTTTGCAATTTTGTTAGGGGTGATTGCACGATGGCTTTGGTCCGGTCTGGGATTGTCTTTGCAACTTTCACGTTCTTCTTTGAACCGTTTGTTCTAATGCTTCACAGTGGCCAATGCACTGCAATGTTCAATGTACACAGCAGCCATACGGTGACTAATTTCTTTTTGGGAAACGCCTTCAGCTGTCAAAAACCTCACAGCATCACGCTGCTCAACTTCTGGAGCGTCCATTACGTCACGGAACCATGTTCAACCCAGTGTATGAGCACATTAAGGGGGGATAT
Organism: Dermacentor variabilis; assembly: GCF_050947875.1. Lineage (NCBI taxonomy): Eukaryota > Metazoa > Arthropoda > Arachnida > Ixodida > Ixodidae > Dermacentor > Dermacentor variabilis. The sequence continues at coordinate 155,874,659 of NC_134575.1, read as the reverse complement.
GGGGATCAAAGCTAACTTTTTTATTTACCAGCCGATTTTGATGAAATTCTGCACAGATGTTAATAATATCACATAAAGAAAACTGTGTAAATATGGTGAAAATATGGCTGCAATATCTGAAGTACTTTCTTGCTTACAAAATTGTTCTGCTTTCATTTTTGCAAAATGCCTGCACAACTGTATATTGATGCTAGGAGTTCAAACAAACATTGATAGCACTCCTATATGTATCCTCCACACAGTGACATTCCTGTAATTTTTTTAGCCTAACAGAATTTTTTGATATTTTCATTCTTTGGCAGCTGCTTCAGTTGCATGAAAATCTAGACTGTGAAAACAAAAGATAACAAATTATTGAAGCAACTATTTTGAAAACAAAACATGTCACTGTGTGCAGTGGTGCACAATGAGTGTAACAAAACAAACGGTGTAAAAATATTCATAACGGTGGCTGAGATATTGGCTTTGCAAGTTGACCTTGGTGGTAGAAAAAAGTTTTGAGAAAAAGGTGTTCGAAGTTTTGGGCCATTTTTATTCGACTAGAAACCATCAGCCTTGTAGGTACAGGTGTCAGGTTGATCTCTTGGCTTCTTGGATCTTTTATGCTTGCTTTCATGTGCTTTTTGTGCCCTCTTCTTGCGCAAGGCATCTTTCTCAGCCGCTCGACTCGCTTGAGTCCGTCGCCACCGAGCATGCTCCTCCAGCCGTAAACCCTATCTTCCGTTCGTTTGCCGGCACAGAACCAAGTGACGCGCGGACAGTAGCGGCAGTCATATTCAACACCTCCGACAAGATGACTTGTGACTCAAGAAGTGACTGCATGGTGCGACCGTTGCTGATGCACGGTTCGTCTTCACGGCCGGCAGACGCACGCGCTTGGACCGCACTTTAGTCGTTCATCTCTGTGACGGCGGTGACACAATCTGGGTACGTCGCGGAGCATTTACAGGGCGTTGCAGGCCCGGAAGCATCGGAAAAGGCCGTTATTAGTTCGGTATAATCACCACTGGAACTCAAGGCTGTAACAGCCTGCGAATTGCCCGGCAATGCGTCGACAGTCTAAGCTTGCACGCGGACGCATCTCTGCTAGGACTACTTATCCTTCGGATGTTCGGCGAATTGCGCTTGCGGCTGCCGAAGCGGTGCTTGGTCGCGTATTTCGTCGTCCACGTCCGCCCAGTCATGCTCGAAACCACAAAATGAAAATAGAAAAGCTCAGTGGATGCGAAGCATCCACTGGGCTTAACCTTAGCGTATCCTTAGCGTTTGGAGGCATCTTGACCGCATACACGCCCGGGGCAAAGACGCTGGTGCGGTTGCGGGCACAGAGACTGACGCGACGGCGGGCGCGCGCCGCTTCATCCCTGGCGTGACGTCACATATCACGTGATGCAGCGATGGTGGCGCCGCCGCCGCGTAGCGCGCGACGGCGCGAACCGAAGCGGGGAGGCCTCCGCCAGGCGACGTCCGACGGCGCGATATGAGGCCCCATCTGCAGCCGGTGTGACGTCATCACGTGACGTCACATCATGTGATCTCACTTCAGGGTCAATGGTGGCCACCGCCGGGAGGCGACCGACGGCGCGATATGAGGCCCCATCTGCAGCCTGTTTGACGTCATCACGTGAGGTCATGTCACGTGACCCCACTTCAGGGTCAATGGTGGCCACTGCCGTGCGTCGCGCGAAGGCCCGAAACCTACGTTAATATGCTTCGCATAAAACTAAAATCCGAATAAAGCGATGAAGCGGCGGCGTACGTCGAATATCCAACACGTATACAAAGGGGCAGCAGCCAGCGCGCGAAGAAACGGGAGAAGCAGACGCCACAGCAGCTCGCCTCCCGAACCGGCCAATACCGGCTCATAGAACGCACGTGACGGAGCAAGCCAATCGGCGGCCGCGACAAGCAGCTCTACGACCTTCAGACTTTTTGTTTTTTTTATGCTTGCTCTTCTCTCTATCAGGAAATGAAAGAGAGGCGTCGAAAGGCGAAGAGGCGCGCTTTTCAACGGTACCAGCATGGCCGTGCCGCGTACTGCCGTTCCGGAGCTAGGGACGCTTGAAAACAGCGACTTTTCCACCGATTTTCACGAAATTTTCGCTGTATTGCCTTACGTATATATTTATTTATGGTACTTAGCAGTCGTTTTCAGCGGAAATACTTGGAAAACTTATTGAAAAAGGGTCAAAGATTCAATAGAGAGTTTTAGAATAGGGGCCCCAAACGTTTTGGGGCCCCAAAGAAATAGCGTCGAAGCCACTGCGCATGCGCAAGACGCAAACTCCGTTTGGGTTTTGCGTTGGGAACGCTATTTCGCCGATTTAGCGGGAGCCCAAATAGCGGCCCCAAAAGCTTTGCGTCGGCAAACATGGCGGCACCCATCGAAGCGACGGCTCTAACCTAGCACAAAACTGGGTTCGATTCGTGGTAACGCGTGAAGTTCCCAAGCTAGGAGAAGTGAGTGCGGTTATCGCTTTCTCTCAACTAGCGTGTGTTATGAAGATTGACTCATTAGACGCCGCTGATTTTGAATTCGATTGTGGATTTTATGGCTCGTAGGCCTAACACGGCTAAGCTTGGCTCGTGAAGGCTAGTAAAGTTGGTTTGCTCAAAACTAAGCGCAACTAATCGTTTGCTGCTTACAGAGAATAATCTCTAAATTGTACTTAAACGCGAATACATGCAAGTAAAAATTATTATTCCTATCATAAAATGGCATATTTTAATAAATTATTTCTAATAGTTTTTCTTTGATGCCATAGTGGCGCTATCAGCGCAAGACGCTATCCGCAAACGTCAAACCCTATTCTAAAACTCTTCACTCCTACGTGCCCCAACGCTAACACCCGCAAAGCTCTTTGGGGCCCCAAACTATTGGGGCCCCTATTCTAAACCTCCCTAATATCTGCAACTTTCTAAAAAGTGATTTTTGGGTCGTTTTTCAAGAGTTGATCCCCGCGTCCCCCCTTAAAGAACACTTGTCCTCACACCTGCGTGTCACTTTTGTAAATGAGAGATGCCTCTGTGCTACGCGCAGGCTTGCAGATAATGAACAGAACCATAATTGTGCAGGGTGGGTAGGCTCACTTTCATTTGACTCGCCCTTGTACATTAGATATGCGAAGATAGAATGGAATATACAAATGCGAAGATACAGCTTGATAAAGGGCGAAAAAGTGCCACTGGAAACAAAGTTCACTGCATGTATGCACAAAACCTTGTGACAAAATATCTAAACATATGTATAAGTCTCCAATAAATCTACGTATCTAAGAAGAAGTCACGGTATATAATGGGTCAAACAAGGCAAATAAACATGATGTGCAATCACAGAGTCACAGAATCCTACATCCCTCCCCCCTTCCATCCACTCCCCCCGGTGCATTGCGCACGACAGAAGGCAGCTCGCTTGCTCCTCACCTTTCTCCCTTGCGCAGCCACTATCATCGGCTCACCCATTCCCCCCCACTCCCCAACGCTCTCACTCGCACATACAGCATGCGGCGCGCAGTCACGATGTTTACGCCCTTGGACTTTATGCGAACATGAGGGCGACAGCAGGAATGTGCCTAGAGTGTCCATATAATTGCTATCGCAATAATATAATGAGAGTATCCGGCAGCTGAAGCGTCCCATTGCCCATTACTTTCCACAAAAGAAGTAACAAAATAGAACTTTCACCATGCAACAATTCGCTGCGCCACAATGTTTTTTTTTCCCCTATTGTGGGGCCGGGGCACCGTAATAAAAAAAAAATGCAAAGAAAAATATGTTGGTCACAATCGAATGCCTACTTTGGGCAACTAATGTGGCTATTAAAGGAATATCATAGAAGGCACAAGACGCTTGGTCCACCAAGAACCATGCGCATACTGCTCGGTATCCTACACTTGCGAGACGACTTTCTGGAGAGGTTGCGCTCACGCGAACGTGGTGCAATTCGTTGAGTCTTCACAGTGATGGTGGCGAGCGACCATTGTTTCTTTTTCTTGTCTGCTAGCTATAAAGCGTCCAAAACTCTGCCAGGCGAAAATGCACTCGGCCAGAGAAAACCGAACACACACCGAAGTGCACCGCACGGTGGTCGGGGCAACACGAGAAAAACATGCACTCTGGCTTTCTCTGGCAGCCCACGGTTAGGGGAGCGAGAACAAAAACATTGAAGAGGCTCAATGTGTCCTCACGATTAAATGTCAAAGTAGAAAGAATAAGAACGTAGTTACCTTGGCTGGCTTTAGTATCTTCACTGGATGCTTTGGCGCAGGTGAAAAAAGATGTTGATATTTTTTTGTGACATGATGGCACGAATGAATCACCACAACGCTTCGTCTCATCAGGCCTCGCTGCGGGCTTTGTCAACTTGTCTGATAGTGTGATCGGGGCATTGTAGTAACCGGGTTATTTCACTATGGGAAAACTTACGAAAGTCAACGGGGCAGCAGCTTCTCATATTTATAACTGATACATTGTTAAAACAGGCATCGTTATAAGTGGGTTTTACTGTATGCACCGTGTAACCCACAAACTAAAGAAGGTTGCAGACAGACATGGGGTGCCAGTCAGTCGTATTCTCTGTGCCACGCAAGCTCGCCCAGCTATGTCCTTGCATTCTTTCTGATGGGAGTAAGAAATGTGGTTGTCGCAAAGCACATGCCAAGCCGTACACAAAATGTACTAAAGGAGTCGTGTATGAGTTTCCACTGTCTTGCGGTAAGACATATGTTAGCCAGACTGGGCGATGCGTAAATGAGCATGCGCGGGAACATGAGCTGTCACTGAAAGGTAACGACGGCACATTTGCCTTAGCACTGCAATTCACATCTTTGTGAGCCATGACTGGACAAGATACGGATTCTTGGAAGAAGCAGGGACACCATGGCACGTGAATTGTTGGAGGCATTTCATATTGCTGCGTCGTTATTTGTGCCAACTACACCCTGATGACAAAGGCGACGACTGGGCCACTTGAGAGTATGAGCATGATAAAGAAAACAAACATTCTTTTGCGCTGGCCTGCATCCTGCACATCCTTTTAGAGTACAACGCTGTACTGCTACTTGCGACAATAAAGCCCCTGTGCTTTGTGATCTGCGACACTAGTGGAGGTGCTGAATACCATTGCCTCATGATTGGTACTCCTTCGAGCAGCCCTGCATCCAGCCCCACAAGACACCCACGCATCGAGACGCCTGTATAGCGCATGAGCCGCCACCTGCAATGTTTGAGCCCAGAATTTGGTCTTTTACAAGGATCAGCTCTGTCAACGGTCACCCCAACTCCATAAATGCCACTTTCAAGCAGCCCAACATAAGTAACGGTCCAGAACCTTCCGATTCCCTACCCCTTTCATAGTGACGTGCACGAAGATGGGAAAGACTGGCTTGAGCAGCATGAACGGGTAGCTACATGTAATCACTGGCGCCCCGACGAGAAGCTTTTCAACATCTATTTCACCCTTGAAGGCAGTGCAAGGATGTGGTTTCAAAGCCACGAGGGAAGTTTGACAACGGAGGACAAGTTTTCCCGTCGATTATTCGATACATTCGGGAACACAAATTGACATGAAAACATACAACGCCTGTGAGTCACGTATCCAACAGCCAAATGAAGGTGTCACCATATTTGCTGAAGATGTGGCGCGTTTGTTTCGCTGCGCAGATCCCAACATGTCCAAGGCAAAGAAGCTGAGCCATCTCATGCGGGGTGTCAAAGAACAGCTGTTCACTGGCCGTATGCACAAGCCGCCGACAACCGTGGACGAGTCTATTAAGGAGGCCACAGCAATCGAGCAGGCATTGCAGCAATGGTGCCAACAGTATGATCGCTTGGTCGCTGAGGCACTGACAAGAGCGGCAGCACTCGCCACGGCCAATGAGACCTGCTTATGCCAGCTGATCCGTAAGATTGTGTGGGAGGAAGTTGCAAAGGAGAACACTAGGCACTCGCCATCAGCACATGCATCGCCGCCGCAAGAGTTCACGGTTGCCTCCGTTGCTGAAATGGTGCGCCAGGAACTCCGACAGGCATTTGTCCCTTCTGAGCAATGTCCCCGAGATGTCATACGAGCGGACCACCTACAGCTATGCAGACGCGGTTCGTCATCCGTCACCTTACGAGCTGCCATACCAGCCGAACACATACAGTCATGCAGACGCTGTTTCTCGTCCCTTGTCTACCATACTGGCACCACAGTACCGTCAAGTGACCTCCCGTCGCAGCCTGGCCCCAACGGGAACCTGTCAGGTGACCCCAGCTACGCAAGACCGATATATGGCGCACTGCAGATCGGCGACTACTGTGTTATAATTGTGGAGAGCCAGGTCACATTTATCGTTTTTGTCCTCATTGTCCAGCTGGCTACCGGGAAAGTCCACATGCCGCTACGTGCCACCTATTTGATGAAAGCCAAACCTCCTTCGACGACAGCCATGCTGGTCGGCAAGCGAAGCCCATCTATCTACGGTCACGCTCACCGTCTCCAGCACATTTTTCCTTGCCAAACAGCCGAAGTTTTCCCGACGTCGCCAGAGGCCAGTCTCCCAGCCCGTGGCAGGGAAGCTGAAATCAGCCGTGGTTGGCTGCCGATGATTTATTAAGTCAAGAAAACAGGTACATGGTAGTTCAGGCGTAGGAGCCAGCACTGGTGAGGCATTAGTTCCGTGAGGCGTGCTCGTGCCAAAGCTGCCAGTCCTTCGCACGCGCACTTCAGCATTGTTGTCTTCTGGCGACATATCAGTTCTTCCTCCCTTAGACTGTCTCCACAGTGGTCTGGAGGCCACCTAACTGCATCGTCCCTGCTCGTGACGTCGAGATTGATGGTTGGGAGGAAGTGTCTTTCGTATAGAGTGCATCCGATATCAGAGGAACAGGAGAACTTGTTACTTTTGGTACTGCGTCTGATAATTCTTCTGCTATGCTTCAATTTGTCGATGCTTGGGTTGCTTGCCTAGTCTGACTCGCATTTGTGATGTGGTTGAGATGACACTGAACCTTTCCAAGGACTCTTTTTATAAGCCAGGGTCGTGGTCCAACATGGCGCAGTATTTCACCTTCAATCCAGTCTGGCTGTTTTAAAAACTGACGTGCAAGCACATTTTCCCTTACTGAGAATCAGCCATGTTCATTCAGCCATTTCCCCTACTGAGAAGTGACGTGATTGTTTCAATGTGTCCTGGCACTCATGGATGTATGTTTCCGTCTCCAGCTTGAGTAGGTCGAGGGGACACAAAAGTCCTCGTCCGAACATTGCTCTTGCAGGTGTCATTCCTGTAACTGTGTGAACTGTCGTGTGTTGCCGATACAGGAACCTCACAAGTCGACACAGTATGGACCACTTTGTATTCATTTGGAGCGCTCTCTTCAGTCCTGCCATAGCGTTCTGCCTGGCCGTTTGTCGCAGGGCGATACGCTGCTGATGTGATGGCCTGTATGCTATTTGATGCATAGAACTGCTTTATCTCGCTAGAAATAAAGGCCCTTTCGCTGCCGGAGACGACTTTTCAGGGAATGCCGAAAGTAGCTAAAAGACTTCAGAGTACATCGATGACAATTGCCAATGTTGGTTGTGTCACGTGACAGACTTCCACACACCTTGTGTATGTGTCCACAAAACTAAGTAGGTGTGCCCTTGTAGTGGCCCCATGAAATCAATGTGCACTGTGTTCCACGGTGTCTGGGGACAGTCCCAGGTGGGAACAGGAACTTTGGGTGATCTCTTCTGCGTTGACGGGAATTCATGGCATTGTAACGTTTCTTCCATAACCTTGTTGATTCTGGGCCGCCATACGTAGCTTCTTGTGCACTTCATGGCTACCATTCCTCAGTGACTAGCATGAAGTTCCAGAACGTGAGACCATGCTGAGCTTGGTATTATCATCCGTGACCCAATCTTGAGGCAGTCACAATGAACTGCCAGTGCAGTCGCTCTTCGTCGGTAAGGAGTGAAGTCATCTACAGGGAGTTTCTCCACTGTATCATCCTGCACTAACTTGTACAGCCTTTGCAGGATATTGTCTTTTTGTGTCAGACGTGCTATCTCTGTGGCTGTAAATGGCTGTCTCGACAATGGCATGTCACCTGGTGGCCATGGCTTGTCGGTGCGTTTTGGTAATGGCAATCGGCTCAATGCGTCTGCATTTTGATGGCTCTTGCCGTGCCTGTAGATAATGTAGTCACACGCAGATAACTTGATGCACCATCTGGTCATTCGTGGTGAAAGGACTTGAGCCGTTGGTTTCTCTGGGCCCAGTATGCTGAGCAGGGGCTGATGGTCAGTGACGAAAGTTGCCTTTCTTCCCACAATATATTTGTGGAACTTCTGCAAACACTACAGCAAGGCCTTCTCTGTCCAACTGTGCATAGTTTTGTTTCGTCGGCTCAAGAGTCCTAGATGCAAATGCGATCGGTGCTGCTCTGCTCTATTCTGGTCATCACGTTGAGCGTCACATGAGACAAGAAGCTCCTTTCATTCGTCGTAGTGTGCCAGTATGGTCCGATTGAGAAGCAATCTCTTAAATTTGTCAAGCGCTTCTTGATGCTGAGTTTCCCATCTTCACGTGGCGTCTTGCTGAAGGAGCTGATAGAGACAGCTGGCAATTGTTGCACTGTTCTTCAAGAATCTGTCGTAGAAAGCCAGCATTCCAAGAAATCACTGCAGCGCTTGCTTGCAGTTTGGTGCAGGAAACCTCAATGATAGCTGAAACTTTCTCTTCGCTGGTGTGAACTCCTGTTTCATCATTTTGGTGTCCTAGAAAAGAAACTTGTTTCACTGCAAAATGGCTCTTGTCTTTTCTGAGGCACAGATTGTACTTGTGCAGCCTCTTGAGGACTTCTTACAATCCGACGGCATGTTCCACGGCATCCTTTCCACTGATGATCACATCATCTAAGTATGCACAAACGCCTGTGATGCCAGACAGCGTAGTCTCCATGAAGCATTGAGAAATGGCTGGTGCTGCAGAGATTCCAAAAGGCAACCATTTGACCTTGAGAGCCCTTTTAGCATGTTGAAGGTCAATATCTGTGGTGTCTGTGGTGTCACGTGAAGTTGCTGGTAAGCTTGTGCTAAATCCAGGGTGCTGAAGACCTTGCCGCACTTCAAGTGGCTGAGGACCTCATCTGTTGTGGGAAGTGGGTAATCTGCTTTCTTATATATCTGATTCACTCTACAACGGTAGACACCGCATATTCGTAATGAACCGTTCTTCTTTCGAATGAGTATGAGAGGCGTTGTCCAATATGAAGGCTGCGCAGGCTCGATTATGCCTTGATCTTGCAATTGATCCAGTTCAACCTCTACAGCTGACCACAGCGCGTAGGGAACCGGACGTGCTTTTAGAAACTTTTGTGTTGCTCCTTCCAAAAGCTTGGAAACAAGTTCGTCTGATACATCATGGATGCCTGCTATCTGTAAACCCAGATGAGGAAACCAATTTTGTCCAAGGAAGTTACACCCAGCTCACTTGATGACAAGCGGTAATGTGAATGTCTTGTCCTTGTGTGTTACTTCCACAGTTGCATAACCGAGAACTCGGAAGGGCTGACCTGACCATGTGTGTAGGAGAATGTTGTTTGTCTGAAGCTGCGGCGGGTCATGTGTCCACGTGGCTTTGAACGTGGCCTCACCGACGAGAGTGCAGGCTGCACCTGAGTCCATCTCAAAATCCAAGGACTTGCCATTTATGCGTACTAGCTTCATCATGACCTGTGTGCTGTTCACATCCCCTAAGGAGTGGAGTTAGTAAAGTGCCATGTCTAGTGCTGACATTGTTGTCGAAATTCCTTGTTGTGTATTTTTGATATTGATATTCCTTTTAGTTCTTGCCTTATTCCGCTTCTTTATGCATGCTTTTCCAATGTGTCTGCGTTTCTTGCAGTAGTTGCAGGAAGCTGTCCGAAACTTGCAAGTGTCCAGACTATGTTGCGCGTCACAACGCTAATGGCATTGATTCTTCTTTTGTGTATATGTAGTACTGGAGTTACCCTGCTTGTCTGTCTTGTAGATGCTTGTGCTGGCTTCGTGAATGTCCTTAAATTCCGCCTTCACATTTTTCTTATCTTCGACAGCATTTTCAGCTCACAGTGCAAAGTCGGACGCTTTCTTGAACGTCGAGCTCTTTTCTGCGAAGAACCGTTGCTGGACCTGCTTCTTCTCAAGACCACAAACGAAATGGTCACGCTACATTACGTCAAGGGGCAGCATTGTCGGATTCGCTAGTTACAAATTACAATTACAATCAGCTGCTAGTTGAGTACTGTCGCATAATCGCTGACTGTTTCGCCATGCAGTTGGTCATGTCGTTAGAAGCATGCCCTGCTAAAGACTTCAGAAGGTTGTGGATCATGAGCATCTCGACTGTGTCCTCGTAATTCACTTGGCTGGGCTGCTTGGGTTGTATGAGAGCGCACATGTCATAAGTCTGTTCCTCGCACATTTCTTGGAAGCGTCTGTAATGTCGTTAGCTTCGAAAAAGAATTGAAGCCGCCCATGCTAGGATCTAGAAGTCGGATCTGCCACTGAACTCAGGTAGCCAACGAAAGTTGGGCGTCGCCATGTTGATCCTTGTCGTCAGTGAAGTGCTGGGGAGTCCAGAGTCTTCCTCGTCACCAATTGTTACGTCTCTACAGCCGTGGTTGGCTGCCGACGATTTATTAAGTCAAGAAAACAGGTACATGGTAGTTCAGGCTTAGGAGCCAGCACTAGTGAGGCATTCATTCCATGAGGCGCACTCGTGCCAAAGCCATGCCTTCGCATGCACACTTCATTGTTGTTGTTTTCTGGCGACATATCAGCAGTGACCTCTGGGGGGAAGGTTGCAAGTCCTCAAGTTGCCGGAAATCCCCCACTGTTGCCGAGACCGGACGATGCCGACAAAACTCACTGCCGACATCGCTATAATGATCGACGGGCACGAAGTGATGGCCGTAGTCAACACCAGCATAAACTTTTCTATAATGAGCGAGCCACTGGTGGACCAACTCAAGAAAGTCAGAATGGAATGGACGGGACATTCGAAATGCTAGAAGCCAGATAATAACACCTACAGGCAAGTGTACTGCAAGACTCATGATTGGGAATGTAGCTTTTGTCGCCAAATTAGTGATTCTACCAGAGTGCTGCAAACCACTCATATTAGGAATGAACGAGAAGAAAGGGGGGTTAACCGAGGGGTCCGTATTTTATTAGCCATATCATAAGGAGCCAACAAACACTGACACTTGTCCTTAATAAATGAAATGAAGAAACGATAAGTGAATGGAAATGAAAGTGAATGAAAAGACAACTTGCCGCAGGTGGGGAACGATCCCACAACCTTCGCATTTCGCATGCGATGCTCTACCAATTCGCTACCGCAGTGCCGTTTCCCCATTCACTATCGTGGGTATTTGTTTCCTAGTAGAAGTCCGGAAGTGTTAGCCAGCGCCACCACTCGCAGACCTTGGTGGCTGACATGGAACATCCTTTCTGCTGTAGGCATCACGAGAATGTGATCTGTTTGGGTGAAGGCAACCGGTCAATAAACCCACACACGGTACCTGAAGGCATGCGAAATGCGAAAGCTACGGCATGCACATTACTTCTCTATGAACTTTAATAGTGGATACTGGCAAATAGAGGTGGATGAGCATGATCTAGACAAGACTGCTTTTGTGTCGCCTGATAGGCTGCACGAATTTGAGGTTCTGCCTTTCGGCTTTTGCTTGGCCCCATCCACGTTTCAAAGGCTCATGAACACTTTCCTATCCGGTCTAACGTGGATGACTTGCCTGCTGTACCTCGACAACGTGATTTTTTTTTTCTGCCAATGTTGAAGAACATCTAAAATGTATGCTGCTATTTCTTCAAGCCATACGGTCTGCGAAGCTTAGACTGAGACCAGAAAAATGCCACTTTGGGTTTGAAGAACTTCAGTTTCTAGGTCATGTCATAAGTGAAGACAGTGTTAGGCCTGACCCGGAAAAAATTGCAGCCATCGCAAGGTTCCTCACGCACATAATTTCTCGAGGTTCAGTTTCATTTCCCATCGCTCACACCACTTGTGCATCGCATACAGATCCTTTTGAATTACGCAGCAGTCACTTTCAGATGGAACTTTACGGTATAATATACAGTCATCTGCAAATAACCTAATATGGGACTGTACATTTTCATTAATGTCATTGATATAGAGTAGGAAAAGAAGGGGCCCCAGAACAGATCCTTGAGGTACCCCACACGTAATATTTGGCGATCCATGCAATAACCTGTGGATTTATTAAAACTAGTTAGTTTTTGCAGTAACAGGTGAAATGGTGGTGAATGTTTTTTGAAAGTCAAGAAAAATACAGTCAACCAAAGATTTGTCATCCAGGGCTGCCGCTAAGACGTGTGAACTCTAAACTCTATTAGTTGTGTGACGCATGATAATCCTCATCTAAATCCATGCTGGTTTGAGTTAAATAAAGAATTACTATCTATATGTTTGACTACTGCAGGATATAAAACATGCTCTAGAACTTTACTGCACACAGAAGGGAGTGAAATGGGACGGGACTTATTAATAACGTTGCGGGGGCCAGTTTTATGTATATGTTGTCAGTGTCTTGTTCATTCTGTCTTCACTGTACAAAGTTTATTCTCTGTTAAATTTGATAATTGAAGACAAATAATTTTAAGCATTCATATTGACATGTGAACTTGTTTATCTTTATGCGTGAGTGCTTTTCACCACCTTACAAATGTTATCGCACAGCGCAGGACGTGCCTGCATGTATCGGAAGTTTCTCGAAAGTTATCGATGGTTATATCCGCTGTCTGTTGTCACCGAACTGTGTGTAATCTGATTTCATCGCGCAACGTGAATGGTGTAGAACTTTCTGAAACACACGCAGGCACCAGCGATTACTCTGGAAGGTTTGATGGCTCATGTATAAAAGCTGATGCGCTCTTCCTGCTGATAAAATTTTCGACTATTGCCGACTGTGTTCGCCGCTGTCATTGTTCCTTGAGTGTATCCTATTTTTGAGGGCACAGGTTCACCCAATAAAATGCTAGTTTCGTTACTCACAGCTTCGCTGCTTTTTTCACCATCGCTACCATGTGACAATATTTAGTTCATGAATGTTGTTCTGCTGTAACCGCTATGCCAACAGGATGTGAGAGTCTCGAGCAGGAGGCACACATTGTGCACAATTTGCTGTAGAAGCTCTGTGAACCTTCCTTACCTCTTCAGTTAAAAACATGATTTGTCTCATACCAGGAACTTCGCGATATGCTGGCAGGTTCATGTCTGGCCTCATTTTAAGCTTCAATAAGATCAGGTGTGTGTGTGATTGAACCTGAGTCTGATACCTGCACTACAGCCCAATGCTCTGCTCATTATACCACACTCGCATGCAGGCTTTTCTTGTGGCAATGCCAGCTTGCTCTTTGAGATGATCTGCACCAAGTTGCAGAGCAACAATTTGCTTAGATGAGCGAGCATGTGTGCCAGTTTCACTAGTGAAATGGAATGTGCACCTGTCCTACCATTGCCTTTCGCATGCATCATTTTGCATATGGAAATGTTGCTTATAAAATTGAATGTGGGCCAGTTTTTCCCATTCATCCCACGAGACTGCAACGGTTCTGAGGCACCATGTTAGACTGTTTGGGGTCAGCCCACATTCCACAGTTCCTGCCTTGTAGCAACTAGCGCTATGTAGATGCTGTGGCCATTGTACTGTTTTCATGATCAGCCCAGGATCATAAAGGAACTGGTTGCTAAGTTTTTTGGGCTAATACACCAACACACACTGAAATGTGAACTAGAAACAATCGATCAGAACACCTGTTGCACATAAAAACATGGAAGTGCGTTTGAAAGTCAAGAAAGATACAGTCAACCAAAGATTTGTCGTCCAGGGCTGCCGCTCTGTAGGCATTTTTTAAGCATGGAGTAGTCGCAGGTGTATGTTTTAGAACCTGAATTATGCCACCATTGCAAATGCAGGTAAGCCTGGAAACCAAGTCATTTTGGAATGGTTCGCATTTGAATTCATGCCTATAGCACATAGAAAAAATGAATTTTTGTGCTGTTGCCATCATACCATTGTCATTGCTCTTGTTTGCTGCCATCATCACTCGCACTTGTCATGCATACGACTGCTTGCCTTCCACAAGCACATTGGTCCATCTGGTAATGGTTCGCAGAATCCTAAACGATGTTGGATTGTGAGCTACCTAGAAAGTATTGGCCACAAGATTGAGCAGAGTCACCACCTTGTGACCACTGGCTGAACCACAGATAGAGTGGATTGCATCACATGTAGTCCGCTAGACCCTACCAGTTTACATGTGAGTGTATGGCATGCATATCTTCAAAGATCATTTCTTCTGTGGTTGTAGCACATTTGCAAATGCTGGCCACCATTTTTTTTACAATGTACAGAAGCATTTAGCTGGGTGCACAATGTACAGTGTCAAGTGCACAATGTATAACCATTGCATGCTCTGCTTGCCATAATCATACCAATTTTACAGCTGCATTCTGTTTAAAGCACACTGTGGAAACCATTTTGCCTTGTGAACTCGTCAAGTAGGCACAGCAATACGTGAATGCCATACTTTAGTTATTTGTCGCAATGTATTTATCACTCCATAGCCTCTATGATACCACGAAACATGAATGAAGGCCTGCAAATATCACTCCGTATTAAAAAAATTCTTAGCATGCAATCATCATTTTACGCCATACACTTGATGTTATGATAGCTGCATTATATGATATGTCATTGCGCTAATGACATAACTTTTGCTTAGTGGTTAAGTGATGGCCTGAAGTATTGTTTTAATATGTTTCTAATCCCCTGAGGGTGAGTTTATCTTGCCTTGCAAGTAAATCGTGGGGTTTTGTGCTCTGACTGGGCGCTAGTGTTATGTTAGGATCAATGTTGACAAGTCTCTGGGTGCCGGAGGTAAAAACGCCAAGTTGAAAAGCATTTACTATATTTTTCTTTTGCTTCCTCAATGTAGAAACTGGACGGAAAACTAGCCATTCTTAGCTGAAATAAAACAATGTAATGATTTTCACCTCAAATAATTAGAATTTTTTTAGATAAAATAACTTTGCGTGTAACCATGCAAAGGCAGCTTTGTGCTTAAATAATGCATCTTTAGTGTTACTGCAGTAAAAATAACCTTGTCTGAAGCTTCCTAGTGATCCTGCTAAGTGGCCTACCTCACAGTGTTCTTTAAAACTGATGGTAGTGCTAAAAGGGATGAACACACAGTGAAAAGATGACACGACGACGAGGGAATGCTTGTACAAGGGAACGCTTTATTGTACCTCACAGTGTTTAATTGAACTCGTTACCTGTTGGCATTTTGCAGTGAATTAAAAAAAAAAGAAACAGAGATGTATGTCTACAATTGGCAGAGTGCACATTAATTTGGCTAATTTAACTTCGTTGTACAGTTATGTTAACTTTTTCGTAACCAGTGCAAGATTTGCAAAACACAGAGTATTAATAGAGTTGTGCGACTTCTTTGGCAGAGTAGGCGGAACGCCAGCAAAACATGCACAAAAAGATAACGTCTCTGCGTGACACTGAACTAGCTCTTAAAAATTTTGTACATTGATTATAAATGTTGAATTGGCTAGCACAAAACATGTAAGTGCCAAAAATGTCAAATCTTCTAAAACACCTTGGGTGACAGAGGGACTACTGAGAAGCATGCAAAAAGAAAAAAAGAAAAATACATGCAGAAAGGAGAAATGCCAGCTGTTTAACATGTCCTTACTTTTACAATACAAAAATTAATGTTTTGACTAATCTGCTAACAATGTAAAAAAAACATTATTACGAACATGAATTTGAAAAATATAGAAACAACAGTAAGAAGCAATGGGAATTGTTGAATTCCTTTTTAAACAAGGACGTTCACAATGTTCCTGTCATTAAAATTTGTTCTTATGGAGAAACTTACTGATATTTCAAATGCTTTCTGTAATTATTTTCACGAGGTGAATATTGACTAACTGATAGCTTCGCATTGTGAATTGAAACATGTTGGTTTCTCCTTTTATCTGTTTCCTCTCATACCACACGACGTGCTTGCTGTAGTCCGTAACCTCAGAAACACTGGCCCTGGATCAGATCCGCTCATCGTCTTAAATTAGTGGCTCATCTTTTCTGTGACACACTAAGTTACATCATAAACCTAATATTCGAAGACAGTGTTTTTCCTAGCTTTTTAAACAAAGCAAAAATAATTCCTGCATTTAAGGGTGACAGGCATGTCATATCTACGAGGGTTATATTCTTTTTTCAAAGTCTGATCAGTCGCGAAATTAAAACCACAGTTAAAATCTGACGCTGTGCGCAGATGTGTTGGGCAGTCTCTCTAGTATGCCCGTCGATTGCGTAAGGTTGCAGTTCTGAGTACACAGCGAGCATGCAAACATGTCTCGAACAGTAGAGCCTCCTGCTAAGTTTGAAGTGCCTGCTGTCATTAGGTTTCTGCACACTGAGGGGTGCAATCAGCTGAAATTCATTGATGAATGAGTAATGTGTTTGGTGCAACTTTCACGAGGGACAGCAAAGTGTGGCAATGGTGCAGGAACTTGAAGCAGGACGCACAGATGTTCATGGTTCAGGCAGGCAGGGAAGGAAGTGAGTGTCAACTGATGATCTTGTTCAGCAAGTAGATCAGGCGATTTGAGAAAATGGTTGGTTCACAGTTCTTCTGTTGAGTGATTTGTTTCTCAAAATGTCATGGTCAGCTCTGTCTACCATCGTGAGTGAGACTCCAGCACCGCAAACTCTGTGTGAGGTGGGTTCCCAAGATGCTGACCGACCATCGCTAAGCACAGCGAATGGGCATAGCTTTAAGAGGGAGATTTAGCTCGGGTGCTCCTGTCTAAATGCATGTAAAAGGAGAATTAGTTTTTCTCAGCAACCACAGCACCAAGTTTGAGGAGGTTTGTTGCATTTAAAAGAAACTTAAAATCTAGTGACTGTTGTGTTTCGAATTTTCGATTTAGGTAGTCAACATTTTATTAAAAATTGACAAAAATCGCAAATTTTTAGAAAACGAAACTATCAAGCTTACAGCTCTGTAACTCAGCAATTACAAATGATATAATTCTGTGAACTGCATCTAATAGTACATCTAAAGCGGACAAAATTGGTATGTTACGCATGGATCTCAAAAAATTTAGTAATATGAAAATACAGCTTTTGCAGGCGCCTTGTACACAACATAAAAAATTCATGTGAGCTATAAATTGACACATAGAATTTGTGCGCTTTGAATGATTTAATAAATGCCTTTTACAGAACCGCAATATCTGTTCTTGATGCAGAGCTATTAATTTGCAAACTTCGTCCTTCTATTGTTTTCACGCGTTTAAATATTTGAAAATCTTTTCTAAAGAACTCGGGCCATAAATAGAAATTCCATTTCCAACAGTCACTAGAATTTAACGTTTTCCCTCAAATGCAACAAATTTCATTAAAATCGGTCCAGTGGTTATCTCATCAAACGTTTTTGTGTTTTACATGTATTTGAATAGGCCACATCAAGAGTTGGGTCCGACCTAAAGCTTCCTCTTAACATTTCTGCAGTGCTACCATGTTGCAGAAGATTTTTCGAAGAAAATCGTCACAGATGAGACATGCGCCCATTTTGAAACCGAATAAACAGAAGAGCAATCCAAACAGTGGGTGCATTTTGATTCCCTGAAAGCAAACAAGTTCAAGTAAAGCTTCTCCAGTAGAAAGTGTATGGCTACTGTGTTCCTAACAGCAATGGTGTGCTCTTGGTGCAATTCATGGAACATGGCGTGACCATCACTGCAGCCTTGCACAGCGCGACTCTTGAACGCCTACGAAAGGCAATTCACAACGAGCGAAGAGGAATGTTTTCATCAGGCATTGTCCTTCTTCATGACATTGTTGCAACTGCACTGTGCGGCTGCGCAAAGAAGTTTTTCCAGTGTTTTCGATGGGAGCTGTGTTTGATCACCCACCGTACAGCTCTGACTTGGTTCCCTTTGATTACGATCTCTTTGCTCACATGAAACATTCGCTAGGAGGACAGGAGTTCGACATAGACAATGAGCTGCAGACCAGTGTACAGAATTGGCTGTAAGCACAGCCAGCTTCCTTCCATGATGAGGGTATAGGAAAGTTGGTACCACGCTATGACAAAGGTCTTAATTGGAGTGGCGAGTATGTAGAGAAGTAGCTGAAAAGTTTATCTAAATGTTCCAAGTGAAACAGTTTTGATTTTCACTGTGCTTTTCATCTTGCGATTGTGCGGACCTCTAAAAAAAAAGAAGCCCTTGTAATTACCATTAATTTCTATTATTTGTCATTAGTAAAATTAGAATGCAACATCTTGGGGTGTATCTAAAATGTTTCCTGATAAATTTATTGTATTAACCATCTCTAAATTCGGATTCCGTTCTGTATCCTTAGCAAGCCTTTAACATCATCAGCCTGGTAATGCCCACTGCAGGGCAGTGGGTGTAACCAGGCTGATGGGGTGCTGCAGTGCCGTAGAGGTAGAACACCCGCCTCGCGTGCAAGAGGTCCGTAGTTCAAATCCCGGTGCCGTGCAATTTTCCACCGGATTTTTTTTTAAAAATCCGCGTGTTGATAAAATTGCATAAACAGGCCTGGAGTGTGGCCTGATCCCGGTGACCAGAACCGGTAATGCACTCCCTCACCAGAGCAGGATTGTCCACCCTGGTGCAGTACTTGGCCACAACCTCCTATGTGAACACAACAATCAGCCTTTAACAGATTTTATTAAAAATGCTATTGATTCTGGATGCTACCTTCAGGAAGGGATACTCTACAATGGATCACATCCACGTCATTAATCAGGTTATCAAGGAATCCGCAGACTATAATAAGCCTCTCTATATGGCTTTCATACATTACGAAAAGGCATTTGATTCAGTAGAGATACCAACAGCCATAGGGGCATTACGTAATCAAGGAGCACAGAATGCTTACATAAATACTGTGGAAAATATCTGCAGAGATTCCACAGCCACCTTCATCCTACACAAGAAAAGCAGAAAGATACCTATGAAGAAAGGGTTCAGACAGGGAGACAGAATCTCTCCAATGCTATTCACTGCATACTTGGAAGAAGTATTTAAGCTATTAAACTGGGAAGGCTTGGGAGTAAAGATCGACGGCGAATATCACAGCAACGTCCGGTTTGCCGATGACATTGTTCTATTCAGCAACAATGCAGACGAGTTGCAATAAATGATTGAGGACCTTAACAGAAAGAGTGTAAGAGTGGGGTTGAAAATTAATATGCAGAAGACAAAGATAGTGATAAATAGCCGGGCAAAAAAACAAGAGTTCAGGATCACCAGTCGGCCTCTAGAGTCTGTGAAGGAGTACGTTTACCTAGGTCAATTAATCACAGGGAACCCTGATCATGAGAAGGAAATTCACAGAATAAAAATGGGTTCGATTGCGTACAGCAGACATTGTCAGCTCCTGACTGGAAGCTTACCATTATCATTGAAAAGGAAGGTGTACAATCAGTGCATTTTACCAGTGCTGGTACATGGGGCAAAGACTTAGAGATTGACAAAGAAGCTTGAGACCAAGTTAAAGACTGCGCAAAGAGCGATGGAATGAAGAATGCTATGCATAACGTTAAGAGACAGAGAGAGAGCGGTTTGGATCAGAGAGCAAACAAGTATAGCCGATATTCTAATCAACATTAAGAGAAAAAAATGGAGCTGGGCAGGTCATGTAATGCGCAGGTTTGAAACCGTTGGACCATTAGGGTTACAGAAAAATGGGTACCAAGAGAAGGAAATGGAATCGCGGACGACAGAAGACTAGGTGGAGGGATGAAATTAGGAAATTCGCAGGCGTTAGTTAGAATCGGTTGGCGCAGGACAGGGGTAGAAAGGCCTTCGTCCTGCAATGGACATAAAACAGGCTGATGATGATGGTGGTGATGATTGATTGATTAATTCTGGATATCTTGTCAATTCTGTTTTTTTTTATTTTATTAAGGCTTTTCATACTTCTAACCATACTATCCTCTGTAACAGTCTTGAAGCTTTTGGTCTTTCTGGTCCTCCGTTAAAATTTGTAAAGTCGTATTTACTAAACAAGCAAGAAATAGCTGTGGAGGCTGTTCTTCTGGCATAAAAACATTCAACTAAGGTGTGCCTCGGTGCTCTAATTCAAGCCCGCTACTCTTTATAATCAATGTTAATGACCTGCCTAAACAACTAATAAATACTGTCATTTATATGCGGATGACACCACTGTTCAACATCTGATACTTGTATTGTTTCCTTAGCTCTGAAACTAAATATGGTTTCAAGACAGATTGTTCGCCTTTGTTCTAGTAATCAATTAGTCCTCAACCCATTTAAGGCTAAGTTTACGGTTTTCAGATTGCACAGAAACGTACACCTAACACTACTTCTATAATTCTTGGATCACTTCATATCGCTATAACTGAATATGTAGAATTCCTTGGTGTACAAATAGATTGTAACCTGAAGTTTCACAGCCATATTCATCACTTGAAATGCAAGGCTTTGCATTTGGCATTGGAGCGCTCTGGAAAGCCTGGTCATTTTTTTCTCAACACTTCCTTTTTACATTGTATTTTGCCTTGGTTCATAGGCACATCAACTATGGGATTGTTGCTTGGGGCAGCACCTACTAAAGTCACCTTTTACCTAATCAGCACATTCAAAATGAAGCCATCCACATCATCACTAGGGCATCTAACTTGGCGAATATAGGCTACTTGTGCCTTGATAACAAGGTTTTGTCAGCTGAGCAATTGTTTTTTTAACCTGCTTCTTTTCTATAGGTTAGTAACAAATCAGCTACAATATAGCTTTATTGATGTTAATGTGCTTAAGAACAGTAATCATACGAGATTTGCTCTAAACAGTTTTGGCTCAATTAGAGCTCTCACTAATTATGGACAAATGGTTTAAGCATACACAGCAATAAAACAATTGAATAATTTACTGAACTCTTTGAAGTCATCATCTGCATCTATTAAATCCCCCGCAGGGGCGTCTGCGTCAGCAGGCGTTTGGTGTGTTACGACACCACGTACCCGAGCACACGAGGGTTGGACCCTCCCGCGTGTAGCCGTGCGCAGCTTAGCCGTGTCTGGGGAAAAGGGAATCCTGGGGGTTGAGCCGATGCTGGGTGTTTGGACCTTTAAGGCCCCCTGGCGGAGGCAACACACCTCTTCGGCCTCGGCTTCACATATACGGCACCTCCAGGCTGACCCACCTGGAGGAAATGGGCAGTCGCCTTTTCCTGTCTCTCTCTTCCTACAACCTTCGTCTTTCCCTTACTTTCCACCTTTCCTGTCTCCTTCTCTCTTCTATTTACTTCCTTCTTCTTGGCGGCAAAGGTTAACCCTGTGTGGCTATCCAACCTTGGGTACACCATATGTGGTTATAGTGGCGGCGTACGGCTGGCATCGTGCAGACTTGCATGCAAGCTCTGCCGCGTCCCCTCGTTGGGCTCCGTGATGGGCGGTCGGCGCTGTTGCCGAATTTTCATATATTTCATGGAAACTTCTTTCCCCAAACTTCCTGATCGCCCTCAGAAACGAGGGCGCACCGAAGATGTCTTTAAGTTTTTTGGCAATCGTACACAGAACTTTCCCCGCTTTCATGTCATCCACTCTGATAAGCCTGAGAAGACGGTAAGAATGATCTCAACTTTC
The DNA here is from genome assembly GCF_050947875.1 of Dermacentor variabilis. Taxonomy (NCBI): domain Eukaryota; kingdom Metazoa; phylum Arthropoda; class Arachnida; order Ixodida; family Ixodidae; genus Dermacentor; species Dermacentor variabilis. The sequence goes on along the minus strand of NC_134575.1, from coordinate 155,852,944 downwards.
GTTGTCTCGAAATCTCTGACAGAAGTTTTCGGTCCCGGATACAAAGCATCAAAAATGGCTAGCGGTGATCTTCTCCTAGAGCTCCGCGATCAGAAACAATATGAAAAACTGTCCAAACTTGTATCTTTTGGGGGTGTTCCAGTCACAGTGACCCCACACCGTACCATGAATACTACCCGTGGCGTTGTATCAGATGCTGATCTGCTTGAATTGTCTGAAGCTGAACTTCTAGAGGGTTGGAATGATCAGAACGTGATCAATGTTAAGAGAATTAAAATAAGACGTGACGGAAAAGAAATCAATACCATGCACCTAATACTTACATTTGGCTCAAGCAACCTACCCGACACTATCAAGACAGGGTATGTGAAAATCCGAGTGAGACCGTACATTCCAAATCCCCTACGATGCTTTAAGTGCCAGCGATTCGGCCACAGCTCACAGAACTGCCGAGGCCGCCAGACATGCGCAAAATGTAGTTCCCATGACCATGCCTCTGAAACGTGCGAAAACGCTCCACACTGCGTGAACTGTGATGGCGAGCGTGCCGCATACTCGCGGTCATGGCTGTCTTGGAAGAAAGAAAAAGAAATAGTCACTATCAAAGTAAAAGAAAACATATCATTCAAAGAGGCACGCAGGCGGGTTGCATACCTTCCTAAGGCCAGCTTTGCCGAAGTGGCGCGTCAGGGGGCAGTGTCACAGCGGCCTCCGGCGGCTGTCCGACCCACAAGCCATGCGTCGGCAGTCACGCCACCTGCCGCCGCGGCGGTTGCAGCTAGCGCTGCTCCGTCAACCCAGCAGACGGGGCGATCGACCCCGAAGGTGGGTGCAGCCGAGGCTGCCTCAACTTCCCAGGTCTCTTCCAGCGCTGGCAATGGCCAGCGCAGCCAAATCCCCCAGGGAGCCCCATCGACCTCCGGGCTGGTGGGTGCAGGGGTCTTGCCCTCCAAGGCGGGACCCTCCTTGACAACATCTCGCTCGCAAGAGCACATGTCCGGCGCCTCACAAGAGGCAATGGACACTACACCTATCCACAAGGCGCGCCAAGCGCCTAAGGACCGGCGAGGCTCCCTCGAACGCTCCACAAAGGGCAGAACCCCCGTTACAGGGCCTCGAAAGAGCTCTGTAACGTAAGGCATCACTTCCGTTTCCGTAAACACAGCACAAATTTTCTTTAAATATGGATACACAAATCATTCAATGGAATGTCAGAGGACTTCTTAGGAATCTTGATGATGTGCAAGAACTCATCCATAAACACAATCCAAAAGTGCTGTGTTTACAGGAAACACACTTAAAATCAAAATACACTAACTTTCTTCGACAGTATGTTACCTTTTGCAAAGATCGCGATGATGCTGTCGCATCATCGGGCGGTGTTGCAATTTTAATTCAAAAAAGCATAGTGTGTCAACGTTTACAGCTACGAACGGCCCTTGAGGCAGTGGCGGTTCGAGTTATTCTGCTAAACAAACTTATCGCTATTTGCTCGATTTATATACCCCCCCATCACAAACTAAGCAAACATGAATTTTAGTGCTTTATAGATGAATTGCCAGAACCTTGTATTGTTCTTGGCGATTTCAATGCACACAACTACCTGCGGGGCGACCCTCGTATAGATGCGCGAGGACGACTTGTTGAACAGTTCCTTCTCTTTTCTGGTGCGTGCCTGTTGAATAAGAAGGAACACACATATTACTCTCTTGCAAACAGAACCTATTCTTCAATAGATCTTAGCATAGTTTCCCCGTCTGTAGTGCTTGAACTTGAATGGGAAGTTGCCAACAACCCTTACGGCAGCGACCACTTCCCTATACTGCTAAGATCACCTAAAGAAAACGAATATTCACCACACGCTCCTAGGTGGAAGATTGAGACAGCTGATTGGGAGAAATTTCGATCTCTTACTAGTATCTCATGGGCTGACATGTCTTCGTTAGGAATTGATGCTGCAGTGGAGTTTTTCACAGCCTCCATAATAGATGCCACATATAAATGCATATCACAAGTAAATGGCTTGGCATGTAAACGGCGTGTCCCGTGGTGGAACGACGATTGTAGGATTGCTCGAAAGAAACAAAACAAAGCGTGGGGGTTGCTACGCGCCTCCCCCACTGCGGAGAATCTTATCAACTTTAAAAAAGTAAAATCACAAGGCAGGCGAACCCGCCGGCAGGCCAGAAGAGACAGTTGGCAAAAGTTTTTATCGGGTATCAACACGTATACAGATGAGGCCAAAGTCTGGAACAAGGTAAATAGCATAAGAGGGCGACAAACATACTCCCTTTCTTTGGTAAACACAGAAGGCGATACCCTGCAAGACCAGGCTGATGCTCTGGGTGAACACTCCGAGCGAGTGTCTAGTTGCACTCACTATTCAGAGAACTTCCTTAAATATAAAGAAATAGAAGGACTCAAGCCTCTGAATCGGAAATGCACGCCAAACGATCCTTATAATCGCCCTTTCACCATTGCTGAACTTAAAGCCTCCTTGTAAGTATGTCGCAGCTCTGCACCGGGCCCCGATAGAATCATGTATGATATGCTTAAACACCTGCACTCCGACACACAAATCACACTACTTACACTTCTCAATGCTATCTGGGCTGCTGGTTATCTCCCATCGAAGTGGAAGGAGGCTATTGTGATCCCTATTTTGAAGCATGGTAAGGACACTTCATTGCTCACTAGCTACCGTCCCATAGCGCTTACAAGCTGCCTCTGTAAGCTTTTCGAAAAAATGATAAATCGCCGTCTGATACATCTCCTAGAGTCTAGTAAAATGCTTGACCCATTTCAATGCGGTTTTAGGGAAGGGCGATCTACAACCGACCATCTCGTGTGCATCGAAGCGAGCATTCGCGATGCCTTCGTACACAAACAATCCTTCTTATCTGTATTTCTGGATATGGAAAAAGCATACGACACAACCTGGCGGTACGGAATCCTGCGCGACCTTTCGGCGCTAGGCATCCGCGGCAATATGTTAACTATCGTAGAAAGCTACCTAGAGAACCGTACATTTCAGGTGAAAATAGGTCCTGCACTGTCGCGTACATTCATACAGGAAACTGGGGTACCCCAGGGTGGCGTACTCAGCTGCACGCTCTTTGTCGTAGAGATGAACACTCTTCGTGCATCATTACCACCAGCTATTTTTTATTCCCTCTATGTAGACGATATACAAATAGGCTTCAAATCCTGCAACCTCACAGTCTGCGAGAGACAGGTACAGCAGGCCCTAAACAAGGTGCCCATGTGGGCAGAGCAAAACGGATTTAAAATCAACCCCCATAAAAGTTCCTGCGTTCTCTTCACAAGAGAGAGAGGCGTGGTCCCAGATCCTTTTCTAGAACTGGGCGGGCAACAAATTCCTTTTAACAAAGAGCACAAATTTCTAGGTGTTATACTTGACTCCAAGCTTACTTTCATTCCACACCTAAAATGTCTAAAAACAAAATGTCTAAAAACAATGAACCTACTTAAAATCCTATCCCACACAACATGGGGTAGCGACAGGAAGTGCCTGTTGAATCTTTACAGGAGCCTAGTTCGATCACGAATAGACTATGGTGCCGTAGTATATCACTCTGCCGCCTCAAGCGCACTAAAGATGTTAGACCCCGTTAATCATCTGGGAATCCGCCTGGCCACTGGCGCATTTAGAACAAGCCCTGTTGAAAGTCTGTATGTCGAGTCTGATGAGTGGTCACTCCATTTTCGGAGAACATACATCAGCTTTAACTACTTTCTGAAAGTGCACTCTAATAAGGAACATCCGTGTTTCACAACCGTGAACAACTTGCCGTGTGAAACACTTTTTCGTAATAGACCCTCTATGAGATTACCTTTCTCACTGCATGTAAGAGAACTTGGGGAAGAAATGGACGTCCCATTTCTCGAACATCGCCTAATGCCTGTTGTTAAGCTATTACCGCCTTGGCAGTGGCAGGGGATAGAATGTGACGTATCATTTGTAAAGGTCACAAAGCACGCTCCTGAGTTTGAAATTATCATGCATTTCCGGGAGCTTCAATTGAAGTACTCCTGCTCAGAGTTTTACACAGACGCATCGAAATCACATGCTGGCGTATCCTACGCTGCTGTCGGTCCCTCTTTTACTGAATCTGACGCGTTGAACCCCATAACAAGTATCTTCACTGCAGAAGTCTGTGCAGTACTGTGTGCAGTAAAACATATAAAGAAACTAAAACTGGACAAAGCCATCATATTCACAGACTCCTTAAGTCTTGTAAAAGCACTCATTTCTTCTCAAAACCATATGAATCTTGTCTTCAATGAACTCTACTCACTCTTATGTAACATCTACTTATCACATAGGCATGTAGTGATATGCTGTGTTCCTGGCCATAGAGGAATCGAGGGAAATGTGCTTGCCGACGAGATCGCCAAATCAGTAGCATCGCAAGGTATTCATTCTGCTGCTGTCCATGCCACAGACATGAAGCCTTTTCTAAGACACAAACTCCGAAGCCACTGGCAGTGCTTGTGGGACACAGAAACAAGTAATAAGAGTCACCTAATTAAGCCGAAGCTAGGTCCCTGGCACCCAACTACGAAAATACGAAAAACAGATGTCCTACTCACTAGACTGAGAATAGGACACACATTTGGCACTCACAACTTTCTTTTGTCCGGTAACGAGCCTCCAACCTGTGGCAGATGTGGCGACCGGCTGACCATCCTCCATGTCTTCCTGGAGTGCCGGGAAGCCGAAAGAGACAGGAGGAAACATTTCCTGTTTGCATACCGCCATTGTATTCCTTTGCATCCGGCTATGTTTTTTGGTGAAGAACCGCTTTTTAAGACCAAAGCAGTCCTCGCTTTCTTAAGATGTTGTACTACATGTTACAAGCCCATTCATTTCATAGTGCATCCTCTTTCCAGAGGATATCGCTAGGATAGATTCTCTTTATAGCACATGCCTCTAGGCCCTTGGGTTTCAAGGGCACCGGGGAGGCAGTAGTGCTCTAGACTATTTTATACATCTAGATAATCACATGTTTTATATATTACATCATTCTATCTCAATGCCTTCTAATGTTCATAGTACACGTCAATAGTCATTCCCATAATTTTATTACTCCTGCATTTTACGGAATTTGGATCAACTCTTTTAGGCCCCTTTACAGCCAAGGCACATTAAGATCACAGAACCCATCTGTCCACTTCGAACTCATTAACATTAGCATGGCGCTCTTTGGCCACACCTGGAACTTGCGCCATTAAACACCAAACATCATCATCATCTATTAAATCATCACTTAGATTATTTATTTTACAATGAATCCAGCCATATTTATATTGAGTTATATGATGCATTATGTGCAGTAATTGTACTGCTATATGTGAACTTTTGTTGTTTGTGGGTTTACCGACTGGATAACCATTTATGTTATTGAATTCTTATTACTACCTGTAGTGAAGGAAGCAGCACCGCGTGTCACCTACTCACAGACTGGAATGTCTGCTTGCTTTATTGCCGCGTATTTTATACCAGCCAACAGAATAACCGAATGGACAAATGATCAGCAGCATCAGTCGTTAGTGACGTCAATCGGCCTAGAAGTGCCCTCTACACTACATTCCTCCTTGTCACAAAGGTGGACTAATCACCGGCTAAATGCAGGTCTGGTCTTTTTGATGTAATAATGCATCGACCCAATCAAGCGTACCGAGAACAGCGACTTGGAGTCCCGATGTGCACTGTTCTCAGACAGTCTGCGCCTGGTAAGGAAGGCGCACTTTCCACAAGAGCCTCTGGAGAAACCACACCACCAGGCTCAGCACCCGACAGTTCTCCGGCACTGTTAGTTGTCTCTGCTGCCTCTGGCACTGGTGATCGCGCCCTCGAACCTGGTGACCCGCTATGACCAACAAAGGGAACAAGCAGATGACGGTTCCACTGAATCACACCATTCAGCATTTCCACCACATAGCATCACAGATTCTGACCATGACTAAAAGCACCCGAGCAGCACACCTGGCATCTGTTGCCCAGATTCGCTGGCCATGTTGTAGACCCAGTAGTGGTTGAGCATCATGGTGACAGTTGTAGTCCGCGGTCTACCTGCGCCTAGCAGCTTTGTCACGCTCTTTGAAGGTCCCATGGTCAGGCTGTTTCGGAGTTTTGGAAAACGGGTGTGCAGGCGCTGACCTATCAGAAGCTGAGCAGGGCTGAAGCCTGTTGAGCCTGGAGTGTCCCTGTGCGTGCACTTGCCAACGGTTTCTATGACCACTAGCATGTAGCTTTCAAGAGAACCAATTGCATCAATTGCGGCGTCCAAAGAGGGAAGCGGAGCCTTTTGATAATGTGTCGGCAGTAGCTAGCAGCTTGCCTGGAACGTACAATACCTTGAACTGATAGTGCATCAACTTTTGATAATGTGTCGGCAGTAGCTAGCAGCTTGCCCGGAACGTACAATACCTTGAACTGATAGTGCATCAACTTGAATTGCGGGCGTTGTACCCTGGGTGGTAGCAAATCCACCTGCATGTCACCCAGAAGTGTTGTTAGTGGCTGATGGTCTGTTTCAACGAGGAATAGGAGTCTTTTGTTGTAGCACAAGCTGAACGACAAGGACCACAGAAAAGGCACATCTGACACACACAGCGCTAACTTTCAATAGTAGATTTATTTCCAATTCTCGTCACTATATATACCCTCAGAACATCATACAACAAGTGTAGAAGCCTGGTAAACTTGAACAAAAACAGGGGACCACACACAAGCACCTTTTTGTCACACAGATTGATAGACATGTTCACATTCAATGCGAACATAGATAATCGAGCTCTTTTGTGGATCATGAAATGGAAGGCTTACTAATGCATGTCACCAAATTTTAATGTGTGTCTAGCTTCTATTATTAAGCGCATCATCTCACACCTGTTTCTTCTCATTAAGACTGTTTCCTTAAATCTTGGTTTGCAGTTGCGCCTCTGGCAATGGATGGCAAGAAAACTCTCGGCAGCCACATTGTTTACTTTGTTCTTGTGTTCTCCTATCCTGTCATATTCAAAACAGTGGTACCCTGTACAGTCGCCGACTGATTTTCCAGACTCCGAAAATTCGGACGTGCTCGATTATTCGGTCAGCTTCGCAGCACCGCCATTCTCCCCGTAGACCATAATGTATAATAACTGCCGAAAGTTCAGACACCTTGGAACCTCTCGTCTGATTTTTCGGACACTCCTTGAGCCAACTCGATCGAGAGCACCGTGCACAGACTCTGCGCCGACTCTGCCCGGTGCATGGTTCGATTTGCTGAACAACATTTTTGTTTTGAACGGAGCCTTCTTGCCGCCCCCCGAAGTGGCGCTACTGCAAATTCTCGCTCATCATCATCGTTTCTGCCTGGTTCGATAGAGTGGCTCTACAGCAGTTCCGGTTTCAGCTTAGTAAGCCATGTCAAGACAATCCAGCAGCTGATTTGTTTCTTCACGCACGACGCTGCAAGTAGGCCACGTTTTTTGTTTGTGCGACAGGTGTCGGCATGGTGGCGTTTGCTTTGTGTGCTATGTCGAGGCTCTGGTGATCCAATGCGGCAATGGAAACATCGTGTCAAGTGTCTAATGGTGCCGACAGTGCCCGTGCAGACTGCGCTGGGGAATGCCGGCAAGCGGGTGCCGGGAGGCCTAAGATTTGTCGCCTTCCGATGTGCTTCCTATTGGCGCGGAAAATGTTCTGCCGAGACCTGCGCAGTAGCATTGCAATTCCGGACACCGTCTCATTTGACAGTTTCACAGGTGCTGACACTGCTGTACTGACATGCGCAGAACCTAACGACGGCAAGATCATTTGTCAGGTTTCTGCTGCACCACCGGACTATGACTCTGAGTGGGAAGATGACGCACCATGTGCTACGCTGCCATTGCATGCAGTATGACCACAGCCGTGCACAAGCAGTGACTGTGCTTTCAGCCGCCGTACGACCCTCTCCGAGATTCAGGCTTATCTGATTGCGCATTAACGGAACAGCGTGCAGCGGTGCATTCACAATTTCTTCAAGCCTAATGCCGAGCCCTAATAAGTGCGTGGAAATAAAGGATTTCATTTTTTTTTCTTAATCTGCTTTTTCGGACACCTGTTTATTCGGACGTTTCCGCAGTCCCCATGAGGTCCAAGTAAACGGTCAGCGACTGTAGTTGTCGAAACAGGGAGTGTGTATAGGTTCTTGTCTAGCACTAGTGCTAAGTAATCTGCTTTTAGCCAAACTGGACAGAGACCTGTCAGATCACCTTCATGAATCTAAGGTTGTAAAAGTTTTTAGATATGTTGATGGCTTCTTAGTTATTGACTGTACATTCACTTGTTTTACTAATCAATGTGCTCCCCTTTTTACCGCTATTCGTGGCAGTCTTAACCCACTAGAAGTAGTCTTTGAAATGCCATGTGACGGGAGGATTCTTGACATCAAATTTGTACTCACCGATAACAAAACCTGCTGGTGTTACGAGCCTAGGGCAAGTAAGCCACTTTTACCATTTCATTCTGCGCATACGAAGCTTGTGAAAAGGGGAACCGTGGAGCTGTATTTCAGCGAAGCACTGAAGCAGTCATGCCAGCAGCTAATGCATGATAGCTTCGAACAGCAAGCCTCACATTTAAGCGGCACTGGTTACCCGAGCCACCGATGCTCAAGGCAGGAATGGGCGCCTAAGAGCTGCACTCTAAACAAACAGCTAAAGAAATGGGCCAGAAGGCCTTAAACAGAGTAAGGCTACGTGCTTATAAACTTGCTTGACCCTGCACATGCATCCCTGAAGCGCAGAAAAGTGTGAGGCTGTGTTGAGAAGCATGTGAAGCCGTTTGTGAGGTGCGCCCAATGTTCTAGCTTATGTTGTTAATTTGTCAATATATTCAGGAATTTTTCCAGATGCGCTAAAAACCACTCGCATAACACCAATCCATGAACGTGGTGCGAAAGATCAAGTCTCAAATTACAGACCAATTTTGGTCTTAAATATATTTTCAAAGCTTTTCGAAAGCATCGTGGTTGACAGGCTGTGGTCTTTCTTGACTGAACACAATGTAATCTCAAAGTACCAATATGGTTTCCAAAATAATAAGTCAGCAGAGCAAGCCCTTCTAGATATCAGGGATAAAATAATTGAGAACATTGAAAAACAGAAGGTTACACTTGGCCTTTTTCTAGATTAGCGGAAGGCTTTCGACTCGATCGATCATAAAATATTATTCCGTAAACTAGAAATCTACAGAATATGTGGTGTCGCTAATGATTTAATAAGGAGTTACCTAATGAATCGAAGCCAATTTGTTCAGATAAATTCTATTACCTCTGACATTTTGTCCATAAAACAGGGTGTACTTCAGGGCTCAAAACTTGGCCCGCCATTGTACGAATACCCCACTCACCTGACTTGGCAATGTATGCCGGTGATACGATCATGTTTCTTACGTCCAATGACACTTCTGAACTTTCTGTCAGTGTTAATGCGTATCTAAATCGCTTATCAGTTTGGTTGTGTGCAAATAGTCTTGAATTAAATACTGCAAAAACAACATACATTTTATTCAGGGCTCGTAACAAGAACATACCTAATGACATAAACATTAATTACAATAGTACAGCAATTAATCATGTCCAAGAATAAAAATGCTTAGGCGTTTGGTTTGACGAACATTTACCTTGGAGTTCGCATATAAGGATTGCTATGCAGTGACCTTTCTAAATCTGTCGGTATCATTAACAGGATAACCCAGCTGATTCCGCTTTGATAGAAGCAACAGTTATACTCTAAACTCTGCTATGGGGTCCTGGTTTGGGGTACAACTTCAATAACAAACTACAACAAGTTAATTCTTCTACAAAAACGAATCCTTCGTATATACTGCAGTTACCATGGCAGTTTTGTAGACCTTGAAACAGCTCCATTATTTCAACACTACTCCCTTCCTCAAGCAGACAGAATATATTATAAGAAACTTCTGATTACCATACACAAACAAAAATTATTCACCAAAATAGACAATGATGAAATACCTCGTTGTTCACTCCACCGGAATACCAGACACTTACTGAAAACAAAAACCAATTATGGTAAACAAACATTAATGTATCAGTCGACAGAAATAGTAAACAAGGTAGGAGAACTGTTAAACTTTAGTGCTTCAGAAAGCTCCTAAAAAAGATAGCTTAGTGCATTATTGCTCGCCGATGACATTTGCTTTCACTAATTAACATTTTCATTTTATTGCATGTGTATGTAGGCATGTATGACCTAACAAGGAGTAGCATTTGTGCTAATGTTTATGCGGCTTACTGGTTCTAACGAACAAATATTGTAACCATTTTTGTTACTGAAATTATGCTCTCTTGTGCGGGATGTATCACTTCACTTTATTTTCCTTAATGACCCCTCTTGGGGTGTTACATAAGGGGTGGGGTTTACAAGATGCAAGCGTTTACAGAAGTCGAAAATGTGGCTGGACAGGGTATGGCAGCGATATGGTGGGGAAGGCCATTCCAGTCAGTTGCCGTATGTGAAAAAAATGAGTTCATGAAGGTAGTAGTACGGGCTTGTGGACGCAAAACTTGAAGAGGGTGACCGATGGGATCTGCATGGTGGGGGTGCGCAAATGTATGGTTCTTGTCTTAGGGGTGAACGAAAGGACTTGTGATACAAGACTGGCAATGCGACGGCGAGCAGAAAGATCACGCAAACCTGATTGCAATTTTAGAGATGACATGCTAACGTCGTATGAGTGTGAAGAGTGAATAAACCTGGTAGCCCGGTTTTGTACAGCTTCGATGGCATTTGTTTGTATGTACATGTATGTATGTTATGTGTATTCATTTGTACTGATTTTATTCACTGTTGTAACCGTGGGGTATGGGACCTCTGTCAGGCCTTCGTGCCTGTAGTCCCAGTCTCCCCTCGCTCGGACGAGAAAGTACATATGATGATGACGATGATGATGTGTGCCCAATGTGATGCGTTGATTTTCTGGGAAGTTGCACTGCTGCTGAGCTTGAGGTCACGGGTTCGATCCCGGCCATGGTGGCCACTGCACTACTCCAGTGGAATGCAGGAACACTTGTGTGCTTACACACTTGGGTGCACATAGAGGTTAATCTCAAGTCACCCACTATGGTTGTGCCTCTTAACCATAATGACAAATCGTAGTGCAGAACACAGAGGTACAGAAAAGATAGCAGATGAGTGCTCTCTTTTCTTCTGTTTTTCCGTGCTATGATTTTTAATAATGATGAACCAACAAGCCAAAACAGCCACTACTCCTAACCGTGCAGTGGTTTTGTCGCGTAAAGCCACAGAATTTAATTTGATATAACTTAGCTAGGGTCTGTGCGCCTTGTAGGAGAAGCCATGGAGACTAGGGCAGGGCTCTGACTCTCATCGTCTGGTGCTGGGTTGTCCTGCTGCCACCACCACCATGGCAATGGAAGGGGACACAGAGCCAACATTCAAGAGCCTGCAGGATGAGGCAGCCTTCTATCGAGAGCAAGCTGTCCAGTACGAGGCCAAGTGAGTGTGCCTGTTGTTGTGGTTCATGACAGTCTTTTCTTTTGCTGGAGCCACATCTTCATTTAGGAAGACACACTTGAGCCTAGCTTTGTTCTCTTGGGTGGTGAAGTCGAGGCAGAAGTGCAGTCCAGAACCCATGGCCATAAACTGCTTGCGTGCACAAATGCAAGTTTGTAAAAATTATGCAGACATTAAGTTACTTGTTTAAGTGTATCTAGAATTACAGAAGGTAGAAAATTGCATGGCGCATCCCTTCTGTGCTCAAACACACTCAGATTAAAGGCATAAGAGGCAAGCATTCTAGACTGATAGAGTATTCTTCGAAAACTTATTTTCCTTTCAGTTCAGTTTGTTCATTTCACTTCCCCTTTTCTTTGCAAGTAATTGTTGGAACACAAATATGCTGCAAAAGAAACCGAGAGAGAACTAGGGACTGAAGGTGTGCACCGGACTTGGTCCTCAATAGTCGGGCAGCAGCGGGGGCAGCACAATAGCATCGTTACAAAATAAGAAAACTCAATGAGGAATATAAATTTTGACACACTCTAGCAAAATCAACATAAATACCTCGACAAAGAACAACAGAAAATGCCTTTACCAGAAAGCAAAAGTAGTTCAAGATGTTGCATAATTAAACATATTCTATAAGCAATTTGGCAAAGAACACCAGCTAACTGTTCGCTGCATAAACCCAAATACACAAGTAAAATAGAGCCTGGCAACAAAAAAAGACAGCAAAGGGCCAAGTTTTGTATTACCTAAGCCCTGGAAGAAGAATGAATAGGAGGATTGGGGTATTTATATATCTTTATTAAGTTGCTTTCTCAAGTGTCTCAGGGACTTTGCTTGTTAAATTTCATTACCATTACCATCCATCCTTTCAGTGCCAATGACATAGCAGTATGTTCTCCACTCTGTCCAGTCAGATGTGTGCAGTAACGCATACATTTGGCAAACTTTGAGGTAGTTGCGCCATGTTTTCTATAATTCTGGAAGCATTTTTGCTCATCTCTCTGGGTTTGCTAATTTGGGTATTTAGCACATTGTGGAACATGCCCGTTTGTGTGTGTGCTTGCACCAAGTAGAGTGCACATCTGCAGATGGGAGGGTGGATGCCGGACTTTGTTGTCTGCTACCACAATGATTCTCCATTCAAATAGTTGCACTGTATTGCGAGGCCACCACTTTTGCATGTTTCTGCCATACGTCGTATGTTTATGGAATGTCTTTTTTTTTTTTTTTTTTTTGCTGTGCCACTTGCGCACTGTTGCAGAACCGTGTGTGTCGGAACAAAAGCAGATGGAACACAGTGATGTGAAGACCACATTGGGAGTGCACTTGCAGTTGTCAGTGTCGTTTTCTCACGAGTAGATTTTGAGGTTGGGAATGAGATGCATTGCTATGATGTTTGTTACCCGCCTGCTCACAGAGGACAAAAAAAGCAAGAACACTTTCTTGATTTTGTACTAGGATTTGAAAAATTTTGTCAAAAGTTACCAGGATCTCCTTTTGAAGATGTCATGGGTGAGGTAAGCTGTTGCTCTGTTTTGTAAGCTGAAGCAAGTTTCGAGCCAGTTGAAGACGACTTCTTCACCAAGACTGAAATAATGCGACAAGAGTGCTCGTGGGAAGACGGTGATTGCTTAATTTTTTTCTTCTTTGGTATTTGTGGAATTGTGCAGCAGGAATTTGCTCCACCTGGACATACTGTCAGTTACTAATTTTACTTGGAATTATTAAGGCAATTAAGGAAGAATAAGACAGGAATAATGCGGGCAACTGGTTTCCCCATCACGACAGCACTGCAGCTCCAATTGCTTTCGCTATGACATGGTAATTAGCCTATCAAGATGGACCAAGCTGCCTGTGCTTTATTTTTTTTTTTTTCTAGGAAGAAAGTTCAATAAATGAAGAAGGTGGAGCAAGTGAACACAGCTTCGCAGGCGGGCACTCGACAGCATTAAGCTTGAGGAGCTTCAGTGTTGCTTCGAGCAGTGGGACAAATGTATTGGCTCTGTTGGAGGTTATCTTGAAAGGAACTAAGGTGCAAGTTGGAATCAACAGGTGTAATTAGACATCGCAGGGAGAGGTTCTTGTCCTACGTGAAAGCCTTTTTTTCTTTTCGGAGACAGCTCATTATTTTTTTGGGTCCCCTTCACATACACAGATGAACAGATCATGAGCTCAATGTGAGGGAATATAATTCCAGAACACATCTTTTCAAGAGCACTTTTACAGTGTAAGCTGTTATGGGTTCATTCCAATAGCCATTTCAGTTGGCGATGGTGTCCACCACTGCCAGTGTCTATAGCAGCTTCATTAATTAAAGGACTAGCGCAAATAACAGGGACACAGACAGAGAAGACGACAGGACGAGCGCTAAACATCAACTGAGGTTTTACTGCGAGAGAAGGTACATATATACATTTCGGTGGTACATGCGCACACAGGGTTAAAACAGTACAGGCACAATCTAATCAAAATGTGGCAAACTATTCTGTAAGTACATTTTTTTTCTTTTTTGGACAAGGCAAGTGGTGTCATGCTAACACAGTTATCACCTTCCCTGTCAATGTGATATGCCTCGCAAATCTCGCGCCCCCACCTTGTGCCTCCCCTACCAAGCACACACATGGTATCAAACGCAGGCACGCACCCGCACTGCTTACAATGCTTAGCCAAATGGCCGCCCCCCGCTAACGAATCTACCAGCGCACAAAAAAGGAAATTTTAGCATATAATTCAGCTCACTCAAAGTTGGTTAAGAGGGGCATTGCAAAAATTTAAAACCTCCTCAGAACTTTTTGTCCGGAAAGGGTCACTGATGTCTAGCAAGTTTAGTTTTTCTTGAAGGTGCATGTCGATAGATTTCTGCCACATGTCCCTCTAGAAACTATCACCCTGAACGGTACACCTTCTTTGTGAGTCTTAGCACTGAAAAATACTACCAGACAATCCTTCTTGCTTTTTTTGATGCTGTTCATCACACCTTGCAGATTCATCTTTTTACACAATTGTTGTGCTTGTTGTGCTACGTGGAGGCTTACAGCTTTTTAAGGCGTCGACACCTTCAGAGTTGATCCTCGTGGCCTCGTCCTATGGAGCACGTCTAGAGACCTGACGCACAATAGATAAAAGTTCAGGCTTTTTCTTCGGGGGTTGCAGCGCAAACTTTGTAATAGCTCATGAAAATCAACGTTTAAAGGCCTTCTCTGCCGACGTTAAAGACCTTTATTATTCTCTGCCACAATCAGAATTATTAACCTGTATTGACAGTTGCATAGATACATATGGTGCCGTTAGGTTTAGCACAGAAGCAGGTACATCCATTGACAATTTTTTAGAATAACTTACGTTCTATTTGTCATCTACGTTTATCGTTAACAAAGGTACCCGTAGCTGCAGAAACAAGGAGTGTGTATAGGTTCGTGCATAGCACCAGTGCTAAGTAATCTGTTTTTAGCCAAACTTGACAGAGACTTGTCACAGCGCATTCACGAATCTGAGGTTGTAAAAGTTTTTAGATATGTTGACGACTTTTTAGTTCTTATTGACTGTTCATCTGCTTGTTTTACTAATGAATGTGCTCCTGTTTTTACAGCTATTCGTGAAAACACCCATGTGCTTAGATTTAGGTGCACGTTAAAGAACCCCAGGTGGTCAAAATTTCCGGAGTCCTCCACTATGGCGTGCCTCATAATCAGAATGTGGTTTTGGCACGTAAAACCTCAAATATTATTATTATTATTATTTACAGCTATTCGTGACTGTCTAAATTCACTAGAAGTGACTTTTCAAATGCCATGTGACGGGAGGATTAGATTCCTTGACATCAAGTTTGTGCTCGCCGATAACGAAACCTGCTGGTGTTACGAACCTAGGGCAAGTAAGCCACTTTTACCATTTCATTCCGCGCATACAAAGCTTGTGAAGAGGGGAATCGCGAAGATGTGTTTCAGCGAAGCACTGAAAAAATCATGCCAACACCTAATGCCCGATAGCTTCGAACGGCAAGCCTCGCGTTTAAGCTGCGCTGGTTACCCGAGCCACATGCTTGTGTCAGTCGCAGAAGAACTGCTTAAGAAGGCGCAGAAAGCAGTTCGGAGCAGGTGCACGTTTCGAGCACTGACATGAACAAAAGAAAGGTTGCAGTAATCCCCTACATACACGGGTTCTCCCATAGAAAAAAGGAGATTGCTGGAAGGAGCGGCATCAACATTGTATTTTCGGCACCTAATAAATTGGTCAGCCTTTGTAAAAACACAAGGTCAGAAAGAATCCCTTGTAGCGCATGCGCAAAAGAACATAAAAACAATTTCATTGATTGCATCGCCAGTGTGGTATACCGTATTCCCCTTGGGTGCGGACGATCCTACATCGGTCAAACAGGCAGATGCATAAATGACAGGCTACGAGAACACAGTAACAAAGTTAACAACTTGGCCGCTGACGGCTTTCTTGCCATCCATTGCCACAGATGCAAGTGCAAACCAAGATTTAAAGAAACAGTCATCATGAGTAGAATCAGGTGTGAAATGACGCGCTTCATAATAGAAGCCAGACACATATCAACATTCGGCGACGCATGCGTCAGTAAACCTTCCATTTCATTATTTTCAAAAGAGCTGAATTATCTGTTCTCGTTGAACATGTACATGTCTGTGAATATGTGAGTCAAGAAACTGCCTACGTGGGGTTCCCAGTTTATATATATATAAATATATATATATATATAATATATATATATATATAATATATATATATATAAATATATATATATATATAATATATATATATATATATATATATATATATATATATATATATATATATATATATATATATATATATAATTTTTTTTTCCAATAATCTTACACGTGCTGTATGACGGGTCGAGGGTGTATATATAGCGACGAGAACGAGAAATAAATCTGTTGTTGAAAGTAGCGCTGTGTGTGTCAGATGTTCCTTCTGTTGTCCGTGTCAAGCTTGCATTATAACAAAATAAGATATGCCGTACCAACAAGCCCCTATTGCTATCCTCATCCACTTGACAAGGCCTGAGCAGTTGCTATCAGAATTAATGATGTATCAGGGAGCTAGTAAAGGGCTTCATTTTTATTTCCTTTTTGCATGCCCTGTGGCTTATAGGGCATTTAGCTTTGTTGGCAGCATTCCTCATGTGAGGTGGCCCTTGACCGACCCGTACGTGTGCAGGTGGCGAGAGGCCCAGCTGGAATTGGAAGAGTTCCAGGCCAGCAGCCGAGACTTGGAGGCAGAGCTTGAGACCCAGCTGAAGCAGTACGAGGCCTCCAACCGGGAGCTCAGGGCGATGATAACACGTCTGCAGGTTGACAACGAGGGACTGCAGGTGAGGGGTGGCATCGTCACTCTGCTGGCTTTATAACTTTGAAACTTTGAAACTAATTCAGTTACTTGGAGTCTAGGGCGTCCTCATAGCACGGCGAGTATAGCACATGCACTCACACACGCTCAAAACATACACACACATATATATCTACTCGCACGCACATGCACATGCGCGCTCACACGTGCGCGCGCGCACACACACACACACACACATGCACGCACTGAACGAGAACAAAGGGAGTTAACCAAGGGGCGCGATTTTTATTAATCATATCATAAGACAACAAACAAGGACACCAAGGACAACACAGGGGAAATTACTTCTACTGACTAATTGAAATAAAGAAATTATAAATTAGTTGCAGGACGGCGATTGTAGTTCATCGCTTGCCGTAGCCTAGGGACGAGACAGACTACCAGCAAGGAAGAAACCAAAACAATTTTTATTCCCACTCTCCAAAGCCCCTTATATACACAGGTGGCAACCTCTACGTCCCTCCTTTTCACCTCTTATGGAACGGCCCTACAAGTCCAACCGTCGCGATGGTCTCACTATATGACCGCTGCGAGTCTGTGTCACTATTTCCTGCGGCGCGACTTCTGGCTGTGTTGGATCTTCTTGAGGTGCTGCAGGCTGCATGATCTCGGGAGGGACAGGCGAAGAAGCTGCCAGTTGAGTTTGGGTCGCTTCCGATGAATGAAGTACCAGGCGTTGACGATTACGCTGAAGGATGCCTCTGGGAGTCTCAACAAGGTAGGACCGCGGACGCTGAGCCTGCCAGAGTACTTCACCATTGCAGCGTGTGTCCGTGACCGATAACATAGTCTCCAGGACTAAGAATTATCGTCCTATTTCAGTAACTTACATGCCATGTAGATTTCTTGAGCATATTATATACTCGCATATTGCATCCCACCTGAATTCCAACTCCTTCTTAAAAAATCAGCATGGCTATTCATGCGAATCACAGTTATTTAAGTTTACCATGAGCCTTCACTTAAATCTTGATTCTTTGTTCCAAACTGAGGTCATCTATCTTGATTTTTCCAAAGCATTTGACCGTGTCCCACATCAACGTCTTATGTCCAAACTTTCAGGTCTTCACCTTCACCCACTTGTTTTAGACTGGATTCACAACTTTCTCACAGCTCGCTCTCAGTTCACCATAATAGGCGAACTTCCTTCAAGTTCTACTTGCATCACCTCCGGATTACCACAGGGGTCTCTGTTGGGTCCGCTTCTCTCCTTAATTTTTATTAACGACCTCCCACTCAACATCTCATCCACCATCTGCCTTTTCACAGATGATTGCATTATCTACCGGCGTATAAATACTAAAGAATCAAATAGAATCAGGAACACCTTAGGCTTCTGTCAAGCAAAAGACCAGGCAGGATTCCGTAAAGGCTACTGAACAATAGACCATATTCACACTATCAATCAGGTGACACAGAAATGTGCGGAATATAACCAACCCTTATATATAGCTTTCATTGATTACGAGAAAGCGTTTGATTCTGTCGAAACCTCAGCAGTCATGGAGGCATTACGGAATCAGGGTGTAGACGAGCTGTATGTAATAATACTGAAAGATATCTATAGCGGCTGCACAGCCACCGTAGTCCTCCATAACGAAAGCAACAAAATACCAACAAAGAAAGGCGTCAGGCAGGGAGATGCGATCTCCTCGATGCTATTCACAGCGTGCTTACAGGAGGTATTCAGAGACCTGGATTGTGAAGAATTGGGGATAAAAGTTAATGGAGAATACCTTAGTAACTTGCGATTTGCCGATGATATTGCCTTGCTTAGTAACTCAGGGGACCAATTGCATTGTATGCTCACTGACCTGGAGAGGCAAAGCAGAAGAGTGGGTCTAAAAATTTATCTGCAGAAAACTAAAGTAATGTTTAACAGTCTCGGAAGAGAGCAGAAATTTACCATAGGTAGCAAGGCACTGGAAGTGGTAAGGGAATACATCTACTTAAGGCAGGTAGTGACTGCGGATCCGGATCATGAGACTGAAATAATCAGAACAATAAGAATGGGCTGGGGTGCGTTTGGCAGGCATTCTCAGACCATGAACAGCAGGTTGCCATTATCCCTCAATAGAAAGGTGTATAATAGCTGTGTTTTACCAGTACTCACGTACGGCACAGAAACCTGGGGGCTTACGAAAAGGGTTCTACTCAAATTGAGGACGACGCAACTAGCTATGGAAAGATGAATGATGGGTGTAACGTTAAGGGATAAGAAAAGAGCAGATTGGGTGAGGGAACAAATGCGAGTTAATGACATCTTAGAAATCAAGAAAAAGAAATATGCATGGGCAGGACATGTAATGAGGAGGGAAGATAACCGATGGTCATTAAGGGTTACAGACTAGATTCGAAGGGAAGGGAAGCGTAGCAGGGGGCAGCAAAAAATTAAGTGGGCGGATGAGATTAAGAAGTTTGCAGGGACGACACGGCCACAATTAGAACATGACCGGGGTTGTTGGAGAAGCGGGGGAGAGGCCTTTGCCCTGCAGGGGGCGTAACCAGGCTGATGATGATGATGATGAAATACTAAAGACGATCAAGCTGCCCTCCAGAACGACCTGAAGCTTATTAAATATTGGTGCACATTGTCGATGATGGAACTAAATACTAGGAAGTGCAGTTTTATGCAAATTTCTTGGAAGCGCTCTAATTTAACTTATCCTTACTCTTTATTTTCTGAGGACCTATTGCAGGTAGATTCTTATCGTTACCTTGGCATCACAATCAATAGCAAATTAACTTGGGTTGATCATATTACAAAAATCACGGCGGACGCTTCACGTACACTTGGTTTTATCAGAAGATCACTTCCCACTTCCCCCGCTAAGATACGAAAACTGGCTTATGAAACTTTTGTCCGCAGTAGGCTTAAATATGCATCCGCGATCTGGAGTTCTCATCAGTCCTACCTAATTAACATGCTTGAATCCGTCCAGAACCGTGCAGCACGCTTCATATCATCGACATAAGACTTTCATTCCAGCGTAAGCTCCATTAAATCATCACTTCGCCTTGCTTCTTTAGCTCTCAGACGAAAAGTTGCGCGCCTGTGTTTATTCCATAATTTATATTTCAGCATTCCCATTTTTAGTTTGGAGCTCTGCAGAAATCGTAGATTTCCTGAAAGAAATTCTGACAAAATCTTATCAGCTTGCTCCTTTGACATAAAGGACTTGTACTACTCCTTGCCTCAAAAGAAACTAATAACTTGCGTAGAAGAGTGCATAGACGTGTATGGTGTGGTTTCATTCCAAAATTCAGCCGGTTTGTCCGTTCAGGGCTTCTTAGATATGCTTAGTTGCCACCTTCACTCTACATATGCAGCATGGAATGACGACATATTCATTCGAAAGCAAGGGGTTTGCATCGGTTCATGTTTGGCACCCATACTAAGTGACATTTTTCTAGCTCACCATAACAAAAACCTGTCCCATACCTTGTCAGAGCACAGGGTGGTTAAAGTTGTCAGATACATTGACGACTATCTCGTCCTTTTTGAACCAGATGCACGTTTTACAGTAGGCAAGCTTTACGAAGTTTTTCCTGCAGGCCTTAGCCCACTTACTCTCACGATTGAAGAGCCCACCGATAACATACTGCGTTTCCTAGATATTCAGCTCGAGTTCATGGAACGGCACACGCGTTGGGAATATAAACCTAGAGCTAATTAGCCCCTGTTATCATATCGGTCAGCCCACTCGAAACTTGTCAAGAGGAGCATTGCCAACTTATGCTTTGGAAATGCTTTAAAGAAGTCTTGCCACCATAAGATCTATACGAGTCTTATGGATCAGTCGGGAAGGTTATCAGCAGCAGGGTTTCCGGAATCAGTGCAAGCTTCGGTCGTAGAGGGACTGCTAAAGAAGGTGCAGGTCAAATAGCACAATTCGCCACGTGGCAAATCAACGGACGGAACGCAGAAGGAAGGTAGCGGTAGTGCCCTACCTGCATAGAACGGCACATAATCTTAAGAAAATGGCTAGTCGGGTGGACACAAAAGGGACCATTTCAGCACCATAAAAGCTGGCAAAAATATGTCGATTAACGGACCCGTATCGTAAGCCAGCTGCCGGATGCTCTACGAATCATCGAAAAGCGCCAGTGGGTTGCGTAGAAGCTGTTGTATATGAGCTTATGCTGTCCTGTGGGAAAAAATACATCGGACAGACAGGGAGATGTCTTAATGACCGATTACGGGAACATAGCCTAAATGTGAAAAATGAGCAACGCGGGTCATCTGTCAACCCACTGTCAGGAATGCGGCTGTGCGCCGGTGTATGGATCCTGCCGCGTTCTTGCGAAGCACAAAGATAAAGACGTGCGAAAGATTATTGAGGCTCAGGCTATCAGGCGGAATAGTGACACGTGTGTTAGTGCCCCTTCGGTCAACTTGTTAGATAAGGAGACGGCTTTCTTGGATGGTTAAGATTTCGATGAGGTGGTGCCACTGTGCATGGGTTATATAGGTGTATTTCCTGAAAATCAAGTTGTTGAAGTTAGCGCATTGTGGTGTCGTCTCCCTTCCGTCCTTGTTTGCTGGCGCTAAATATGCTTTTATATTTCAATTTACCCTATCTGCGTGTTTCCCTCATATCTCCTCCCATTCGTACATTGCGCCGCCTATTCAATTCAAATAGCGTCCAACGACTTTATGGCTCCACTAAGGCTTTTAACAAGTCCTTCTTCACGACTGCTATTGAAGAATGGAACCTGCTGCCCGATTCACTAACTAATGAGCACGACGCGACAAGGTTTAAGGCGATGTTGTTAAATCATCTGGGTTGACGTGTTCTTTTTGCTCCGATTTGTGTTCATATGAAACTTTATCCTTTTTCCTGTATTGAGTTTTTTTTATTTCTTCCCCTGTAACCATTGTGTACTTGCCCTGCTGCCCTAACCATTCGCCGACGCGTGTGGCGCTTGTGGCATAAAGACAATATTGACAAGCACCGTTTAAACTATCGCATTCTTTGCTTTTTTTTTATGTCCCTGTGTTGCGTTGTTATATTTTTAGACCTTTGTTTTTATTATCTACCTTGTATACGGTCACCCCTTATGTAATACCCCGACAGGGGCCTTTAAGGGACAATAAATGATGGTGATGATGACTAAGAGGGGCAAATTGGCTTAAAGCATGACGGCGATTGTAGTTCATCGCTTGCTGTGCCTTGTTCCACGAGTTCTTTTCCCAGAAACTCGTGTGGCATGGTAACGACGGTACCGGGAGACGAGTTTGTACTTTCCTTCTCATCAGGGCTTGAGCCGGGCAAATGCAGTTGGTATTGGACATGTCACAGTATGACAGTAAGGCAAGGTAGGGATCAGGACCGTTGAAAAGCAAGTCTTTCACTGTGCGCACCATGCGCTCTGGATCTCCATTGCTCTGGGGGTACCTCGAGCTGCTGGTCTCGTGCCAGAATCGTATGACTGCGCAAACTCAGCAAACTCATTGGACACAATCTGCGGTCCGTTGTCGGTCTGGACGATATCCGGTATGCCAAAATAAGCAATACAGCTCCTGATCGCTGAGATGACTGCTGCTGCCGTGGTGGACCCCACGGAGACTATTTCGAGAAACCTGGAATTATAATCAACAATCGGGACGTAATTGCTCCCTCTAAGTTGAAACAGATCAATGCCAAGGTGCTGCTATGGTCTGTCGAGTGTCACCGTGGACAACATATGCTCGGAACGCTGAACTCGAGTCTCGGCGCATATGGCGCATTGGGTCACCATATGCTCAACATGCATATTACAGTTAGGCCACCAAACAGACTCCCTGCCCCTTTCTTGGCAGCAGCGCACTCACTGATGCCCTTCATGTAATAGGGCGAGAATGTCCTGGCGCAAGGCTGAAGGAATGACAGGGCGTCAGTCCAGCAGAAGGATGCCGTCGTATATGCTCAATCTGTCTCTCTCCTTCCAATGTGGAGTGATCTGCAGTGGCACCTTGTTTTTGTCCGGCCATCCTTTCGTCCAATACGTCATGAACGCAGAGTAGAGTCCATCTTGGGCTTAGTGTATGCGGAAATCTTCGAGCCGTCTTGCTACAAGAGGCAGTAATTCCTTGAACACTTCACTGACAAACAACTCCAGGGTGTCTACCATGCGAGTAGCTGTCAAATCAGAGGGAGTTTGTGACAAAGCGTTTGCTGTAGCTTAGTGCTTTCCAGGCACATATTTCACCACGCACTGATATCACATCAGTTTTTTCCGCATTCGTTATATGCGAGGCGGCACGAGTTCCATGTCCTTGTTATCCAAAAGGGTGACCAGAGGAAGGTGATCTGTCTCTACCTCGAAGCTTAGGCCGCAAAGGAACTGGTCGTACCGTGAAATAGCCCAAGTCATCGTGAGACCTTCATTTTCTGTTTGACTATAACGTGCTTCCGTTGGAGTAAGTTCCCTTGAAGCATACGCTACAGCACGTCGAGTACCTTCAGGCTGGTCCTGTAGCAGTACAGCTCCCAGACCATAGGAGCTGGCATCTGTGGATACTATAGTGTGGTAGCAAGAATCATATTTTGCCATGCACGTGTTGGAGGTGAACAGCAGCTTGAGGCGTGAGAAGGCCTTTTGTTGACTGGGACCCCAAGTCCATGTGCTGTTCTCGTTTAGGAGGGAACGAATGGGCTCCATAACGTCGGATAAGCGAGGTTTGAACTGTGCGACGTGATTAGTCATTCCCAGCAATCGTTGTACTCCGCTTACGTCGGTCGGTGGCGGCAGATCTTTGACGGCCTTCACCTTGTCCGGGTCTGGCGCCCAATCACTTCTCAAAGGAAATTGCCCGAGCTGACCCGAAACGCACACTTATTTTCATTAAGGGTGACACCCTCCTCCTCAAGGCGAGCTAGGACTGCAGCCAGATGCTCGTCGTGCTCTTGACGACATTTCCCCAAGATTAGAATGTCGTCAACCAGGTTCACGACCCCAGGCAAGCGCTCAAGAACCCTCGACGTTAACTGCTGGAAATACTCTGGTGCCATGGCTATACCAAAAGGGAGTCTCTTGTAACAGTAACGTCCGAACGACATTGTAAATGTTGCGAGTTCCTGGCTGTCGGCTCTCAGCTTCACCTGATGAAAACTAGACCACGCATCCAACTTGAAGAATACTCGCGCTCCACCCAACTGGCCGAGGATCTGCTCCACCGGTGGCAAGATGAAGCGCTCCCTTTCGATGATCTTGTTCAGCTTCGTCAGATCGATGCAGATTCTGTAGCCGGCCAATGATTTCGGCACGACTACAAGCCCAAAACTCCACTCAGTTGGCGTCTCTACTTTCCTTACGACGTCCTACGACTTCAGATCGTCCAGCTCTTTCTTGAAAACATCGTTTAAAGGAATTGGAATCCGCCTTGGGGCGCTCAAGGAAAATGCACGAGCACCGGATTTAATGTGAATGCAATATTCGGCTTGCTGAAATTTTCCCAACCCTTGGAAAATCTTGGCTGGGGGTGAATGAACGCATTCAGCAGAATGCTGGAAGGGAACAACACCAAGGGCTTCAATAGCAGGGAGCCAGAGCAGGTGAGTGCGTTGATGTTCAACCACGTACAAGGTCTGCACTGTGTACTTATCACCCCACTGTAAGGTTGCTTTAAAGGTACCAAGAGCATGCAGACTCTGTTCGCCAGGGCCTAAGACTTCCCCTTCAACATCATCTAGCAACCGCGGTTGGCCTGGGAGAGACGGCGAGACAACAGAGACTTCTGCGCCAGAGTCTATCTTAAACTCAGTTGGGCGCCCGTTCACTAGTATGTCTATGTACCGTGCTCGTCGTGAATCCACATTGTGAAGTTCGATGAAACCCAGTAGCTCATTTCTGTTCTTCTTCATGCAGACTTCAACAAAATGTCCTACCTTTCTACAGTAGTGGCAAACTGATTTCTGGCTGGGCAGTCTTTTCGACAGTGACGCTGTCGTCTACAAAAGCGACGTGATAACCTAGCTGGGTGCTCAGACTGGTCGCAGGAATGTGGCGAAGGTTTTGCCGAACCAAGTCAATTTGCCAACCAAGCGTTTCGGCAAGAGAGTTATTCATAGTCAATCTAGCGCGTGGTAACCGCTCTTTTTCTGCGTCCTTATGTATGCGGGCTTGGCATAGTGCTACCTCAGCGGTAAGTTTTGTGCACGGGCACAATTGATCAGACAGTTTCTCGTCACGTATCCCTACAACGAATCTGTTGCGAACAAGGTGGTCCTCGACGAGCAGGCTGTTACAGCTACAGTGCTTTACCAGGTTGCGTAATGCCGAAAAAGTGTCGTCCACAGATTCGCCTGGCTGCTGAGTGTGGCAGTGGAAATGACGACTTTGTATATCTCATTTACTGGATGCACGAAGTGCTAATCCAACTTTTCTTTGGCGGCAGTGAAAGAAAGCGCTTCCGGTGTTGATAATCCCAAGGACGAAAGAATGCTGCAGGATTGCGGTCCCATACAGTAAAGAAGTGTCCGTACTTGGGCCTCGTCGCTGGTACTGTTGAGGCCGGCCATGAAAGTGTAATCCTTGAATGTTGAAATCCACGTTGGCCGAAACGTGAAGTTCTCCGGTGGGCGCATACCAGATGCGCCTGTGTGAACGATGTGCACTTTGGTTCGGTGGTCTCTGCGGGGGTGGATTCTGTGTCAGGCATGTCAGTGTTAACGGTGGGATCCCTCTTCTGACGCCATGTTGAGCACAGGAGCCGAGGGACGAGGCAGACTACCGGCAAGCGAACTTTATTCCCACTCCGCAGAGCCCCTTATATACCGTATTTATTCGAATCTTGGCCGGTAGCTTTTTTTTTTTTTTCAAATAATCATATTCCAAAGCTTAAGGTCGGCTTAGATTCAAAGATTTTAAGAAACGTTCCAGTTTTTCATTGAAACTGCTAAATATGGTGAATAGCTAGCACCATCTTCAAAAGTCAGTATCACAGCCGCTACTAGCAGTGCCAGTAGCCAACCGTACACAAGCGAGGTCGCCATTTTGACCGGTGTCATGTCGACCGTATCGGTGTGCGGCGTGGTGTTATCGCGATAGCACCAAACAGGAGATGCCACTACAGTGCCGCTTTCAAGCGAAAAGTTGCGATAGTCGCAGAGGCATCGTCGAACCTTCAAGCCGAGCGGGACTTCGGCGTTGACGCGAAAAATGTCCGTCGTTGGAGGGGACAATGACAGCAGCTTTTTGCATGTGCCACAATGAGGATGGCATTTAGTGGACCAAAGAAATTCCGTCACCACGAAGTGGAGACAGTTTTGGCCGACTTTGTTTTCACAGAGAGCAGCTGCCCTTCCAGTGACAACAGAAGTGCTCCAAGCGAAAGCTAGGGAACTTTCGAGGGAGTGAGGTCTAACGCCAAAGGATTTCAAAGCCAGCCGGGGCTGGCTTGAGAAATTCATGAAGCGCTTTGGCCTCAGCCTCCGACGTCGCACTTCAATCACCAGAAGCTGCCAAGCGAGTTCAAAGAAAAGCTGATAGCTTTTCAGCACTACATGCTGCGAAAGAGAGAAGCGGCAAGCTACAACCTTGGGCAAATCGGCAACGCTGACCAGGCGGCCGTGCATTTTGATATGCCAGTGGCGTACACCGTGATTGGAAAGGGTGCCAAGGAGGTGAACGTGTGCCCTGCGGGCTACGAGAAGCAGCGCGCAACTGTGATGCTGTGCTGCACAGCTGATGGACATAAACTCCCTCCTTATGATATTTAAAAGGAAGACACTGCCCGCTCGAGAAACTTTCCCAAGAAATGTCATTGTGCGGGCAAATGAGAATGGGTGGATGACAGGTGCGATGGTGGAAGAGTGGGTTAAGATTGTGTGGTGACAGCATCCAGGAAACCTTTTGACAAAGAACTCTCTCCTTGTCGTCGACTCTTACCGTGGGCACTTGACCGACAATGTGAAGGCTGCGCTCGCCCAAGCGAACACGGACCTCGCTGTCATACCGGGCAGCATGACGGGCCAGTTAGAGCCACTTGATGTTTGCATCAACAAACCTTTCAAGGATCATCTGCAGAAATATTACATGGACTGGTGCGTCGCTATTGTAGCTGGCGGGCTGGGTAGCTGCAGCGTGGGATGACATCCCAGGTACTTTGATCATGCGCGCCTTTAATCCTTTGAGGGGCGATTTTTTTCACCATGTGCTACTGCCCAGGGTCGATTTTTTTTATTGCAGATTCCGATTCTTCTTAGGGACTTATTTCGAAAAAAAATCACCGTAATTTTTCGAGAATGTCCGTAAAGTGAGGAAAAAGATATTTTGCATTGGTACATATGCACTCTTCATTCATGAATAACAACAACAAAAAAAGAAAATAAACTTATCAGAATTAAAAATTTGATGCATTTTTATGCACATATTTCATGGCTTTGAAAATCCGCACACGAGAATATTTTGCAAGCCTCAAATGTTCCTGCTCTTACACTAACACGTACGTCCATAGCATAATCGAACTGCGTCGGTGTGCGCACTCAAGAAAACTGTTTGGTTCTGTGCCCATCAAAAAAAGCAACATGTGTGACAAATTTCCGCTAATCTTCATCTTATCGCCAACCAGCTAGGGCAATAAGTTTTCGTAAGTCTTGAAACAAAGAAAAGAAAAGAAATGGAAACGCATACACGGTGGCATACTTCCTATGCGCACCCCTGGGAGCACTAAACGAGCGAGAAACAAGCGGTCAACCTTTGAGCGATTAGGAACGAGATAGCCATCAGTTTCGCAAGCACAAAAAAACGAAACCGCCCGCGAAACAAAATCCAAACGGCCACCCGCCAGCACGTACGCCAATACGTGAGCGGTAGTATATAGACGCACAGGAGCAAACTAGCGCTAAAACAAACCATGCAACGAAAACCGAGCGAGGGAGGCGCGTGAAAAAAATTCCCTGTAATCCCCACATAGTGGCAGCACATGATAGAAAAGAAAAAGTTACAAAATTGGCGCGCTTTTTAAACGTACAGGCGGCACTGTAAATATACGGCATCGACCATTTTCGGACTTGTTCGCAGCGCCGTATAGTTACGTCATTGACCGTCAAAGGGTTAAAAAGTGCAGCATATCTAATGCGCTTGACGGTACCGAAGATAGTGCACTGTTTGAAGGTGACAGTGACAAGGAACACAGCGACGAGTCTAGCAGCGACGACAGCGTTGAATGAGCTCTGCACGTTCAGATTCAATAAATGCTGTTTGCATTTTGTGAATGCTGTCCTCGCTGTTTTTGTTCGGCCTACATTCGAGGTAATTTTTTTTTTTTTTTTTTTTTGCTTCGGACTTCAGGGGGTTGGTTTAGAATCGGGGTCGGCCTCAATTCGAGTAAATACGGTGCAAGGTCCTTTCAGATTGTAGCTCTACCTTATGGCCACTGGCTACCAGGCACACAGGTGGCGACCTCCCCAGTAGCTGCGAATGCCAAGTTAGATGACCCCAGAGGTTTGCTGGTATCGAAAAAAAAAAAAAGAGTGCGTGCCTGCGTTTTCACGTGAGACGGGCGGGCGAATATTGCGGTGAAGCTGTTCCATGGCGGGCAGCTACATACTGTTCTCGATCGCGTGTGACTCTCGCATTCTCTTGTTTACGTGGCATCTAGCGGCCATAAAACGTATACTATCAGTCTGCAGCAGGGAACAGCAGCGCGTTTCGCTTGTCGTCTGTTAAAATCTTGCACTATGCTTCCGACGGTACCACACGCTGTAGGAGTTGAGGAGGACGTCGGGATGAAAAACTTGGGAGGTTTATTTACATTATTTACAGTGAGAGTCAATTAACAGTCTTAAAGTCATTACGGGCCGGCAGCAACTCGGACGCTGCGGCCCGTGCCAAGAAGCTCGAAAGAGAAGAATCCAGG
Source organism: Dermacentor variabilis (assembly GCF_050947875.1). Classification (NCBI taxonomy): domain Eukaryota; kingdom Metazoa; phylum Arthropoda; class Arachnida; order Ixodida; family Ixodidae; genus Dermacentor; species Dermacentor variabilis. Next base: position 155,824,155 of record NC_134575.1, on the reverse strand, counting down.
AATGCTCTAGGAATGCTCTAGGAATGCTCTGTGCTGCTCCCGGTCTGCGTCTTTTAAGCCCTTCGGTGTCTCGAAGACACATCACGTTCGGCCAATCGGCGAGCCCGCTCAAGTGTCCTCATTTTCGGCCAATGGTAGGCGCCCGTGCGATGGTGTCATACTCGGCGAAGAGAGTCGCCGCTGGGTCCCCAATTGTTCGAGGGCTTACTTCTCTCTGCGGTCTTGCCTTGCTAACTTGCAATGCGCCGTCACAATAGCCAGGTGGGGGCGACGCTGCCAGACCTTCGCGGTGCATCACAGCCGTCTTGCTTCGGGACTCACGTTACCTGGAACAGCGCCAGGCTCTCGCATCACTTTCGGGAAGAGTCAAGCAGTGAATAGCACCACCTGCGGCACACGAAGTGGGGGCCGCCAACTTGTTTGCACGTGCGCGCCTCAGGAATGGGGTATCCGTGCTTCTGCGCTCCTTAATTAGCTGTGGTGCGATTCGATGTGGTCTGGTGAACTCGAAGTAGGCTCAGGAAACGGCCCCGTATCTAACAGCGCTGAGAAACAGGTAGGCGAAGACGCTTATCGCAAGAGTATTGGCAGTGGCAGCTGTGAATGCCAGCTTAGACGACCCCGAGGAAGATTTGCGAAATAATAAACTGAGTGCGTGCCTGCGTTTTGACGTGAGGCGGGCGCGCGAGTGTTGCGGTGAAGCTGCTGTGGCGGGTAGCTATGTGCTGTTCTCGATCGCACGCGCCTTGCGCATTCTCTCGTTTACATGGGATCTAGTGGCCGGAAAACGTATGATGTGGTCGCAGTTTGGCGATGTACTGAACGTTGGTGCCGAAAAATGGTGCTTTCCGGGTATGTATGAACTGGTAAAAAATGAGCGTAACTCTATTGGGTCGTGTTTTGGGTTCTCAATTGCAAACGTTGGCTCTGGGAAAACGTACCTGACGGGAACTTATCAGTGAGGTTCCACTGTATGTCTTGAAACAGTCTTGTCGGAACATATATTCACACGCCACTTCACGACGGTGCCTCTGGGTGGTGCAGCATGTCCACAGGGAAGTAGGAGCTTGGCTGTAGTATGTGCGTCTTACATACGCATTTCGGCGGTAGTGACACACGCAATGTGTTGCTACAATGCTTAAGTGCTAATCACATTAACATTGACAGTCATTCTAAGATGGTGCCTGACGAAGTTTTTCAACTGTACCAAAATGAACTGAAATGTTTAAATTATGTTTAAAATGATAAAAGATTGCCGGAAGCTTCGTATGGCACGAAATAATTGTTTATTTACTATTATGAACCACCCACTTCACTCCTCGGAATATTGTGGAAAAGATTGTTTTTTGGATTGTATGTTTTCCCTCACTCATGCTGTGCAAACTACTGTGAACTCAAAACACAATACTCCACACTCTACCTTCTAATGCCACCTACACCAGATATGGGTTTCCTTGCGTATTTTTTTTCCCATTACTGTCCAATTTATAGGGGCCATGACACCAAATTTTTCAAGCTTTAATTACAGACTGTATGGTAAACCACATGTGCGTCACAGCCAGTGCTGGGCAGTATGGAAGATACATGTATCTTAGATACTATCTTATACTCTTTGGGGCACCCGCCGTGGTTGCTCAGTGGCTATGGTGTTGGGCTGCTGAGCACGAGGTCGCGGGATCGAATCCCGGCGACGGCGGCCGCATTTCGATGGGGGCGAAATGCGAAAACACCCGTGGGCTTAGATTTAGGTGCACGTTAAAGAACCCCAGGTGGTCAAAATTTCCGGAGTCCTCCACTACGGCGTGCCTCATAATCAGAAAGTGGTTTTGGCACGTAAAACCCCAAATATTATTATTATGCTCTTTGGGTATCTTGTATCTGTATCATAATATGTCTGGCAAGACGTGTATCAGTATCGGTATTGCCGATACATGAAAGAATGTATCGTGTATCTTAAGATACAAGATATAGTAGAATCTCGATGATACGATTACAGTTGATCCGAATTTTGCGATGATACAAATTTGTAAGATGTTTCGGACGGACTACGCTATATAGAATTTGCTATGATTCGGGATTACATGAATAGTTTCTCAAGACTTCGTGGATGATACAAATGCGCCAATGACCGGTGCATGCGAGTGGGGCGCCTCGGCTGATCTCGGAGTTAGAGCATAGCCACCGTGGCTAACATGCGGCTGCTGTCCCTTTTCACACCCGCTTCTCTTTACCTCCAGCCTCTGCTGGCCGAGCAGCAGCTGCCACTGGCCCTCCTCTCCACACCCACCTTCCTTCACCTCCACATCTCTGCCGCCAGTTGTGTAGTGCTGTGTAGCATACATAGTGTGCTCTGCACGGAACCTGACAAGCCTGAGCCAGGGCGAGTCGCGTGGTTGACAATGCTATGTCACCCATTTCCTGGCAGCTCATCGGCGTATGCTAGCCTTTTTTTTACCTTTTTTATTGCTACGCCGCGCTTTTGCACAGGGCAACCCAGTCTGATAAGGAAAGCATAACTGCCATGGCCATCACAAGCTGGGCTGCATGCTGCTGCATTTGTGTGTTTAGTGCTCACTGCTGTCGCCGCCTTGTGCGTTTCGTGTTACTGCTAGAGTGCTTCAACGTGGACTACCCAAACGTCACGGATGCAAGTTGAGTGCGCACAGGGTGACCGAAGCGTTCACTGTTTACCATGTTGCGGAAACAGAAGGCCCTTTCTCTTAAGGGGGGATGCAGCCTTTGAAAACCGAGAAATCGTGAAAAATGTGATTTTTGGAAAACCACATATTTGGGCAGTATGTCTTATAAACTAAAATTTCTGTAAATATTAATGTCGAATTCATCGGGAAACTATTTCAAAGAAAGTTTATAACGAGCCACAGTAGCCCTCGAGCGGCTAGTGAGTGCTCAAAATACCCCTACTTGGCGCGAACGCAATTTCTCCACTGCTCCCCCGAGCGCCGCCATTTTGGTGTTTTTTTGTTAGTGCATTCTTCTGCTTTTCCTTCCCCGCTGCCCGAGGCGGCGGCGGCAGCGCGGGAGAGGCGTAAATCACTCATGATTGGAGGGCTCGCGAGAGCTTTTAAGTTTCCCATGGCTGAGACACGAAGCTGAGATTGGGCGAAGTGCGCGGGCTCCTCAAGAACACGGGGGAGCCCGTGACTCCCATTGGCTGCTGCATGCGATGACGTAGTGGTCTCCTGCATAATGCGTCCGGCCGTCGTCTGCTTCGGCTCCTCCATCGCCGGTGGTCTTTGTGTGTTCCGCTTGCCATCGTCTATCTTTGCAGCCGTTCGCATATTCTCCAAGTTTCTACAGTCTTTACGAGACAATTTTCAACCGTCTTTACGAGACCATTGTTGCATTTAGCCTGCCGATGGTTGTGCGGTTGGCCACGATGCGCCCGAAGAAACTCGAGGCTCTATACGCGTTTGGTGCAAGGAAGCGTTCTATGAAGCTTGCCGCTCGCCCAAGCACCGACAATGATCACACCGTTGGTTCCTATGAGGCAGCTTCTGCTTCATCTACGCAAGAGCGTGGTTGCGTCAACGCTTCTAGCAATGTGACTTCTGCTCCGCCGGCACAAGAATTTGTCGTGACGAGTGCACCTGGTGTCTCGTGCTCATTGACAGTGGCTACTACGTCCTCTCTTTCATCTGCCTCGCACAGTGCGATCACATCGTCCACTCTACACTTTAAAACATGTTTCCTGACGTGTGAGGAGAAAGAAGCGGCGGTTAAAAAAACACGCTGCTGTGCAATGAGCACTTCGTGCTATGTCAGCAATGGAATGAAAAGTTCAAGCAATGAAGTGCGATCATGAAGCTGCCACCGCTACAAGTGAAGGCGAAAACTTTCTCCTTGTGCAAATGGATGCCCTAGGCAACCTGCTATCTGGGACCCCGTGCCAGCAGTGCTTCACGACTGGGATGAAAGCTTAAGGATGCACCCAACTTGGACTTGCAACACAGCTTGAGCTGCTATGTTTACATTGTAGAGTAGTTGCAAGCTTGTGGAGTTCTGCTCGTCGGGATGACTCAATGGCCTTTGACGTGAATATAAGAGCCATTGTGGCAACAAAACAGACAGGGAAGGGACAAACAAATGACTTTTGGGCAGCGATGAACATGTCCATCGTGGAATATCATCGTGGCCTGTATCATAAGACTTTTCAGAAGCACTTGAAGAAATTCAAGAAACTGCAGACAGTGCATAGACAAGTTCTAAGCAGAATCTGCTTCTGCTGAGAAAACCACCTGCAAGGAAATGGATCCGTATTTCAGCAGGGATATTACAGTAAACTTTGATGGAACATGGCACAAGCATGGCAATATTGGAGTTGGTGCAATAATTGAATATCATGCGGGCCTCATCTTGGATGCCATTGTTTTAGCGAACCAGTGCCTTGGTCGCCAAGTAGGACCAAAGCCTGGACACCCAGGCTACGCAAGCTGGTAGGAGGATCATGTGTGCCAGAAAAACACCGACTCTAAGTCCGGGAGGATGGAGGTTGAAGCTGCTGTCATCCTTTTCTCACGTTCGGTGCCAAAGTACAACCTTCATTACACAACGTTCATGTCTGACGGAGATAGTGCCACCTTCTCTGTTCTTGTGCAAGACAATGTTTATGGACTGGTTCCCGTTTCGAAAGAGGAATGCCTGAACCACGTCCAGAGGAGGATGGGGACAGCACTGCGCAACCTTGTGCAGAAAAGTGACAAGTCCTTAGGAAGGAAGGGCAGGCTGACAAAGGCCCTTATCGACAAGTTGACCGACTATTATGGCTGGGCCCTATGGAACAATTTCAACGATGTGGCTGCAATACAGTGTGCGGTGATGGCATCGTACCACCACGTGACATCGATGGACGAGGATCCTCGCCACGACTTCTGCCCTGAGGGTGCAGACTCGTGGTGTCGTCATACCGCCAGCAAGAGCGACGGTGTGCCACCTCCGAAGCATTGGTACAATCTTCCAAGCTATGTTGCAGAAGCACTGCTACCTGTTTATAAGCGCCTCTCACAGGCTTCTCTTCTGCAACGCTGCCTGGAAGCAAGGACTCAGAATGCATCAGAATCATTTCGCTTGGTGCTGTGGTCCCTGATGCCCAAAGAGCAGCATGTGTCACTGATTGCTGTGCAGACAGCACTGCATGAGACAGTTCTAAGATATAATGCTGGCTGCCACAGGTCCACCCAAGAGCTATGTTCATCAGTGGGGCTAACTCCTGGCCACCTGGCCATTCATCGGACAGCCGAAAAAGATTCTGTGCGCTTGAAAAAGGCCAAAAAGCGATCGCGAGAAGGTGGAAAGGCGGCAAAAGAAGAGAGTGCTTAAGGACATCTCCAGTTACGCTGCAGGGTCATTTTAGACCAATATAGTGTTGCAGCACTGCGCGACTGAGGCAGAGAAAGAAGAAGCAGAGTGCACGCACTCTGCTTCTCACTCTTCAAAGCAGAGTGAGCTTGGGGTATTCTGCACTAGCTGAGCCTAGCCTGTGGCTTCCTGTTGGACCTCGTTTCACCCTCTAAATAAACATCTTTCGTAACATCTTTGGTGGACGTACAGGGCAAATCTTGGACGATCCTGGACGACCCAGCTCTACCAACTGTCCGATGGAGTAGACGCTTGGCCGGTTTACGACCACAAGCAGCGGACATGACCAATTCCGGAGAAGGCAATGACGACCCCATCTGCGGCGAACCATACAGCAATCACGCAGGTCAGGCTGGCTACTGGACACCGCTGTGAGAGCCACCCACCTTTTTGGGGAAGGTGAATGAAGACTTTGATGACTTGCTTAAACACTGCAACAGAGTGAGTCGCCACAACTACTGGAAGCAGCTCGATAACGTCTCTTTTTTTTTTTTTTTTTCGCTGGAACCACGCTCCTCTGGTTTGAAAACTACGAGAATGTTCTGACAAGCTAGAATAATTTTGTATAAGAATTCACCAAGTGCTTCGGGGACCCAATCTCTAACAAAAGGAAGGCTGAGCAGACGCTTTCCCCATGAGCTCAATTACCTCGCGAAACTTGTGCAACGTATGTAGAAGCTGTTTTGAAATTATTCGGAATCGTCAGTGCCACCATGACAGACTCAAACAAAGTAGGACATCTGCTTAAAGGAATTGCTGAAGATGTTTATAATTGTCTTATAACGAAGGAAGATCTTAGTACTCCGTCTGATCTGAAGAAACACTGCCGGGCGTTTGAATCGCTGAAAATGAGAAGGATTGGACCATAGGTCGGATGCTTGACAGTGTAACTGCTATTGCAAGCGTATCCGTCCCAACCCACGACGACATCTCCTCTGTGATTCGACAAGTGGTTAAAAAAGCTTGAATGCCTTAAAGTTGTTGACGACGCTTATGTGTGCCATCAGTGTGCATTTGACGATCGCTCTCGTGTGCCACCGGTCACCTGGGCACATCAGAGTTACCGAGAGCCTTGCAGGACCTATGCTGTTCGTCCGGAGAGCAGCAACTTTCCACCGCAACCGTGAAGTCTGGGACGCCGGCAAGATGCACGATTTGTTCCGCGAGCTCTTCCCTCCGACAACCAACCTGAGAGTTCGTTTGTACCCCTGACACCTATGTCACCGGTGCCAACCATGACAATCCGCGACTGCCGCATTTGCAACAGCTGCGGTGTGCCTGGACACATTGCTAGGTATTGCCACCGCTGCCAGCAGCGTGCTCCATGGTTTAATTCCTATACACCCCGCGTGCCTGCTGACGAGCCCTGGCCATATCCCAGTTCCTTCCAACGGCTGCAGCAGATACTCACGAACCGCAGTTACTCCCCAGTTTTCGAGCTCAGCCTCACACCACCACCGCCACGACTACGGCTCTCTCCATCACCTCGTCGTCGCTTGTTGTCACCGCCGCCGCTGAGAAACTAGCTGGTGCGACTGACGGGGATGAGGCCGCAATATATTCGTCTTCATCAAGACCCCCTTGTGCAAGATTGTTTAAAAACAAAGTGTATGTTTTAGTTGACAATGTGAGGGCTTTTGCTTTAGTTGATACCGAGGTGGCAGTTTCTGTTATGAGCCTGTCCTTCAAAAATAGTCTTGGACAAAAAGTTACGTTTTCTTGGGATCGGAATGCTACCTTTCGGGGAGTTGGTAGGGAAATGTTGTGCCCACTTGTGGTCTATTCTGTTTCAGTTATGATAGGGGACCAGACATTTAGAAGTGAATTTACTGTGCTTGCACATACAATGCATGACATTATTTTAGGAATTGATTGCTTGCGTGAGTGAGGGGCAACTTTGGATTGTAGAAGTGGTGCAATTTCTCTTCGCCGCGACGCGCAAACTTCAATGACAGATAACACCAGTGATGGCACCAACATTCTCTCCGTGTCGCAAGATGTGTGTTTGCCCCCTCAGACTGCAGTGTTTTTACCTGTCAATACTTCCTGCCCTCATACGGGTTCTTGTTGGGGTTTAGTCGAGCCCGATTATAACAATGCGCTCCTTCGTTGTCACTGATGGTTTTAATCGTTTGTGGACAGTGAACGTTTCAACCCAATCCATAACATTGCCGCTAGGACTTAAACTGGCCAGTTTTGACGAACAAGCCATTGTCAGTGTCAGAACGGTCAAAATGTCAACTGCCGGGAAAAAATCCAACCTCGATTCCAGCCATGATAATTCTGCTGACTTTAAGCGCATGATTAACAAGGTGCTGTCTTCTAGTGAGCAGTGCCTGCTTCAAGGAGTGCTCGCTCACTACACCACAGTGTTTGATTTTGCTCAAGGCCAACGAGCGTCCCATACACCACCGGCGTCTCTTATGCAACACCGCATCCATACAGGGCAAGTGACGCCAACTCGTAAGAAGCCTTATCGTGTTTCACCTTCAGAGACAAAATTCGTCGTCGAAGAAATGTTACAGAAAGGAGTGATCCAGGAATTGCGTAGCCCCTGGGCTGCTCCTGTGATCTTAGTCAAGAATAAAGACAACTGATGGAGATTCTGTGTGGACTATTGCCGCCTAGACAACGTCACAAAAAAAGATGTGTACCCCATACCACGAATAGATGACGCCATCGACTGCCTCCACTCCGCGTCGTATTTCTTTTCTTTTGATTTACCATCAGAATATTGGCAAATTCCCACGCACACCTCAGACAAGGAGAAGACAGCCTTCGTGACACCTGATGGTCTCCGAGTTCAACGTTATGCCCTTTGGCTTATGCAACGCTCCAGCGACATTCGAGCGATTTATAGATATCGTGCTTTGCGGACTCAAATGGGAAATTTGCATGTCCTATTTAGACGACGTCATTATCTACGGTCGGGCATTTCACAAGCACAATCAGGGCCTTTCGGTCGTTCTTGGCTGTATCCAGCAATAAAGTGGAAAGTTGGGCTAGTTGGTGAGTGATCATCATACCTTGCTGGTGAAGCAGCGCACTGACACGGACACAGTGAAGACACACAAGAAATAATAATGATGAAAAGGTATGATGATCACTCACCAACTAGCCCAACTAGCAGCGAGTGTCGTCTTTTCTTGTGTGTCCTCACTGTGCCCGTGTCAGTGCGCTGCTTCACCAGCAAGGTATGATGTATCCAGCAAGCTGGCCTTATTTTAAACTCAAAGAAATGTCATTTCAGTGAGCGTCAAGCCCTCATACTAGGCTTTCTGGTCAACAAAGACGGCATACGACCAGACCCTAAAAAGATAGGAGTGGTTTGCGACTTCCAACAGCCACACACGGGGAAAGATCTGCGAACATTTTTGGGCCTTTGCTCATATTTCTGGCGCTTTATCAAGAATACTTGTGGACTGCTGACTGTGAATCGGCATTCCAACAGCTGAAATTTTTGTTGACTTCTGGACTAGTTACGTGGCATTTCAATCCGGAGGCGTCAACTGAGCTGCATACTGATGCCAGTGGTGTAGGCGTTGGTGCTGTGCTTGTTCAGCTCTGTGATGGCCGTTAGCATGTCATTGCCTACGCTAGTCGGACACTTACAAAACCGGAGAAAAACCACACCGTTACTGAACTTGAGTGTCTAGCAGTCGTCTTCGCCATTCAGAAGTTCCGTCCGTATCTACACGGCCGCGCATTCACAATAGTGACTGACCATCATTTACTCTGTTGGCTCGTTGGGCTGCGTGACCCATCTGGCCGGTTGGCCCGCTGGGCTTTGCGCCTTCAAGAGTACAGCTTTTCCTTAACTACAAGAGTGGATGCTGTCACACGGACGCTGATTGCCTATCCTGTCTCCCTTCGCCGCACACTAAAGCTGACGATGATGACTTCGATGACCACCTAGTTTCCATCTCTTCCGACTTTCCAGACCTGGGTACCTTTGAGAGCGAGCAATGTTGTGACCTTGAAATTCCTATGGGCAGCTGCACATGAGTCAGCAGGAACAACACCATTTACTTTTCATAATGGTTGACTGTACAAAAAAGATTACTCGGCTGATAGTTCTCCATAGCTTCTAGTTGTGCCCAAAGACCTGCGCCCTGCTGTCCTTCGTTCCATGCATGACAATATCACATCCGGGCACCTTGGCTTTGCACGCACACTACACTGACTTCGCCAGAGATTTTTCTGGCCCAAGCTCTGGAAAACAACAAAACAGTATATCGCCAGCTGTACGGTTCCAGCAGGCTATTTGCACCCAGTTAGGCCCCTGACATTGCCCTTTTAAAAAGTCTGCATTGACTTGCTCGGCCCGCTCCCAAAAACGTCAGCTGGCTACCGCTAGATCATAGTATGCGTAGATTACCTTCCATCTGCCACTGCTGCAGATGTCTCTTCATTTTTATTGCATTACATCATACTCTGTCACGGCGCGCTGCGGGTTGTCATCAGTGACCGTGGACGGCACTTCACTGCCGACGTCGTTGAAGAACTTGTATGGCTTTGTGGTTCTGCATATCGTCATTCCAGTCCTTACCACCCGCAAACCAATGGCCTCATGGAGCGGACGAATAGAACCCTTACCAACATGTTATCAATGTATGTCACTGCTGACCACAAAAATTGGGACGACGTCTTACCTTTTGTAATGTACGCGTACAACAGTGCCAAACATGAAGTTACTGGATATATGCTGCTCTTTTTGTTGTACACACGCACTCCCCAGAGCTTTCTGGACACTATTCTACCTTTATCGTGCCAAGAAGATCCTTCCATCGCCCAAACTCGGTGTCGTGCTGAAGAAGCACGTCGACTGGCGCATTTTAGGACGTTGTCCTCACAAGGCAACAGCTAGATTCACTATGATGCACGGTATATGACTGTCAGCTTTACTCCCGGTAATTATGTTTGGTTGTGAACACCTCTTCTCAAAAAGGGATTGTACCGCAAATTTCTCGCCACTTACATAGGACCATTCGTTATACTCAGTCGCTTGAGTGATGTGAACTATGTCGTTGCCAAAGTGACGGCAAGTAATCGGTGTTCACATACGACGCAAGTTGTTCATGTGACCAGACTCAAGCATTACCATCACAGGTCCCTTTAACTCACTCGGCGAGCTTCGCCTGCCCCCGGGGAAAATGACGCAGCACTGTGCGACTGAGGCAGAGAAAGAAGCAGAGTGCGTGCATGTGATCTCGGAGTACTCTGAACCAGCTGGGCCTGGCCTGTGGCTTCCTCTTGGACCTCGTTTCACCCTGTAAATAAACATCTTTTGTAACAATATGTGCTCAAAACTTTCAAAGCTCATTTTCTCAAACTGATTTTTCTGGCTGGAGAGGCTGCTTGTTCCAGCCATATCTCTGTAACCGCTCATCAGATTTCCAGAAGTATTTTTTATTGTGTATCTGAATAAATTTCTTAGGGTAAGACAAGCCCATATTTTAAATATATATTGTGTCTGTTATTTGTGATATCTAATCAAAATTTGATTGATAAAATCCTAATCTGACGTAGTAGTTCTGCGGAAACCCGCAAGGTGGAGAGAAGTAATATATAAAGGGAAACTCAGACATCCACCCGTTTGTAGCAATTGCTACAAAGGAAACCCATACGGGTTCCTCGAAAGAAAAGCCTCATAGTTGAAGAAAAATCCGTCCTGGACCGGGACTCGAACCCGGGACCACCGCCTTTCCAGGGCAGCCACTCTACCATCTTAGCTAACCAGGCGGCTAGCAGATGGCAGGGCGAAGTCAAATTTGTCGACAACACGAAGCAAAGGCAAGAGTTTGACGTAGTAGTTCTGCAGAAACCCGCAAGGTGGAGAGAAGTAATGAATAAAGGGAAAATCAGACATCCACCCGTTCGTATTGACACCAGTGATGGTGTCAGTGATGAGGCATTGGCAGGAGACACCACTTGTCTGGTGAACCAGGGTGGGCAAGGACGGAAGTTCCTGTCAAAAACTGGAGCTCCCAACTCTGGCAAAGGCCCGGGACAGCACCGTCGGTCAGCAGTCATCTACTGCTTCAGCTGCCTCAGGAGCACTGGATCGGAGGTTCGGATGCAGGACGTCCAAGGGTGTCTTGACCATCTGACCCAGCAGGAGCTCACAGGGGGCACGGCCAGTGACATCGTGGGCAGTGGTCTGGGACTGGAATAGTATCCGGGCAATCTGTGTCCGGAAATCCCCAGTCTGGCTCTTCTTGAGCTTGTCCTTGATGGTTTGCACCACCCACTCGGCTGCATCGTTTGAAGTAGGGTGGTATGGCGGAACCATCGTCCGGTAGATTCCATTCTTCGTCAGCCAGACCAGGTACTCTGCGTTGGTGAAAGCAGGACCATTGTCGTACATGATGACATCTGGCAACCACTGGGTGGCGAAAACCTGTCGTAGTGTTGCAATGGTCGCGCCTGCTGATGGAGTGCTGACAGGTAGAACCTCCACCCACTTCAAAAAGGTGTCCACCACCACCAGGAAGTAATGGTCTTTGAAGGGCCCCCCAAAATCCACATGCAGGCTGGACCAGTGTCTCTGTGGGAATGGCCAGGGGTGATTTCCACATGATGTGAGACCCGCTCATGCTCCTGGCAGATTTGCCAGCTCTGTACCATGTGAGTGATGTCCTGGTCCAGGCCAGGCCACCAAACATGGCATCAGGCCAGCATCTTGGTCTTTTCCATGCCAGGATGGCCTGTATGCAGCCACTGCAAGACCCTGGACCGGAGACTTTGTGGTATCACCATCTTAGAACCCCACAGTAGGCATCTATGCTGCAAGCTCAGCTCGGCAGCCTTGTGGCTATAGGCCTGCTGGACCAATTCCTCCCCACGGGACACTGCCTTGACGACGTCATATAGGACTGGGTCCCGGCTAGTCACTTGCAATACCACAGATCTGGAGAGTACCTCCGGGTATGCGTGCTCCAGCATGAACACTTCAGCAGGTTCTGGAACAGCATCAGGCGCCTCAGGCAGGGGCAGGCGGCTCAGGGCATCAGCAGGTCCCAGGTCGTTTCCCAGACGGTAAACCAGCTGGTAACTGTAAGCTGCCAGCCTCAAGGACCAGCGTACCACTCGAGGTGATGCCTGCACGGGAACGACCTTGTCAGGCCCCAGCAGCTCCAACAGTGGCTTGTGGTCCGTGACCGCCTCGAACTTCCGGTCCCACAAATACTGGTGGAAGTGTTTGACACCGAACATGAGGGCCAGAACTTCCTTGTCCAGCTGGCTGTAACATTGCTATGCAGCATGAAGCCAACGAGAAGCAAACGATACAGGGCGTTCCTGGTCATCCTTGTCCCGGTGTGCCAGGACGGCTCCCACGTCGTACGGCGACGCATCTATGGTCAGGACAACAGGCTTGGCAGGATTGAAGTGTACTAGCACTGAAGCCTTGGTGATTAGCTCTTTGCTGCGCTGGAAGGCCTGGTCCTGCTCCTTCTTCCAGACCCATTGCTGACCATCTCGCAGCAGATGGAACGGCTGTAGATGCCTCGACAGGTTTGGCAGGAAGCTCCTGTAGAAGTTGATGAGGCCGAGGTAGCTCTCAAGCTCCTTCTTGTTCTGGGGCTTAGGTGCCTTGAGCACAGCATCAATATTGCGGAGCGCCTCAGCGCCTCATTGCTGCTCGTCCGCATGCCAGACGGGGCCACGTGGCACAGACACACCGACCATGTTAGGCCTTGCTTTAGGAGCTGGCCAGCACCCTCGACTGCCACTTCCGAGTTCCAGCCCGCAGGAGGACTAGCGGCAGCACCAGTCGCTTCCAGCGGAGCACCGCCCACTTCAGAGGCAGCAAGCGTTGCCAGTGGTGTGGCGCCCATTGGGGCCAGTGTCGAGCCTGTCACCACTCACAAGGCTGACCACTGCAACCCCTCCGGATGGAGCGAGGCTGGCTCAGGCAGCACCCGGTGTCACTACGCCTGACCCGTCAACACTGGTGCCCAGGCGGAGTACTTGACGGCGGAGGCCACCGGACTGTTACTCGCCCAGGTAGCAGCCACTGTCGACCCGGCTAGGGTGGAGGCAGAGCCTCGTACTTTGAACTTGGATGTTTTTTTGTTGTCGATAAACTAAGTGGGGGTAAGGTGGCGTAACAAGCATGTCACGCCCCCTCCGGCATAATCTTCGTTGGCTTGCCAGACTATGTGGCCTGCCAGGCTCGGTAGGCAACATTGGTCGCTGCACCCAATAAACACAGACGAGCACAGCTGCTCGGCGGTCAGTCATCATTCATCACCACCACGCTGAGGAGTATCTGTTCAACGGATGGTGCCTCGAGCCCTCCCTCATTCACGATCCCAAGCGGATCGTGACAGATCTATAATGAGAAATTTGCGAATTTATAGAAGTATCTGGATATACAAGTGGGAAGTATTGTATCGGATATAATAATTGCATGAGGATCTTGTATATGTATCTCAAATACTTGTTACTTTAGTATCTTGTATCATATCGTGGTACAATTGCAAAGTATCTTTGCTCTGCCCTCGCCACAGCAAGCTGGTAAAATTTGAGCGGAAGCGGTGTGTAGAAATTTTGTATTCGTATTTTTTTATATTGGGCCAACTCGATCGTTTACTATACTGCTGCTAAATGAAAATAAAAGTGTTTGTGAATTTATATTATAGTATACATAGGGCCTCCCAAGCAGTCATGGAACAGCTGTGCCAATTGCGCCAAACTGCATCATAAGCGGACCTTTGCGCCATCCTGCACCAAAATGGCATTTTAGCGGGAAATTGCGCCGAGTCTGTGCCGAAGCACATATAAGAGCGAAACCCTCCTTTCATCGGTGCTTCAGCCTGAAATCTGAAATCTGAAGAAAGCTGAAATCAAATCCAACAGCACGCTGTCGTCATCACAGGAGGTAACATAGGCCCATCCGTACTTTCTCACTATACAGTGAGAAACTCTCTGGGCTTGTCTGAGTCATCTGGTTCGTCATTCGCACATTTTTCTCTAACAGACGTACAATGTAGTGTCACTGTGCCGTCTTGGTGGCACTTTAGTTTGGTGTTCATCGAACCCACCCGCATGGTATCACAGAGTTTGCCAAAGGAAGATGTCGCATTTTAGGAATAAAGGTAGGCCTTTTTCGATGTTTATGGGTGATAGCGGGGCTTTGCAAAAGAGCCGCTGCGATCAGAATCACACGTGGTGCATAGTTAAGAACGGTACTAGTGAATGAGGTTGAATGGGGTACGTCGCGAGAGCCGGCATTTCGATGGGTGCTGCCGTGTTTGTTAATGAAAAACTTTTTTCGACAAGCTTGGGTCGCTGTGCTATTTCGGTGAACTAGCGTCGTCGACGCAAACGCAAAACCCTATTTACGTCCCGCGCATATGAAGTGGCACTGACGCTTTATTTTCTTTTCTTTTCCTTTCTTTCTTTCTTTCTTTCTTTCTTTCTTTCTTTTTTTTTTTGCAGCCACAAAACTTTTGTGGCTCCTATTCGAAAACTCCCTGATGTGCATGGCATGAGTATATTGCATGATGTCATGGTCAGTGCAGGCCATGCAGTGCGGGCGCACATGCTTGATCAGTCTTGCAGTGAGCCTTCACCCCCATGCCGCAACTCTCGCACTGTGTCACATCCTGGATTAATAAGCATTTGTTGATGATCTGTCCGTGGTGCCTTCTCTGCGCTGTATCGACGAACCTGGTCGTAGCGCCCTTTGTGCGTCGTGGTGTGGAGATGTATCACATTCTTTCCTGACTCTGGTTTCAGTGTAACCCTTGCACAAATCCGTTTGTCTCCACAACGTGTAGACTATATCGGTTAAAATTTGCATGGTATATGGTAAACACACGTGCGTTGAACCCTGTGCCAAAAGTGCTTGCTGCTGCGCCAAATCGGCTTTTTGTGTGCACCAGGACCTGCACCAAGAAGTAAAATGGCTGTTCCACCATTGCCCAAGGAGAAGCACAGTAAGCATCCCAGCTAGCAAGAGCAAGTGCCAAAAAAATAAAAATGAGCAGCGCAACACAGGACGAGCGAGTAAAGAGCACAGGACAGAGTGCTGACTAGCAACCAAATGCTTTATTTGCAGAAGCAGCATATAAAGACATTTGGTAGAGTAGTTTGCTGGGTCAGTTGGTGCATGGTGAACATATAACACTTTCCAGCAAGTACGGACGCAAGCACAAGAAGTAGAAATGGACAGGACAACGCTGGACTTGCAACTGAAGTTTATTGTGAATACATTCCACAAATCTCTGCCATGCATGCATATACACCCATGAACAAGAACAAGGTTTGTAGTCAAAAGATATACACATACACAAAAGCCAAGTCACACCCCTTCCCGACAAAGGCAACAACACTTGAATTAACATCATAAATTTAGAAATTGGAAGTTCTTTATCATTGATATGAACCGAAGGTTCACTCATACATGTATGCGCGCCCAACTTTTTCATCTGGAATGCTTTGCTAATTTCTCTTTCCAGTTTACTGCGCTCTCTTCGCACTATCGATACACTTTAAAAAACTGGTCGGCAATCGTGCTTCTATAATGCTATGGCAAGTTCCCTCCTGTACCTGTAGGTAGCAAATAGCGATGCTCACGCATGCGGTCATTAATGCAACGACCTGTCTGGCCAATGTAGGGCAATCCGCATGGCAGAGATATGCGGTACACAACCGATGATGCACACTATTTGTGAAAAAAAAGAAGTGGTGTGCTTTTTTCCACTGCCACTAGTCGCATCTTTCTTCTCTCCTGTCATGCTTTTGCATAACCTAACCAGTTTGCTCTGCGCCAAAAACACTAGTATGACGCCATTCCTAGTGGCCACCCTCTTAAGATTATGTGACAAGCCATGCAAATACAGCATCACTACGACCTTTTTTCATTTTGAAGAATCATTCTTGTCCACTGTTTCCACGGTTTTCTTTTTTGTCAACTTTCTAACCAAGGATTCTGACGCAGCCATCAAAAGTGAGACCGAGTACTCTGCCGACATTTATCTTGCCTTCTGGGCTTCAAAACTCGTGCAGTGAATGGGTGCAACTCTTGTTAAGAGCATTCGTCAAGCACTAGGAAGGTATGCCACGTTTAAATTTGTAGTGGGACAATTCATATGGGAGGACCGATTTTTTTTCTATCTAGGACAATACCGCCAACATACATGACTCTCACTTTTAAATTTAATTTCCAAATCAAGAAATCTGATCAAGTTTTCTTTGCAAAGTTTGAACGTGAACCTGCGATGCCGGGAGAACTCCTCGAAACACGTTAAAATCCCTCTCGCGTTTGTTTCAAGGCTGTCATCGTAATTTAACTTTGAAAGCACTAAAAAATCATCCACATACCTAAAAATTCGCACAATACGTTTGTCCTGCAGCCTGAGAATTACATTACTGTGAAACTCTGATAAAAAAATGTAACACAATACGGGAGCAACCTTCGATCCGATGCAAATACCCTTTCTCTGAACGAAGACATCCTTGTTAAAGGACACTGCAGTGGTTGACAGATAAAACATGAGAAGTTCCATAAAAGACTCAAGCGACAAAGCGCAGGAAAGCATAAAAGCTACTTCCCCACTTTCTTCAATCAGATCACGTACAGCTGTAAACAGGTCATCGTGTGTGATAGAGTAGAACAGTTCCTTAATATCTACAGACATCGCAGCATTGGCACAAATCTCACTTGACTTTAACCAGCCCACAACTTCCAAGGAGCTCGGGACGCCAAAAGGATATTCGTGGAATGTATTCACAATATTGTCACGTGGTGGTGACGTTAAATAACACAGTAGCAATACTGTGAACGACAAAGCTAACTTTTATTGGGCGAACCTGTGCCCACAAAACAGGCTACACTTATAGCACAACGATAGCGGCGAACACGCTCGGCGATCGTCGAAAATCTGATCAGCGGGTCAAGCGCGTCGGCTTTTATAGAGCAGTCGTCGAATGTTCCAGACTAATCGCTCGGACCCGCATGCCTTCCACAAAGTTCTACACCATTCGCGTTACGCGAATAAATCAGATAACACAAGGTTCGGCGACAGCAGACAGCCGGGTAGAAGCATCGATAACTTTCCAGAAACGTCGGATGCATGCAGGCGCGTCCCTCGCTGTGCGATTACAGTTGTTAGGCGGCGAAACGTGGTCGCCCGATAAAGATAAGTACACGTGTCAACACCCCCCTCTTAAAAAGCATCGACCCGATGCTGCAAACAAACGAAGGTAATAAACAAAAGCACTCGTAGCAAAGAAAAGAACAAAAATGGCGAAGTTCGTCAGCGTTCGTAAAAGGGTTTAAGGCGCACCACGTGGACCACTTCAGATCGTGCGCGGCGCCGCTGTGAATGCGAAATGCCTTCTGGCACGACCTCATAGTCCTGAGCGCCAATACGTCGGATGACCTTGTAGGGTCCGAAATAGCGTCGGAGTAGTTTCTCACTGAGTCCTCGTCGTCGTATCGGGGTCCAGACCCAAACACGGTCGCCAGGTTGGTACTCGACGAAGCGTCGTCAGAGGTTGTAGTGTCGGCTGTCGGTCCTCTGCTGGCTCTTGATTCGCAGGCGGGCGAGGGGCTTCTTCGGCGCGCTGGAGATAGCTAGCGACGTCAACATTCTCTTCGTCATTTACGTGCGGCAGCATGGCGTCAAGCATCGTCGTCAGGTTCCTGCCGTAAACCAGCTTAAACGGCGTGATCTGTGTTGTTTCTTGCACCGCAGTGTTGTACGCAAAGGTTACGTACGGCAGGACGGCGTCCCACGTCATGTGTTCGACGTCGACGTACATTGCTAGCATGTCGGCGAGGGTCTTGTTCAGGCGCTCCGTGAGACCATTCGTCTGCGGATGGTAGGCAGTTGTCCTCCTGTGGCTTGTCTGGCTGTACTGCAGAATGGCTTGGGTGAGCTCTGCTGTAAAAGCCGTTCCTCTGTCGGTGATGAGGACTTCTGGGGCACCATGTCGCAGCAGGATGTTCTCCACGAAAAATTTCGCCACTTCGGCTGCGCTGCCTTTTGGTAGAGCTTTAGTTTCAGCAAAACGGGTGAGATAGTCCGTCGCCACGACGATCCACTTATTCCCGGATGTTGATATCGGAAACGGCCCCAACAAATCCATCCCAATCTGCTGGAATGGGCGGCGAGGAGGTTCGATCGGCTGTAGCAATCCTGCTGGACTTGTCAGTGGTGCCTTGCGTCGTTGACAGTCTCGGCATGTCTTGACGTAACGGGCGACGTCGGCGGTCAGACGTGGCCAGTAATACCTTTCCTGTATTCTCGACAGCATCCGGGAGAATCCGAGGTGCCCAGCGGTTGGATCGTCGTGTAGGGCGTGCAGTATTTCTGGACGCAGCGCTGATGGTACAACAAGAAGGTAGCTGGCGCGGACTGCTGAGAAGTTCTTCTTCACGAGCAGGTTGTTTTGTAGCGTGAACGAAGACAACGTGCGCTTAAATGCCCTAGGGACAACGTCGGTGTTCCCTTCCAAATAATCGACGAGGCCTTTTAGCTCCGGGTCGGCTCGTTGCTGTTTAGTGAAGTCTTCCGCGCTTATTATCCCAAGGAAGGCGTCGTCGTTCTCGTCGTCTTGCGGCGGGGGATCGATGGGGGCGCGCGATAAGCAGTCGGCGTCGGAGTGTTTTCTTCCGGACTTGTATACTACCGTGACGTCATATTCTTGTAGTCTGAGGCTCCACCGCGCCAGCCGTCCTGAAGGGTCCTTTAAGTTAGCTAGCCAACACAATGCATGATGGTCACTGACGACTTTGAATGGCCTGCCATAGAGGTAAGGGCGGAATTTAGCTGTAGCCCAAATGATGGCGAGGCATTCCTTTTCAGTCGTAGAATAGTTGCTTTCCGCTTTTGACAGCGACCGGCTAGCATACGATATCACCCTTTCAAGTCCTTCTTTCCTCTGGACTAGGACGGCACCGAGGCCTAGGCTACTGGCGTCAGTGTGGATTTCGGTATCGGCGTCCTCGTCGAAGTGTGCAAGTACCGGCGGCGACTGCATGCGTCGTTTGAGTTCTTGAAATGCCTTGGCCTGCGGCGTTTCCCACTTGAACGCGAGATCACATTTGGTTAGATGTGTTAGCGGCTCCGCGATGCGAGAAAAGTCCTTGACAAAGCGCCTATAGTAGGCACACATGCCAAGGAATCTGCGCACTGCCTTCTTGTCGGTTGGCTGCGGGAACTTTGCGATGGCCGCTGTCCTCTGCGGGTCAGGGCGTACTCCTGATTTGCTGATCACGTGGCCTAGGAACAAAAACTCACCGTAAGCGAAACGGCACTTTTCCGGCTTCAGAGTGAGCCCTGATGACTTGATGGCTTCTAACACTGTCGCAAGCTGCCTAAGGTGATCGTCGAAATTTCCGGCGAAGACAACGACGTCATTCAGGTAAACAAGGCACGTCTGCCACTTCAGTCCGGCTAACACCGTGTCCATGACGCGCTGAAACGTTGCAGGCGCCGAGCACAGTCCGAATGGCATGACCTTGAACTCGTAGAGGCCGTCTGGCGTGATGAAGGCAGTCTTTTCGCGATCTTTCTCGTCGACTTCTAATTGCCAGTAGCCAGACTTGAGGTCCATCGACGAGAAGTATTTAGCGTTGCAGAGCCGATCCAATGCGTCGTCTATCCGTGGAAGGGGGTACACATCCTTCTTCGTGATCTTGTTCAGTCGACGATAATCGACGCAGAAGCGTAGGGTTCCGTCCTTTTTCTTTACCAGGACTACAGGAGAGGCCCACGGGCTTTTCGACGGCTGGATGATGTCGTCGCGCAGCATTTCGTCGACTTGTTGCCTAATAGCTTCACGTTCTCGCGTCGAAACTCGGTAAGGGCTCTGGCGGAGTGGTCGAGCGCTCTCCTCGGTTATTATGCGATGCTTGGCTACTGGTGTTTGTCGAATCCTTGATGACGTCGAAAAGCAGCCTTTGTATCGTCGGAGCAGACTTCTGAGCTGCTGTTGCTTAATCACGGGGAGACTTGGATTAATGTCGTAGTCTGGTTTGGGAACCATGGTCGTCGGGGTAGATGCTGCGGAATCTGAGATGACAAATGCATTACCGGTTTCCAGAATTTCCTCGATGTACGCGATCATCGTGCCCTTGTTGATGTGCTTGAACTCCTGGCTGAAGTTTGTCAGCAACACTTCAGTTTTCCCTCCATGCAATCGAGCGATCCCTCTCGCGACGCAAATTTCACTGTGTAGCAGTAGACGTTGGTCACCCTCGATGACGCCTTCTACGTCGGCAGACGTTTTGGTGCCTACGGATATGACAATGCTGGAGCGAGGCGGGATGCTGACTTGACTTTCGAGCACACTTAAGGCATGGTGACTACTAGAGCTCTCCGTCGGTATCGCTCGATCTTACGACAGCGTTATGGACTTCGACTTTAGGTCAATGATTGCGCCGTGTTGGATCAGGAAGTCCATGCCGAGAATGACGTCTCGCGAACACAGTTGGAGGATAACGAAGGTGGCAGGGTAAGTCCGGTCATGAACGGTAATTCTTGCCATGCAGATTCCAGTCGGCGTAATGAGGTGTCCTCCAGCGGTCCGAATTTGGGGGCCCTCCCATGCAGTCTTAACCTTCTTCAACTGGGCGGCGATGTGTCCACTCATTACGGAGTAATCGGCCCCTGTGTCGTCTAAGGCAGTGACTGCGTGGCCGTCGAGAAGTACGTCGAGGTCGGTGGTTCTTTGTCTGGCGTTGCAGTTGGGTCTTGGCGTCGGATCACGGCTGCGTCGCGTTGAACTGAAGGTGGAACGTAGCGTCGTCAAGTCGTCTTTCATTGGTGTAGTCTTGGCTTCCTGATTTCGTCGGGACGGCGGCGTGTCGTTATGTCGTCGAGGTAGTTTCTTCGTTGTCTTCGTCGGCGGCGGAGGATCTTCGTGAGTTTGACGAACAGCAACCGCACCTCCATCGGTTGCTGCTTTTAGTTTTCCGGATATGGGCTCCCTGACCGGCCCCGGGCTGGGCCAGTGTATGGTCGGCGCTGCGGCGACAGGTAGCGTCCTGGTGATGGCGAACGCGACGGTCTTCGAGAGCTCCACTGAGTAGCGGTGAGGTAGTCTGCGATATCGCGAGGGCGTTCACCTTGCTGCGGGCGCGGAGCGTTGACGGCGAAACCTCGCAGTCCCATCTCCCGGTATGGACATCGGCGATACACATGGCCGGCTTCTCCGCAGTGATAGCAGAGCGGGCGGTGGTCGGGTGCTCGCCAAATGTGTCTTCCTCGCGTAGGTGCGCTGGGCGACGGGCGGTCGTGCTGGCGGTGACGGCGGCGGACGACGGAACTGTGGCGTGACAGGGCCCTGGCGCAGTCGTGGAGGGGGACCTTGACGGCGTGCGACGGCAGCGTAATTCATCGCTTGCGGCTCAGGCTGGGGTCATTCAGGGGCTACTCCAAGTTGTTGTTGGAGCTCCTCACGCACGGCGTCGGCAATCGAAGCCACTTGAGGCTGTGATGGTGGGAACAGCTATTGTAGCTCCTCCCGCACGACCGCTTGGATAGTCTTGCGCAGGTCGTCGGTGGCCAGTGATTGAACTCCTGCGTAGTTTGTCGAGTTCGTGCGGCGGTCGAATTGCCGGTTTCGCATCTCGAGTGTCTTCTCGATGCTGGTGGCCTCGCGAAGAAACTCGTCGACGGTCTTCGGTGGGCTTCGTACCATTTCTGCAAAAAGTTCTTCCTTCACACCACGCATCAGCAGGCGGACTTTCTTCTCTTCGGGCATTTCAGGGTCGGCGTGGCGGAAGAGACGGCTCATTTCTTCCGTGTAGATCGCGGTCGTCTCATTAGGTAGCTGCACCCGGGTTTCTAATAGTGCTTGGGCTCGTTCTCGGCGTACGACGCTTGCGAATGTCTGCAGGAAGCCGCTTCGGAAAAGTTCCCAGGTCGTTAAGGTGGCTTCTCGGTTCTCGAACCACGTCCTGGCCGCGTCTTCCAAAGCGAAGAAGACATATCGCAGTTTGTCGTCGCTGTTCCAGTTGTTAAAGGTAGCAACTCTCTCGTACGTCTCAAGCCAGCTTTCCGGGTCCTCAAAAGTTGAACCGTGGAACGTCGGAGGCTCCCTGGGCTGCTGCAGCACGACGGGTGACGCTGGGGCTGCCATTGGGGTGGACTTGGTGGCCATCTGCCTGGTCGTCTCAGGCAAAAGTCCGTGCTCCGGGGGCAGTTGTTGAAGACGGCGGCTTGCTCGATGGTCCGGGGATACGTAGGTGTTGTCTTGGCATTCCGGGCTTGGATCACGGCTTGTCGGGGGCGTCCGGTACATGAACCAAAAGCACCTCCACCAGATGTCATGTGGTGGTGACGTTGAATAACACAGTAGCAATACTGTGAACGACAAAGCTAACTTTTATTGGGCGAACCTGTGCCCACAAAACAGGCTACACTTATAGCACAACGATAGCGGCGAACACGCTCGGCGATCGTCGAAAATCTGATCAGCGGGTCAAGCGCGTCGGCTTTTATAGAGCAGTCGTTGAATGCTCCAGACTAATCGTTCGGACCCGCGTGCCTTCCACAAAGTTCTACACCATTCGCGTTACGCGATTAAATCAGATAACACAAGGTTCGGCAACAACAGACAGCCGGGTAGAAGCATCGATAACTTTCCAGAAACTTCGGATACATGCAGGCGCGTCCCGCGCTGTGCGATTACAGTTGTTAAGCGGCGAAACGTGGTCGCCCGATAAAGATAAGTACACGTGTCAATATAAAGACATCATTGAATGTGACATAAAGAACGGGAAAAAAATCATAAAAGGATAAGCGTCAGCCAAGAAGATAATCCAGTTCTTTTGTTGATCCAGTTTGATTGTAAACATTGCTATATCGGGCAAACGGGGAGGTGCGTTAATGATCGCCTGCGCGAGCATGCCGCTTCACTAAAAGGAAATCCGTACAGTCATCTGGCTGCCCACTGTAACACGTGTGGTTGCAACCTGATCTTTAAGAAGTGCGAAATAATTGGCAGATATAGTGAAAAGCGTGCGCGGTATATCGGAGGCATTTTGCATATTAAAAAGTGGTAACACGTGCGTCAGTTTCTGCATCCCTCACGCTCTCAACAAAAGAACTGGATTATCTCTGCGGCTGACGCTTATCATTTTTATCCTTCATTTTCTGTTCTTTTTGTCACATTCAATGTTGTCTTTGTATGCTGCTTCTGCAAGTAAAGCATTTGGTAACCAGTCAGCACTTTGTCCAGTGCTCTTTACTCACTCGTCCTGTGTTGCACTGTTCCTGTATTTAGTCTAAAGATGAACCAACGAGCCCATGGGACACACTGCTAAGTGCCAAAACATTGCAGTGTCTTTCTCCAACATGACCACTTTCTGCATCATGATGTCGTGACACAGTAGTCATCTCCTAGGAAGTGGTTGTGGGAAAGAAGCTATTATAATAAATTATTTAGGGTTCTCTGAGGCTTGCCAGTATTCTTTCTGGGACTTCATGTCCCACACCTTCATTTAACGAAAAAAATGGTGAGTAAGAAATAGGATGTCAATATAGGTAGCAGACTACTGTGGGATGTCGTGTCTGCCGAAGGACGAATCCCAACATAAAAACGTAACGACTCTTTATTCGACTAACGATGGCAGCGGACGGGCATACCAACGCTTTGTTCGTCCCAGTAGCGGAAGGTATACAGCGGTCCTTCTCAGCCGGGCAGCCTGTTTTTATAGCCACCGTCGGTGACGCATACCTCGGGTGACGCGGCGGTGGCACTATGTTTTATCAGCCACGCAGTCCAGCATGCAGCTGTGTTATGCTGGGCCGGATGATAAGAAGACGGAGGGTGCGCAGAAATATGAGTGTGTCTCCACATTACAAAACAGTGTGTCTGCGTAGAGATCACCAGTGGCCATCTAGCATGAAAATTATTAATAAAAGCTCATACGGTAGCAAAGCTATTGCCGTCTTTATTGTGAAAACAAAGCACTTTTTGATGGCCTCTTTTTGTCAAGAGCCATTCAGAAAATGAAGTGATAAAATACCCTTGATGGATGAGGTAAGCTTGTCATAAGCCAAAAAAGTGGCACTTGCCCATCATGAGCTGGGTTAAACAGTGCCTCAGCAGCTCTCAAAAAGGGCAGCAAACGACGGTCAGCCTTCTGGGTTTTGTGTGTGGGGTCATTGCTGGGATATGATATGTAGAAGAGTTGTCTTCTGATCTTGGTGTGGCTTGTGTGCAGGAGAAGCTTCAACAGAGTAAGCAGGAGGGTGCACGGCAGGTGCACGACTTGCAGGCTCAGCTGGAGGAGGTCACTGCCTCCCGGGAGGAGATGCACAGCTACATCCGTGAGCTGGAGCAGTCCAACGATGACCTGGAGCGCGCCAAGCGGTACGCATCTCTCTCTCAGTACTACGGCACTGGCCTGGCCCCCCAAACCTGAGCGGTGCTCTCCAATGGTAGCATTGCTCTGAGGGCGGGTCGACTGTCGTGCTACCAATGCTACAAGGACGCTCATTAGGCCTGAATTACTCTATTCTGGACACCATCAAATTCCGCCATATTGTTAGAGAGGCTGTAGCCGCAGTCCCGTGGTCTGAATAGAGCTTGACAAGATGGGGAGTTTTATGATATGGCAAAACTTTAAATGTCCAGAATAGTGCCCCTGTTTACCACATTGAAGTTAAATTTAGAAGGTTGAATCAGAAAGTCTTTGCCCCTATATTTTTTTTTTTTTAGCCAAATTACATCTGTAACTGCGGAGTGAACATATTCGTTCCCAGCGGTGGACTTTTCTTGGATCGGCCTGACCTTATCTGCCGGTAGCTTCGCGGCGCGGCACTGCTGTCGGTTGTTTGAGATGACGGCTGTGCTTTAAACATATATGGCGTACAAGCAACGAAGTGGAATTCATTAATAAAGGGAAAATGAGACATCCACCTAAACGTAGCTAAGTGCTACAAAGGAAACCCATACGGGTTTCTTGAAAGGAAAGCTTCACAGTTCAAGAAAAATTCGTCCTGGTCCGAGACTCAAACCCGGGACCACTGCCTTTCCGTTGCAGCCACTCTACTACCTGAGCTAACCAAGCAGCTAGCAGATGGCAGGCGAAGTCGAATTTATCAACAACTCAGAAGCAAAGGCAAGAGTTTGACATAATAGTTCAGCAGAACCCGCAAGGTGGAGAGAAGTAATTAATAAAGGGAAAATGAGACATCCACCTTAACGTAGAGACATCCGCAGAACTATTACGTCGAAGTAAAATTCGTTCTCTATGGAGCTAGGGATGAATGCCCATCGAAATCAATGGGGAAATGCAGCCCACGTATGGGGAAAGGTGTCTTGCTTTGAGAAGTGCGACGCCATTCACGTGCAACGATGAAGCCAAGATGGTAGTTCGATGGTAGTTCCACAGTCAGCCCGACGAATTCCACCACAGGGGCATCTCAAATTTAGTGCTGCAATGGGACGAATGGTCTGAACCGGTGTGGAGACTATGTCGAAAAATAGTGTAAAGTATATAGAATAGTATGTATATTTGTAGTTACCTGTAAGTACCTTATTTTGGCTAATAAGAAATAGGGGCTAGGGCTTTCTGATTTGCCCACGTACCAAATCACCTCCTAAATGACCTCATTGCGATGTTGGTACGGTAAGCGGACTTAACCTGTTAAGTGATCTAAATACAGTCGACCGATTTTTCTGACCTGCCTGATTATTCAAATGCCTCCGTGGCACCGCCACATACCTTATAGAGCCACTGTATAAGGGCATCTGAAATATATAATGCTGAAAACTTTGCTTTCTTGCCATGACCGCAGATTTCAAAATGACATTAATTGAAGCCTCTGCCTTTTTGATAATCTGAGCCTTGAACCAGCGCCCTCGCATGCTGATCTGCTGGAAGCCATAGTAGTTTTATGCAGTCCCTGTGCCTAGCTGCTTCAATGTTCACTATCAAGCTTCCTGCTATTTGTTGCTGTGTTTTTAATTTAAAGTATTCACCGCGGTCAGCAATGGCACTGACTCCATCTTCGTCCTCCGCGGATGGCTTCAAAGCGGAGAGAGTGCGGCGAGAGTATAAAGTGTTGCATAGTGCCGGTTCCTAAAGGTCAGCTTTGCTGGAATGCAGCAGTGTTACACGGTCAATCATACATAATGTATTTATTTATTTTCTTTATTCATAATGCCTTGTAGGCCCACTGACGGGCATTGAGTATGGGTGTAACAGTTTGTACAGAACAAAAAATTGTAAGACAA
Source organism: Dermacentor variabilis (assembly GCF_050947875.1). Taxonomy (NCBI): domain Eukaryota; kingdom Metazoa; phylum Arthropoda; class Arachnida; order Ixodida; family Ixodidae; genus Dermacentor; species Dermacentor variabilis. The sequence goes on along the minus strand of NC_134575.1, from coordinate 155,797,572 downwards.
AACGAACTGGTGGGCGAGTTGGTATTGCATGTTAATATTCTTAGTGCAAAGTGCTGTGTCCTGTGTACCTTCTCTCGTGGCGTGCATTTCCTTGCAATAAAAATATTAACAAAAAATTGTAGCACCAAATGAAAAGGTCACAAAACAAAGTCTACAAACAATACAGTGGAACAGCATTATACAGTGTTATTAATTCTTTCTCTACCATGGAGAAAATAGGTGCTTTTTGTAGGTTACGCCAGATTTTTTTTTTAAGGAACTACTGCACTCAATATTTCATGTAATACATAAACAAAAAGCACAATGAATGCACTTTTCACGCATAAAAGGTTTATTAATGAGATGTATGTCATAAAAAAGATATAAATTGCCAGAATCAAGATTGTGGGATAAAATTGAACAAACTTTGTGAAGACATGTATATATAAGAAAAAAATGTAAAAAGGAATCAAGATGTACAAAATGTATTGCTGTCTCATAGGCACTATGTCCGAAAAAATCAAAATTTTTCTTTGAACATGTGTTCCACTACAACAATTCAAGCGCAAGCACTATAGTTTAGTGTGCTGAGCTGCGGCCGCCGATGTTCTGGGCTGGCTTACCTCGTCGTCGCTCTGAGAGTCAGTCTGACGAAAAGACCGCATCCTCAGACTTGCTACTGCTCGATATGACCAGCTGCAAATGCAGCAGAATCGCTAGATCTGCAATCTTTCGAAGCGTGCACGCTGCTCCTTGAGGCAGCCATTTTTGCTTTCTGCTTGGTTCACTAAATCAGTTTGTTTAGTGTGCCTCATTGAAGAGTGCTACAATATGTTAGATATGCTAATTTCTGTATGTTAGAAGGTGTGTTATGCAAGTTTCTACACAGGTAGCACAGGACCTTAGAAACTTTAGGGCTGCTATATGTGTAGCCCAGGAAAGATCAGGTGCAAAGTGGATGCCAAGACATTTGTACGATGAGGTATTGCAAATAATGGTATTAATTGAATAGTGAAACACTGAGTTAGGGCATTATCAGGTAAATTAAATTAACTTGCATTTAGTGGCTTAATGGACATCTGCCATGTTTTGCACCAACTATAAGTAAGATCAAGGTCATTTTAGAGTATAGAATGGTCATTGAAACAATTACTAGTGTGGTAGACAATGTAGTCGTTAGCACTGCCTTGAGGGACACCGGACATGATGTCATCAAGGTTAAATAAAAGGTTATTCACTACTGTTAATTGCTGATGCATAGACAGGAAGTTACGAAGCCAAGATAGTGTTAATGAATCTATCAAAGGGCAGAGAACTTGGAAATCAAACTGCAGTGAGGTACAATGTCGAAAGCTTTAGAGAAATCAAAAAAGAGGCAGTCAGTTTGGTCATTACTGTTCATGTTAAAGTGAAGGTCAGTTGTGAATTCAGATAACTGCGTGTCACATGATGAGCCTTTCCTGAAACCATGCTGATTAAAGAAGAAAACGTTATTGGATTGAAGGTGAGAGTAGATACGAGAGGCCATAACATGCTCAAGTAGTTTGCAGCATACCCATGTTAGTGAAATAGATTATTAATTACCAGGTGAGTGCCTGTCACCAGATTTGAAAAGGGGAATGACCTCGCGAGAGCTAGGGCTTTGTTGTGAGAGGCAAAGGATCAGGAGGAGTTTGCATTTGTTGATGCTGCATGGAATTATGGGAAAGGTGCTTATTTGGTGGTGGTGGTAGATGGCAAAGGGAGCGTTAGAAATGCTGCTTCCATTTATACCAAAGATCCAGGGGTAGCCGAGCAGGTGGCTATTGCTCTAGCACTAATTGATTCAAGAAGAGTTTTGGTGTTCAGTGACTCGCGATTAGCGATTAAAGCCTTCTCAAGGGGACTTGTTGTGGAACTGGCTAGCAGACTGGTGCAGGGTAGGGATATCACTTCGCATGCAGTTACTTGGTTCCCGGTGCACGGGGGGGGAGGCATGAGGATTAGTGTGCCGTGTATTCGCTGAAGGGGCTGGATCTCCCGCTCCTGAGTTCAGGGACCAGCTGTTAACCTGCAACGAGATCACTAAGCACTTTGGGTGCAGGGAATTCCCCCTGCCACATTTTAAATTAAATAGACCACAGGTGGTTACATTGAGGAGGGAGGCTACGCTCGGATACCAACTTTTTTGTTGTTGACATATCTTAATTTATAGGCGTCGACTTTTGCAGAGTTGTATCACATGAACAGGAAAAACGATCTATCCCTTGTTAAAGGGCCCCTGAAACGGTTTGGATAAATTTTGTAGATGCGTAGGGTTCAGCTAAAGTTAATCATTCGCACCACAATTTGTGTGAAACGTCTCATATTAAGAGAGCTACGGACGATTACAAGTTACCCTCCTCCATAGTAATGCATTTTCTCCAACTTGCTCGCTGAGTAGTCGGGGCTAAGCTCCGCCTTCACTGGCTCTGCGTCATGATGGCACGTCATGTCGTCGACTTATGGTTCTCTAGATGTGAGTGCACGAAGCCTCTCCAAACTCTCCACCAGCTGCTTGGCAGTCGACCCCAAGCGAGAGCTATCGAAGCAGCGTGCGTTGAGAGCATTCTGTCGCAGCGCCGAACTTGTCAGGTATTCCGGTAACCACAGGCGGGCGAGCTGGGCGTTTCCACAGAACATTGGAGGCACAAACTCAAGCTGATGAAGGAACCTTAGCATAGACGTATGTGAGCTGCCTGATCGGTCTCCACAGTCCAGCCACCCCTTGGTGCAGAGTTTAACCAGCCAAACAAAGAGCTAATATTGCTCTAACCAATTGTAAAACATTTTCAACATTTACAAAAACGTGTTAACATCATTGTCCCTCAAAGGGTTAATGAGCAGGACTAATATTCATGTTTATATGGTCAGCTATGTCAGGAGTGCAGATTAGTTGAGTGTAGAGCTTCTTGCTTACACACACGCATGCACACACACACACGCGTGCGCGCGCACGCACACACACACACACACACACACACTGCTTCTGTGATGTGTGAAAGGTTGTGTAATTTCTCTATGCACAACTACTCACTTTTCACTTAGTGCTTTTCATGCATTCTTGCAGAACTGTGTATTTTTGTATTGTCAAAAACACACAGCAGCTCAGCGCTGCCCATGTCTTTTGCTCATAGGGGGCAGGGTGTTTTTTCAAGCTGCACTTGCAGCTTTCTTTTCCTGCCTCCACCAGTCTGTTGGAAATGAATGTCTATTCAAAATTTTCGTTTAGGCTCATAGCAAAAGCATCAGAACTACAAAATTTAATGCAGTTATGTTCACTGGTTCTCAAGTTACAGCAATATGTCAGAATGGTGCACATGATTTTCGCATTCCAGGCCTGGAGAATTTTCAAAAGGTGCTGCAACTATGAAATTCACTATGATAATTCCCAGATGGATACCTCAGGGCAAGACAGCGCCCTTTTTTTAAATTTCCTCGCTGAAAAATTTTAGCAGACCGAATTGTATAATACTAATAATAATAATAATAATTGACCAAAGTGTATAATAGTTGTGTCTTACCAGTACTCACCTACGGGACAGAAACCTGTAGGCTTACGAAAAGGGTTCTACTTAAATTGAGGACGACGCAATGAGCTATGAAAAGAAGAATGATGGGTGTAACATTATGGGATAAGAAAAGAGCAGATTGGGTGAGGGAACAAACGTGACTTAAGGACGTCTTAGTTGAAATCAGGAAAAAGAGACGGGCATGGGCAGGACATGTAATGAGGAGGGAAGATAACCGATGGTCATTAAGGGTTACAGACTGGATTTCAAGGGAAGGGAAGCGTAGCAAGGGGCGGCAGAAAGTTAGGTGGGCGGATGAGATTAAGAAGTTTGCAGGGACGACATGGCCACAATTAGTACATGACCGGGGTTGTTGGAGAACTATGGGAGAGGCCTTTGCCCTGCAGTGGGTGTAACCAGGCTGGTGCTGCTGCTGCTGATGATGAATTTAGTGCTGGTGATTACGATTTTATCAATCAAATTTTGATTAAATATCACAAATCAGACACAACATATAAAAAAATGGGCTTGGCTTACCCTCAGAAATTTATTCAGATATACAATAAATAAAAAAAAAACTTCAGCAAATCTGAGTGAGCGGTTACAGAGATATGGCTGGAACAAGCAGCCTCACCAGCCAAAAAAGTCATTTTGAGAAAATGAGCTTTGAAGTTTTGAGCACATATATTCGTCTAAAGTGACCCTGCAGCGTAACTGAAGATGTCCTTAGGCACTCTCTTCTTTTGCCGCCTTTCCGTTTCCTCTTGCGATCGCTTCTTGGTCTTTTTCAAGCGCAGTGAATCTATTCGGCTGCCCGTTGAATGGCCAGGTGGCCAGGTGTTAGCCCCGCTGATGAACATAGCTCTTGGGTGGACCTGTGGCAGCCAGCATTATATCTGAAAACTGCCCCATGCAGTGCTGTCTCCATGGCAATCAGTGACGCATGCTGCTCTTTGGGCATCACGGGCCATAGCACAGAGTGAAATGATTCTGATACATTCCGAGTCTTTGCTCCCAGGCAGCATTGCAGAACAGAAGCCTATGATAGGCGCTCATAAACAGGTAGCAGTGCTTCTGCAACATAGCCTGGAAGATTGTACCAATGCTTCGGAGGTGGCACACCGTCGCTCTTGCTGGCAGTATGACGACGCCACGAGTCGTCACCCTCAGGGCACAAGCCTTGGCGAGGATCCTCGTCCGTCGACATCACGCGGTAGTACGATGCCATCACTGTACGCCGCATTGCAGCCACATCATTGGTATTGTTCCATAAGGCCCAGCCCTAATAGTCGGTCAACTTGTCGATGAGGGCCTTTGTCAGCCAGCCCTTCCATCCTGAAGTAAAGCTCTTGCTTGTGCCGGTTGGTTCATGCTTGAATGAGTAAAGGCAAGGCGCAAAAGACAAGGACTGATGGCGCCGGTCCTGTCGTTTGTGTCCTTCAGTCCTTGTCTTTTGCGCCTTGCCTTTACTCATTCCCTCCTAAAGCCTTGTTACTTTTCTGCACAAGCTTGCACAGTGCTGTCCCCATCCTCTTCTGGACGTGGTTCAGACATTCCTCTTTCGAAATGGGCACCAGTCCATAAACATTTTTTTTGCACAAGGGCAGAGAAGGTGGCACTATCTCTGTCAGACACGAGCGTTGTGTAACGGAGGTTGTGCTTTGGCACAGAACGTGAGAAAAGGATGAAAGCTGTCTCAACCTCCATCCTCCCAGACTTTAGAGTCAGTGTTTTTCTGGCACACATGATCCTCCTGACAGCCGACAGCACAGTTTCACCGCTGCAAGCGTCTACGCAGTCAGCACTCGCTGCGGAAGATCGAAAGTCCGATGCTCGTACAAGTATTTTTAACGTGAGTCATGTCTTATCAAGATGATGAAGTAGTTGCTGCTGATCATAAACGCGTTGGTGTGCTCCCTTGCGTCGTCACCGCATTCAGAATACAAGAGAATGAGGTACTGAGCGTCACCTTCGCGTCCTTGTATTCAGGCTCTTTCTTGTCATACAGAATCAGATATGGCGCACTGTCTTGGACAACCTCTCCATTGTTTATATGCATAATGAGGCCAACCAAGCCAACCAATATAAGCATGAGCGAGAGTTGACGCGAGCAGACGATAGTGCGAAACAAGCGGTCCGGCTGAACCAGACGCGAGTACGAATAGAGCTGTCGGGCGGGTCTGCATGGTATCAGTTTCTCATGCATACGTCACTGTAGGGGCCACTCTCATTAGTCTCGGCTCATGGCTCACTTGCTGCCGCGTCGAGCCTGGAAAAAGTGGCTCCGATCTCTCCTGCGGTGCGCATTTTGCTGTTAGTATAGCTGGGGCATTACGGCACGACGCAGAATTGGCGACCTTGCCGTTTGAGAGAGGGTGAAATTTTGCCTTTTCTTTTTGGCGCGAGGCATTGAGGGGTTTCTCCTAAGCCTTCCTCTATGGCGGGGTCAGAGCTATGCTGTTTGAAGGCGCTGCCACATTATTTGGCACGCTGCTGAGAGCATTGTCGGAGTGTGGTGTGTTCAAACTAACCATCTTCCTTAACCAGCCACCTTCCTGTCTCTTTGTCTATGTCTGCCTCTCGATTTTTTGTACTCTCAAGTTTGCTGGCATCCTCCTTGTATAATCATGTACCAACTAGCCCAACAAGCCACTCTCATGAACTCATCTTGCAAATACTTGCGCGTTCGAATTACTGGCTGTTTTTGCCCATTGGAATACACATAACTTTGGCGGGACCACAGCCTCAGTTCGAATTAAGCGTGTTTGAATTAACAAGATTCGACTCTATTACGTCATGCAGTATTGTACAAGCGTTTCTTTTTATTTCGTAGTAATTTAAGTTGTTTAGTAAACCAAGGGCTACTTTTATCATTTGCTATAGAGATTAATGGCAGATACTTGTCAGCTAACTCTAATATTTTGCGTTTAAAATGTGTCCAGTTCTAAGTCACGGACCGCGAAGCAAACAACAGTAGAAAAAGTTAATTGAAGAAAACTTCTAATTTGGTGTTTGTTCTGTTGTAATTGACTCGGTTATAATCCCGGCTAGTTTTAGCTATTGTACCAGAAAATGTCAACAGTATGTTGATTATGAAGTTAATTAGTTTATTGTTACTAAGGCATTCTATGTAAAGAACTGGTCCAGTAGTGTCCGGTGCAGTTATTCAAACCAAGTCCGATATGTTAGTACCATGAGTGCTTTGGACAAAAACTGGTGATAAGTTGCAGTCAAGTATTATTAGCTGTTGCACCAGGAAATGTTGACAGGTTAATTGTGAAGTTAATGAGTTTATGGTCACTAAAGGCTTCTATGTAAGAAAGCAGTCTAGCAGTGACCAGTGCAGTCAGGTAAACAAAGTCCGATATGTTAATACCACGAGTGCTTTGGACAACTTGTGATAAGTTGCAGCCGAACGTTATTAGCCATTACACCAGAAAATCTGCTGAGGCACGACACATAGTAAACATAGCAGACCAATTATTGAGAGGATTATTGAAGTTGCCAAAAAGATATAGTAATACATCGGCTGGACAGAATTATGTAGCGTGTGCTATGTTATTATGTTGTTCCCTAGCCAAAGGAGAATCGGCATCTGGTGGGTGATAACATGGATCCTAGAAGTAATTTATTAGAATATTTTACGCCTGCTGTTCAAGTTATTTCTATCCTAGGGTTAGTATCAATTGGGAAGGATGAGACTATCTTCTTGACTGCTATTAACCCTTTGAAGGTTTTTGCAGTACATATACGGCGGCGGTTTTCTGTCCCGGAAGGTCTTTGCCGTACGGGTATGGTTCCAACCCTCCGTATGAAATTTCGCGCTATAATGACGATGCGTGCTCACCGAGAGGTGCTGCCACCTCTTAGCACTTACAAGAAGTGTTTCAAATTTGTGCTACCTTCTTGGGGAGATAAACAGAACTGATTGCTAGCTTCAGCGCGTTGCTCAGACTGCGGCAACGCCCCTTTGGCGGTTTCGGTTTCGCCGCGTGATCGCAACGGAGGCGTGCGAAACGTCACTTTCTTTGTCGGCACTCTCATGCAGGGCGGTGGAACTTGATTTCTATCTTGATTGGCGCTGCTCTTAGCTTGTTTATCAGCGCCGTTTGCGAGGTATTCTCGCTCTCAGTGGCAACGCGCTTTCGCGGTTTTGGTTCCGCCGCGTGATCGCAACGGAGGCGTGCGAAACGTAGTTTTTCTCTTTGTCGGCAAGCTCTCGCAGGGGCGGCGGAAGTTGATTTCTATCTTGATTGTCACTGCTCACGAGGTATTCTCGGTCTCTGCGGCAACGCGGTTATGCAAGAGGGTGCATCAGACCTCTGCCCAAGGCAGCCGCACGCAGAGATGTCATGTGTACGCCAACACAACTCCTTGCTCCAAGAGAACAAACACGCTTTTTAGGTTTGCAGACTGCGATAAGGCGCTGTGCGTAGACCCGTGTTTCAAGGAGTACCACGCTCGGAAATACTATTGAACATTTTGCAGTTCTGAGTGATGCTGATAACAAAATACTGTTCCTAATTATTTTTTAGCATTTATTCCCAACTTTATACATTTTGTACATTCAATATCCACAATAAAGTAATTTGACCACTGGGAAAGTTTTTTTCAAAATAATTCAACCCTAAGGTCATAAGGTCATTCTGCCAAAAGAAAAAGAATGCTTCACTGATTGCACTGGAGACTGCTATCAACTTCAACTTTATTAATTCTTCTAATTACACTAGAAATGTGAAGCAGTGTGCAGGTACGGCACTAGAACTTTATTCTTGTCCACTCAGAGTTGTATGCCTCAGTGGGTTGGAAGCCAGGTAACATGCTCTATACAGTCAAAGCCACTTATAATGACACCAGTTTTAACAATACAGCACAGTCCACTTATAGCGATATCAACAATAACGAAAAATCCGATCATTATAACCAATTATAGCTATATCTGGACTGCCGTTAAAGAAAAGAGCTGTTAAACGTACCTGCGTAGCTCCGAAACCAAATTTGCCACTTACGATAAACAATTGACGTAGGAAGAAGGCTCTGAAAAATGAAACCTTTATTCATACCTCTAAACAGCGTGTCAAGCATTAAGCGGGCTGAAATAGTCAGAAATCTGCGCTTGCTTTCGTAGAAGTTTCAGGTTCACAACCGCGGTGTGCATCGTCTCCAGTGGCTGTGCGAACACTGGTGGCTATAGTTTAGCGTGCATGAAATCAGTGAGCGACTCTATCGACGACGGTGCACTTTGCGTGAACGTTGGGGTCACTGTCAAAGGTGGGCCACTGTCAATCTCATTGTCATTGCTGCTGCTGTTGTCGCTCCTGTTGCACCACGCCGCCGTCTGTGTCATGAGAACAATCGCCCCCTCGGAGATTCTTTGCAGAACGAGGGAGTGCTATCTGCACACAGAAACTCCTCCATCGAAGCACCGCCTATTTTATCGCCAGTAGTGACGTGCTCCCAGAGTTCGGTAATGTCAGCAGCTGCCACTGTGTTGGTTTCACACGTGGGGTGTTTCACCTTGGCACGCAAATCCCGCCGTTTTCGTTGATCGGCGACATGATCAATGGTTCTAGCCTTCATGATCGTGGTGCTCGGGTTTTTCAGAATTGTCGATATCATCGACTTCGCGAGTCTTGCAAAATTTATAACTTCGTCCCAAGCGTCACAGCTTTGCACTGTGTTGGCACACGAACCGCTGCTTCCGCAGCGCATTTCCACGCTCGGTAAGGAAGAGAGGGAGATAGTAGAAAGGAGGCGAAGGCGTGGTTTGCTTCTGCTTCTCGCTTCTTTTTTTTCTCTGGATGCTTGTTGGCGAAGCGGACGCGAAGCAGCTGGCGCCATATTGTGGGACGCTGCACCAACTTGTGATGCTCTCCATGGCTTTCGCTAGCAGGACGCACTGTGCGGTAATGGCGGCAGATGCAAACTTTTGTAGGCCCCCTCTCGGTTAAGGGGAACTGAGCAACACAAATTTCATGACTATTCTGCATGAAAAACGCCGCCGAAAAGGCAGAATTTCGATCGTTATATCCGATATGCGGTGAATAACATTCATTATATACTTTTTTTTTCTCATAGCCGTAATGCACAAGTTAATAATCTGAACACAACTCATTGTTAGAACCAATATACGTAGTGTCATGTGATAGTGACGTTAAAGAATACAGTAGCAATACTGTGAAAGACAGAACTAGCTTTTATTGGGCAAACCTGTGCCCACAAAACATACACTTAAAGCAGAACGAGAGCGGCGAACACAGTCGGCTTGTTGAAAATCTGATCAACGGGTCAAGCGCGTCGGCTGTTATAGATAAGTCATCGAATGTCCAGAATAATCGCTGGGACCCGCACACCTTCCATAAAGTTCCACGCCATTTGCGTTACGCATACAGTTGAAACCCGCAATAACGAAATCACCGGGAAAAGCAAAACACTTCGCTTTTGCGGCAATTTCGTTAGCGCAAGAATGAGGCAGAAAAGACAGGGAAGGGAATTGGCTTGCAAAAAACAAAAAAAAAACAATTGCCAAATGTCAGTCAGCTTACTTTGCCGAGCCTTGCCTTGCAGCAATTTTACTGCTCTCGACTCGCACTGCAAAAAGTGGTCCATTGCCACGTCGTCACCATGCTCACCGAAAAATGAACTAATTATGTTGAAGGCATTCAACACATCCCACGGGTTCGCAGTCCTCTCTTGATTTGGTGTCTGGTGGTCGTCGGCGTCGTCGGCACCTTGGCAAACGCTACTTATGATGACCTCATCAGTCACCTCTTCATGGACGAGAACACCTTCATCCACACGAACGAACTCATCGATGCTGAGGCCATCCGGAACACCATTTGTCACGGCAGAAAGTTCATCCCATGCGTGGGCCAGCGATGGCGGCACTGCGCCGTCAGCACTGTCAACTAGTGCACCTTCAGGCGTATCATCTTGCGATGCCACTGGATCAGCGCATGATGCTAGCCGAGAGGCAATGAAGCCGGCATGGTTAAAACAATTAGCTATCACGGCTGGCGACGTCGCAACCCATGTGACGGCCATCATCTCAAGCGCCATGAACATGTCCACCACGGTGGGACGCTTCAACTGGAGGTTCAGCAGCAGACGCTGAATCAGCCTCTCCTTGTAGGTGCACTTGACGCTACGAATGACACCTTGATCAAGCGGCTGCATCACGAAAGTGCAGTTCGGTGGAAAAAAAACCAAGTGCACGTTTCCCAGTTCCACGTCATCGACATGATGGGCACTGCAATTGTCCAAAAAAAGGCAGACCGATCTGCCTGCCTTCCGCATGTCCGTATCGAAGGCCTCGAGCCAGCTGCGAAATATGGCTCGGGTCATCCATGCTTTCAGGTTCACGGTGTACTGTACGGGCAGCCGACGATTTCCCTTGAAGCAGCGGGGCTTCTTACTTCTGCCGATTACAAGCAGTGGCCGTTTACCTGTGCCGTCCATGTTGGTGCACAACAAAATTGTTACACGCCGATTGCTGTGTTTCCCCCCGCAGCATTTCTGGCCTTTTAAGTCCAGGGTCTTCGATGGCGGCATCTCGTAGAATAAGGCCGTCTCATCTGCGTTGTAAATGTCCGAGGGCTTGTACTGGTCCAATACTTCTTTGTTGGTCAGCAGCCACGACGACGTTGTCAAAGGGTCGACGGCTGCTGCCTCCCCGGAAATGACTTCGGCCACTATGTCATGGCGGGCTTTGAAACAGCTCAACCAGCCAGGGCTAGCCTTAAAATCAGCGTGCCCGAGAATGCATGCGAAGTCCAGCGCTTCCTGCTGAAGAACTCTGCCAGACAGCGGCACTTTGTTGGCATGCTCTTCACAAAACCATGCAAACACCACCTTGTCAACGTCTGGAAAAGCCGCAGCGCTCACCGTTTTGTTTTTCGCACTCACATCATTTCCAAGCGCGCCGAGAATGGAGGCCTTGTTTTTCAGAATCGTCGATATCGAACTGCACGCAATTCCAAATTCTTCGGGGTTATCCATTTTCTTCCTGCCCTTTTCAGCTTGGGCAATAATTGCAGCCTTATCCTGAAGTGTCGTAAATTTCCTCTTTTTGGCTGGAGGCGGCATCTTAGCAGACTGTCAAAGCAAATGGTCCGATTGGCACAGAGACACACAATTGACGCACTCTAGCACCAACGACACTGAGCACACGACCATGTGCGGCGGTACACAAAGCCCACTGATACTAAAGCGTCATCCGGGTTATCGGAGCCTTCACGTGTAGTAGATGTCGATTTGGCTGCCACGCACGCAGGCGTTTCGCTCCGCATTTAGCACATGCTGTGATGGCACACAGGATTAAATAAAATGTGCTCACTGTGAAATCGCCTCCGGTTCTTGTCCTTTCTTTATTTGGATAATTTAAATACTGACACGTGTACTTATCTTTATCGGGCGACCACATTTCGCCTCCTAACAAATGTTATCGCACAGCGCGGGATGCGCCTGCACGTATCCGAAGTTTCTGGAAAGTTATCGATGCTTCTATCCACTGTCTGTTGTCGCCAATCCTTATGTTATCTGGTTTTATCGCCTGACGCGAATAATGTAGAACTTTGTGGAAGGCACATGGGTCCCAACGATTAGTCTGGAACATTCGACGATTGATGTATAAAAGCCGACGCGCTTGACCCGTTGATCAGATTTTCGACAATCGCCGACAGTGTTTGCTGCTATCGTTGTGCTATAAGTGTAGCCTGTTTTTGTGGGCACAGGTTCACCCAATAAAAGTTAGTTTTGTCTTTCACAATATTGCTAATGTGTTCTTCAACGTCACCACCACATGACATCTGGTGGAGGTGCTTTTCGTTCATGTACCGGACGCCCCCGACAAGCCGTGATCCAAGCCCGGACCGCAAATAAAACACCAACGTAGTCCCGGACCATCGAGCAAGCCGCCGTCTTCAACAGCTGCCCCCGGAGCACGGACTTCTACCTGAGAAGACCAGGAAGATTGTGGCCAAGGCAACCCCAATAATAGCCCCAGCGTCCCCGTCGTCCTGCAGCACCCAAGGGAGCCTTCGACGTTCTGCGGTTCAACATTCGAGGACCCGGAAACCTGGCTTGAGACGTATGAGAGGGTCGCTGCATTTAACAGCTGGAACAGCGACGACAAACTGCGACATGTCTTCTTCGCATTGGAAGACGCTGCCAGGACGTGGTTTGAGAACCGGGAGTCTACCTTGACAACATGGGACCTGTTCCGTAGCGGCTTCCTGCGCACCTTTACAAGCGTTGTGCGCAAGGAAAGGGCCGAAGCCATGCTGGACACCCGAGTGCAACTACCTAATGAGAGCGTTGCCATCTTCACGGAAGAAATGAACCGTCTGTTCCGCCACGCCGACCCGGATATGCCCGAGGAGAAGAAAGTCCGCCTTCTCATGCGTGGTGTGAAGGAGGAACTTTTCGCCGGAATCGTACGAAGCCCACCGAAGACTGTCGACGAGTTTGCTTGCGAGGCCACTTGCATCGAGAAGACACTGGAAATGCGGAACCGGCAATTCAGCCGCCGCACGAACTCGACAAGCTACGCCGGAGTTCAGTCACTGGCCACCGACAACCTACGCGAGACTATCCGAGCGGTCGTGCGGGAGGAGCTACAGAAGCTGTTCCCGTCATCACAGCCTCAAGTGTCTTTGATTGCCGACGCCGTACCTGAGGAGCTCCAACAGCGACTCGGAGTAGTCCCTGAATCGCCGCAGCATCAGCTGCAGGCAATGACATACGCCGCTGTAGCGCGCCGTCATGTTCCCCCTCCGCGCCCACGGCCGGGCCCAGTAACGACACAGTTCTGTCGTCCACCACCACCCCCGCCGCCAGCACGCCAGCCCGCGCCACCCCACGCGGCATCCCAAGGAAGACTGACGTTTGGCGCGCCCCCGACCACCGTCCGCTTTGCTATCACTGCGGAGAAGCCGGGCGCATCTACCGCCGATGCCCATATCGGGAGATGGGACTTCGAGGGTTCGCTGTTAACACGCCGCGACCACAGATTGGCGAACGACCTCGCAGTATCGCTGACTACCTCGCCGCCACTCACTGGAGCCCTTGACAACCGTCCTGTTCACAGTCACCAGGCCACTACCTGTCGCCGCAGCGCTGACCATACACCGGCCCAGCCCGGGGCCTCTCTGCGAGCCCATATCCGGAAAACTAAAAGCAGCAACCGATGGAGGCGCAGTTGCTGTTCGTCGAACTGACGAAGATCCTCCGCCGCCGCCGAAGACGATGAAGAGACCATCTCGACGACATAATAACAACACGCCTCCATCCCGACGAAGTCAGGAAGCCAAGACTACACCTACGAAAGACGACTTGATGACGCGACATTCCAACTTCAGTTCAACACGACACAGCCGTGATCCGACGCCAAGACCTAACTGCAATGCAATACAAAGAACCACCGACCTCGACGTGCTTCTTGACGGCCACGCAGTTACCGCCTTAGTGGACACAGGGGCCGATTACTCCGTAATGAGTGGCCACATCGCTGCCCAGTTGAAGAAAGTGAAAACTGCATGGGAAGGCCCTCTAATTCGTACCGCAGAAGGACACCTCATCACGCCGACTGGAATCTGCACGGCAAGAATAACCATTTATGACCGGACTTACCCTGCCACTTCGTTATCCTCCAACAGTGTTCACGAGACATCATTCTCGGTATGGACTTCCTGAACCAACACGGCGCAATCATCGACCTGAAGTTGAAGTCAATAACGCTGTCAGAAGATAAAGCGATACCGCTGGAGAGCCCTCGTAGTCACCACGCCTTGAGTGTGCTCAAAGATCAAGTGAGCATCCCGCCTCGCTCCAGCATTGTTATTTCGCTCGGCACAGAAACACCCGCTGACGTAGAAGGCGTCATCGAAGGCGACCAACGTCTACTGCTAGACCGTGAAATTTGCGTCGCAAGAGGGATCGCTCGACTGCATGGAGGGAAAACTGAAGTGTTGCTGACAAACTTCAGCCAGGAGTTCAAGCACCTCAACAAGGGCACGACGATCGCGTACATCGAGGAAATTCTGGAAACGGGTAATGTGTTTGTCCTCTCGGATTCCGCTGCATCTACCCCGACGACCATGGTTCCCGAACCAGACTACGACATTAATCCAAGTCTCCCCGTGATTAAGCAACAGCAGCTCAGAAGTCTGCTCTGACGATACAAAGGCTGCTTTTCGACGTCATCGAGGATTCGACAAACACCAGTCGCGAAGCATCGCATAATCACCGAGGAGTGCGCTCGACCACTCTGCCAGAGCCCTTACTGAGTTTCACCGCGAGAACGTGAAGCTACAAGAGAACCAGTCGACAAAATGCTGCGCGACGACATCATCCAGCCGCCGAAAAGCCCGTGGGCATCCCCTGTTGTCCTGGTGAAAAAAAAGGATGGAACCCTACGTTTCTGCGTCGATTATCGTCGTCTGAACAAGATCACGATGAAGGACATATACCCCCTCCCACGGATAGACGACGCGTCGGATAGGCTCTGCAACGCTAAATACATCTCGTCTTAGGACTTCAAGTCTGGCTATTGGCAAATAGAAGTTGACGAAAGAGATCGCGAAAAGACCGCCTTCATCACCCCAGCGGCCTCTACGAGTTCAAGGCTATGCCATTTGGACTGTGCTCGGCGCCTGCAACGTTCCAGCGCGTGATGGACACGGTTTTAGCAGGATTGAAGTAGCAGACCTGTCTCGTTTACTTGGATGACGTCGTTGTCTTAGCCGGAAATTTCGACGATCACCTTAAGCGGCTTGCAGCAGTACTAGAAGCCATCAAGTCATCAGCGCTCACTCTGAAGCCAGAAAAGTGCCGCTTCGCTTATGATGAGCTTCTGTTCCTAGGCCACGTCAGCAGCAAGTCTGGAGTCCGCCCCGACCCGCAGAAGGCAGTGCGTAGATTTCTTTGCATGTGTGCCTACTACAGGCGATTTGTCAAGGACTTTTCACGCATCGCTGAGCCACTAACACAGCTAACTAAATGTGACGTCGAGTTCAAGTGGGAAACGCCGCAGGCCGACACATTTCAAGAACTGAAACGACGCATGCAGTCGCCGCCCAAACTTGCGCACTTCGACGAGCACGCCGATACGGAAATCCACACTGATGCCAGTAGCCTAGGCCTCGGTGCCATCCTAGTCCAAAGAAAACATGGACATGAACACGTGATAGCTTACGCTAGCCGGTCGTTGTCAAAAGCGGAAGGCAATTATTCTACAACTGAAAAAGAATGCCTCGCCATTGTGTGGGCTACAGCGAAATTTCGCCCTTACCTATATGGCAGGGCATTCAAAGTGGTGAGTGACCATCACGCGTTGTGTTGGCTAGCTAACTCAAAGGACCCTTCAGGACGGCTGGCACAGTGGAGCCTCAGACTACAAGAACACGACATCACTGTAACATACAAGTTCGGACGAAAACACTCAGATTCTCATTGCCTATCATGCGCCCCCATTGACCCGCCACCGCAAGATGACGAGGATGACAACGCCTTCCTTGGAATAATAAGCGCGGAAGACTTCGCCGAACAGCAACGAGGAGACCCGGAGCTAAAAGCCCTATTTCCGTATACACCGACACCCTAGGGCATTTAAGCGTGAATTGTCTTCGTTCACGCTTCAAAACAACCTTCTCGTGAAGAAGAACTTCTCATCAGTACGCGCCAACTAACTACCTTCTTGTTGTTCCGTCGGCGCTGCGTCCAGAAGTACTGCACGCCCTACGTGACGATCCGACCGCTGGGCACCTGGGTTTCTCCCGGACGCTATCGAGGATACAAGAAAGGTATTACTGGCCGCACCTAACCGCCGATGTCGCCCATTACGTCAAGACATGCCGAGACTGTCAGCGACTCAAGACACCACAGACAAGGCTAGCGGGATTACTACAGCCGATCAAGCCTCCTTACCGACCTTTTCAGCAGATCAGGATGGACTTGTTGGGACCGTTTCCAACATCAACTTCCGGAAATAAGTGGATTGTCGTGGCGACGGACTATCTCACCCGCTTCGCTG
Source organism: Dermacentor variabilis (assembly GCF_050947875.1). Lineage (NCBI taxonomy): Eukaryota > Metazoa > Arthropoda > Arachnida > Ixodida > Ixodidae > Dermacentor > Dermacentor variabilis. The sequence goes on along the minus strand of NC_134575.1, from coordinate 155,781,033 downwards.
AAACTAAAGCTCTACCGAAAGGCAGCGCAGCCGAAGTGGCGAAATTTTTCGTCGAGAACATCCTGCTGCGACATGATGCTCCAGAAGTCCTCATTACCGACAGACAGCAGAGCTCACGCAAGCCATTCGGCAATACAGCCAGACAATTCACAGGAGGACAACTGCCTACCATCCGCAGACGAATGGTTTCACGGAGCGCCTGAAGAAGACCCTCGCCGACATGTTAGCAATGTACGTCGACGTCGAGCACAAGACGTGGGATGCGGACCTGCCGTATGTAACATTCGCTTGCAACACGGCGGTGCAAGAAACAACACAGATCACACCATTTAAGCTGGTTTATGGCAGGAACCCAACGACGGCGCTCGACGCGATGCTGCCGCACGTCACTGACGAGAAAAATCTTAACGTCGCTACCTATCTCCAGTGCACCGAAGAAGCCCGACAGCTTGCCCGCCTGCAGATCAAGAAC